>NC_056732.1:611957940-612300440 GCF_019279795.1 Protopterus annectens | reverse complement strand
TGATTGCAGGATACTGGTATAAAATGATAGGTTAGGTAGGCGTAGCCCTTTCAGTTTTGCAAGGTGGGGACCATGCTTGTTTGCTGTGGACACTGTTGTCTCAGTCAGAATGTTGGTATATGTCTCATATCTGCACCTGAGTTGTAGCCATTGGAATGCATGTTGTACTGACACCTGACTGTTGCTTCTTCCAGTACACTCTTCTCAGTGTGTAGGTTTACTCTCACCTCCTAATGCTAACACTGGATACATGAGATTATGTACTTTCTTTTTGAATTAGAGAATTAACTGGCATACAACAGTAGTTATTGCAATGTATTCCTACGGCTTTCCTATTTTCACTTTACATTCACTCATTGTAATACATGTTATATTTCTTACAGCACCACGTTATTGTATATATGCTGTGGCTTAGTGGTACGTCATGCAGACTGGTGAGTCCATGGTGTGGGGTTTGAGACTGACAAGGGTATTTTATTTTGCTGCTGAGCAGTACAAGGGCCCTGTCATACAGGGTGACTAAGGCACTTTTAAGCAGTTGTAAGTGGGTTTGCGCAGGTTTGCGTGGGTTTGCACGACGCTTAGCAATGCTAAGCTAAGCTTAGCTTAGTTTCTTTTCTTTTAGCTTTACTAAGCTAAGCTTGGCTTAGCTTATCATATCTTAGCAATGCTAAGCTAAGCGCACACATGCGCACACTGGTGTAAACCCGCTTACTACTGTTTACAAGTGCTCACTCCCGCTAACCCCTGCGCTCATTTCTTTGACAGAAAAGTACATGGGGAGATAGGAATGTGGTGCACAAAGAGGGGAAGACAGCAGGGAAACCAGCTCAGAATGTCCAGGATGGGTGTGGAGAAGGTCCATAGCTGCCCATTTCTTTAACAGCAACAGCTGTGCATATGTTGAAAATTTGGAGTGAGATTTGAAACCTTCCACCCCTGAGAGATGGGTGAGGACAACATAGTTTGTTGCACTGCCAATTAGAATTATTGGTGTACATGTCCAATGGACATGTGTGCGAAATGGGAAGCTATGTATGGGGTGTAATTTTTTTCGGGTACAGATTGCCCCTTTTTTTTTTTCCAGGTGATAGTGGTAAGTGAGGTAGAGGAAGTAGGTATATGTGGGGAGGTAAGTTGGGGAGGTAAACAGACAAGACAAATAAGACGCATACAGGGGTGGAATTTGACACATGGGGTGGGTGAACACAATTGACGGGGAAGGTTGTTTGGAAATCGCAAGCCCATGAGCCCATAGATGGTAACAGTGGAACGGAGATCCCCACCCATGGGCAGTCACCACTGTACCTTCACAGCCCCGAGGGTGGCTGTGCTGGGGGCTGAGTAGGACGGGCAGGCTCACCCGAGAGATGCGCCACTCTCACCTCAAGCTGGCATAGGGCTTAGTGACTGAACGCTGGATCTCCCTACGCACCATGGCCCGGACCCTTCAAAGGCTGACAGGTGTCCCTTCTCCACCCACACTTGCACGGGGGGGGACAAGCCCCATTCCCTGCAGTGCTTCCACCCTAAGGTGGCACAGGACCAATGGAGGAGGGGGGAGCCCAGGCTGGGCACCAGATCTGCTGGTGCCAGTTGCACTCGCCTGCTGAGGAGGGACAGGTGGGTCTGCTGGGACTGGCCTTCCCATACATTCTGTGATTAGGTGGGTTTAATTACAACATAAACAACAGCATTCCAGATTAGTTGTAACAGCATGCAGTAATATTCCCATTAACCCAACACACCAAGGTTCCAACAGTTGAACAGCAAGCATAACACATGCATATATTGAACAACAGTGGATATTCCAACAGCATGCAGGGATGTTTAGTAGCAACAGGCCACCATGAACGTGGTGTGTGAGCAGGGCACATGCATCAACATGAATGCAAATATTTATAAAACAATAGGACATATGTCCCAACAAATATTTAAGATTACACATACCCATTGAAGTGTGGAATTGCATGGTTTATGCACAAACAGTAGGGTGTAGAAAAAACCTCCATTAATATCTTATAAACACTTTTACTCTACACTACATTCCTAGTGACTGCAGGTGTATATTCCCTACATGTATTATTACACTTGCCACCATACATTAGGTTGTGTAGTGGGTTTGGCTAGTTCAATATATCTACTTGACCTATATCTGACATACTAACTGTCCAAGATGCAGATGTTACTGCTACATATTTCATGGTTGCATTTATATTTCTTTATCTACATATTTGGATGTTTTCACATGACATTTTCACTTCAATTTGTACAGAACCCTGCATTTATTGAAGCACACTCACTTTTCTGGGGAACATATTAGCATGCTACTAGTGTGCAAAATTTACTTATGCATGCCAGCCAGTAACTGACTGTTGAGGACTGTATATATTTTTCACAGCTACTAGCACTTCCATCACCCACTTTATATGGGACTGCACAACTCTGGGTTGCCAGTACCTTTTCAAACAGTACTGTTTGTATAATGCAAGGGTACAACAACATTTCAGACTCTGTGACACAGACACACTCTGGGTTTTAGACCTTTATTAATGACATTACACACTTTCCCACAGGCTCACTCCTTTATTTGTTTTAACGGTGTATATGGCAGACATGTTCAAGACATATTATACCTTTATTAATAGGTTAGCACACTCTTTTTTCAGGCTCACTCACTTATTTTATTTGACAGTGCCTGCAGAGATATTATTCTAGACATATGTTACCTTTCTTAATGGGTTACTACACTCTTTTTCTGCCTCTCTGATGTTTTTATCTGACAGTACATGCAGAGGACTTATTCAGGCAATTTTATGGCTGTATTATTGGACTACAACACTTTCTTTCCTGCTCTCTCCCATATTTTATATAACAATACATGCAGAATAATCACTAACCTGCCTGGTGGTGCAGCCTTAGCAACCTATCAGCATAGGCTTGCTGATTCGTAGCACAGTCACCTGCAGCTGTAAAGTAAAGGAAGGGATATTGAGACATACCTATCCATTATAATTCTCCATTATCAATTCTTACATACTGCATTCCATGGCTACATACTCAGTTGTGGGGCATCACGCATCCCATGGCCCTCCTGTTTCCATTGGTTCAGGTGGTCCTGCTTTCGTCTCTTTGGGTCTGCATGGTGGTGATGGACCTGCTCACCAGTCCGAGGAATGCCTGTGGCACTGGTGAGGTGATGAGCTAACAGGTTCCAAGCCTCTGCCTTGTACTCCATCCCTTGGAACTGGCCCTGCAGGAGTCTTGACTCGTGAGAGTGGATAAGGAGCCAAACCATGTATTTGGACTCCTCGATGCCCCAATTTTGCTCTCGGAAGCGTGTTCCCTCTCCGACACCAGACATTCTAGCTGCAGATGTGAGCTACAATCAGTTTTGGCATGTATTCCCACCTGTGGGCTTAAATATGCCGCATTTCCCGCACTTTTTTGTGATTGGCCATTTTGTAAAATTCTCGGCTGACTGCAGACCTGCTTAATAATGGTTAAACTATCATTTGTAAGCATATGAATGTTAACAGTGGATATTTCCCCTATGCTGTCATAGCTTAGTGGTTCTGTACTTTACTTCTGATGCACAGAGTCCTGGGTTCGAAACTTGTCATTCATTTTATTTTTATACTGTCCAGACAGGCTAGGGGGTGTGGCTGCATTTAAGCAACTTTGCTCTATGTTGCTCCTCGGTGCCCTACAGTGCCCTGGTTGGCGCGGTGCTCACATCCGCGCAAACACATTGCGCTAGGTAAAGCGCTTTAAAACTTTGGGCAAATTTATTGCGCTGGATAAAGTGCTATTAAACTATGGGCAACTCTGTTTAGCTGGGTAAAGCACTATTAAACTATGGGCACCTCTGCTTAGCTGTGTAAAGCGCTATTAAACTATGGACACCTCTGTTAAGCTGGGTAAAGCGCTGCTTAATGGCAGGCTATTATATATATGGATCCTTTAAAAATATATATTTTGTTCACTGATACATTGGCCATTTCACTGCTTTTAATAATATTTTAATCATATATGTCTGGTATTATTTCAAATACTGATTTAAAACATAAATAAGAAGGGGAGTGGTGGGACTCGAACCGTAAATGCCTCCTCTTTGTGCATACGCTCTACCATTATGCTATTGTAATTTGGTGTGATTGGCATAAACATTCTTTCTTATGCTCTTCCATGTCAGAATTGCTAACTATAGCTAAGCAATGGGCACACCCGCGCACACATGCGCAAATACGAGCAGCTATATTGTGGATTTAAAAAAAATAAATAAATATTTTACTTGTCATAACTTTGATGGGTGTTTACAATGACAGGGTGTGTGGTGTTGGGTGCAAGTACATTTGAGAGAACTCGCTCTTATGTGTTGACATTTTGCTTTTACTACACTTGCAGGGGTGCGGACATTTAGACTGCTCGGCAGTCGGACATGCCCCCTGCTTTCATACTCGGTCCATGTAGGAGTTACGGTTGAGGCAGCGTGCCCTCATGAATATTCATGGCATGCTGATGTCATACCATTCAACTGCAGCCTCCGAGTAAGACTTATTAAGTCTTACACGGAGGATTCGTGAATCCCTGGGGGATTGTTATTTGAGTAACTGCCTTTAAGGTAAATTCATCTCGGTTTAATACTTGGCACTTTCTACTAGCTCAAAATCTATGAAATTTGACATAACATTTTCTACTAACTTACTATGTATGTTACTTTATTTAAACATGCAATGATCATACAGTATGGCATGAAATATAGAGAGTGTAATATATGTAGAGTTTGAAATGCTATAAAATTGAAAACAGGTTTCATTAGTTTAAAATATTCAAGCCTATATCTGGCATATATAAACTTCCTATGTACTTTTATATATTAATTGAAGTGAACTATATACAATTTTTGTGTTTAAGATACATTTGATTATATTTATACTTTACTTAATGTTGAACAGTACTTTATTCTAGACCTTTACATTGTCTTTGCTTATACACATTTATATCAGTCTGTGAACACTGGTAAGACTTCAGTAAATCACTCAAATTTGTCTGATTAATTATGACAATATATATATATATATATGTATATATATATATATATATATATATATATATATATATATATAGATAGATATATATATATATATATATATATATATATATATATATATATGTGTGTGTGTGTGTGTGTTTTTTATGATACACACTCAAAATAATAACATAAGATAACAATAAGATTTTATTGGTTCCTTCATATTCTCCAATATCTTTATTTGTTACATTACAGGTTAATTGGTTATGTGAACCTTGGGTAGATAGATATTCAAAATGAAAGAATAGGAAGAAGTGTTATGTATATACGTGTGCATGTGTGCATGTATATATATATATATATATATATATATATATATATATATATATATATATATATATATATATATATATATATTTATAGATATATAGTTCCCCTTTACAATCCCGAAATACTGAAAGCTTGATATTCAGTATCTCAGGACAGTAAAGGTGAAAATGAAAAATCTTGAAAGTGCATAAGCGCGAATTTGAATATCTTGAATCCGCACTTATGCAGTGCAGCAACGGGACGGGAAGTGTTTGGCTGGGATGTTTTATGGAAGTGAAGTTAAGTGAGTGTATGTGAGTGTTATTGTAAGTCGTGCATGTGGGTTAGGGTAAGGAGGTGGCAGTATGAGTGTTGGATGTGTTTGTGTATGTGTGATGTGTGTGTGTGTGTGTGTGTGTGTGTGTGTGTGTGTGTGTGTGTGTGTGTGTGTGTGCGAGGGAGTGTGGAATGTCTGCGTGTAAGTGATGCATTTCTTAACTGTTAGTGCGATTTCGGAGTTGGTATATATAAGTAGGGGGTGTGGGGGGCATAGACCCCCACATGGAAGGTGCATGGGGGCTTGCCCCCCTGCATTGATGTAGAGTAGGATTGTGTAGTTTGTGTGTTGTGGGTTGAATGGTGTGCATGTTATGTGTGTATGGTTTGTGAATGTTCGGGATTTTATTTTTCGTGTTTGTGTGTTTCGGGATTTTGGGCTGTTTGACTTTATAGTTTTGAGATAATACTGAAATTCGTGCTTTCAGTATTGCGAGATTGTAAAGGGGAACTATATATATATATATATATATATATATATATATATATATATATATATATATATATGTTCTTTGTATTTACAGTGTATAACTACTGTATTGTTTATTCCACAATATTTGAATGGGTTAACTGTTAAACAGATGTGATTATAGGTAAAAATTATTAAATCTGCCATAAAGGAAAGATAGAGATCACACAACAATAAAAGTGGCTTAAAAATAGTACAGAATAGGTAGGTACATTCTTTATTGTAATATAGTTGTTATTATTAATACGAATTTAAAAATATTTGTAATTTATTCTGACTCATATCCTTAGAAATCATCACTTCACAATCTTACTTTGTAATAACTTGGAATTCCATACAACTATGTTCCATATCAGTTGTACCTTAGCTCAACAAGAATTGTTGAATTATATTTTACATAAGAAGATATTTCCTGGTATGTTAAGTACTTAAATTGTTATATTTCTTACTTTATAAACTACTCTCCATATAATAGTTTACATTTATGGAGCTCAGATAATACAGACTGCACAAGCCATGAGGGATAATCTAACAGATTTATGTTTAGCTGTTGGATTAGGAATGATTTGCATTTCATGTTTTGAGTGGGTCATTGTTCATTATATTGTTCTTTTACTTATATTATTATTTCATTTTATATTTCTCTTTTAATCCTGACTTAATCTTTATTTTACTTGAATTCACAAATGAAATAAGCAGGACCTCAATGTCTAAAAAAGTACAAATTAATATATCATTATTGTTATCAGAGGGGAACTATTTAGTAGTAATAAACATCAGAGTAACCAAACCTTTAGCAGTAATCTGACATAGACCTAACATTGCTTTATTTAAATACTAATGGCTTAAATAATCCAAGTGTAAGCTCTAATCTACTTCAATATCTAAGATTAAATAAAGCACAAGTAGTTTTTCTTCAAGAAACTCACATCAAAACTAATGATAGATGTACATGGAACCCTAATGGATACATGATCTTAGCTCAGTCTTCTTATAAGGCAAAGACCAGAGGTGTAACAATTTTATGGAAAAAAATATTATTAATCCTGAAATTATTTACAAATATGTAGATAAATATGGTCTTATGGCTCTTATTGTAGTAAAGTTTAACAACAGAATATGGACATTAATAAACGTATATTGGTTCCCTGGTATTGGAATAGGAACTGTTAAAAAGCACTTAGATCTCATTACTAATAACTATAAAGATAACTTAATAATAGGAGACGATTTTAATTGCATCGTAGATACTTCCAAAACTACTAATAAGAGACCTTTTCATGATTCATCCACAGCAAAATCTTTAAAAAAATGGACTGAATCATTTCATTTACTAGATTTGTTTAAATTAAAATAAGTCAATTCATTATTGTTCTCCCATCAAGACTATAGATTCAATACTCAAACTAAAATAGATAAAGTATTTGTTGCTCACAATTTACATTCAAAAATGTCTACTTTCTCAATAATTCCTTGCCCATTCTCAGATCATAACTCTCTGGTTTTGAAATTTCAAATTGAGTTCAAATCATTAACTTTTTCTTCTAGAATTCCATCATATATTACAAAAATCAAAGAATTTAAACCTTGGTTATTGTCAAAACTACAGTTTTTCCTTGATATTAATTATACCACAGAAATTAGTACAGTCATGATTCACTAAAAGCATATATATTTGACAAAACCCTTAATTGGTATAAAAATAAAGTTAGACAATGGGATTTTGAATTACAAGAATTGCAATCTCAACTTTTGTTACTGAAGTCTGAAAAAACTCCAAACTTTTCAGAAACTAAAAAGAAAATAGAAGAATTAAATAAGAAGTATAATGATATCTTAAAACATAAAACTAATTTAGCATTAGAGAGATTCAAATTAAACTCTTTCGCTACCTCACCTAGGTTTCATAAAACATTACTAGAAGTCCAATTACAAGCACTAATACCCCCTTCTTGGAGATACTCTTTAATCATCTCATTTCTAATGAAAATAAAGACCCTGACTTCTGTTCATCATATAGACCAATATCCTTATTAAATAATGATTATAAGATATTTATGTCAATTATAGCAAACAGAATGAAAATTCCTTTATCTAAAATAGTTAACAATGATCAAACTGGTTTTATATACAAAAGACATACTCATGATAATATCAAAATAATACTTACTCTTACTGATTACCTAAATAAGGAAAATCAGGAAGCATTGATAGGTGGATTGAATATAGAAAAAGATTTTGATTTGCTAAGTTAGGAATATCTATTTAAAGTTCTAGTTTTATTTGACTTTTCCCCTTCCTTTGTCCATCTCATAAAGAATATATATAAAAATAATTTAGCATATGTTAAATTAGGTCCATTCACCTTGGAATTCATTTCTCTAACTAAAGGTCCTAAACAAGGCTGTCCCTTATCACCTATTTTGTTTGCATTAGCTAGTGAAATCTGTGCAGTTTTAATACATAATCCAAAAATAAGATATATGGATATATATGATCAATATAACTGTAAAATAATGCTATTTGTTGACAATATACTGCTTACATTATCCATTTCCAAAGAAACTCTAGAAGAATTGGATTTATTAATTGGGAAATAATATATGATCTCATGTCTTCACTTTAATAAATCAAAATCTAATTTTATTTTGTTACTGGACAAAAAAAAAGAAATACAAGTAAATGAGAACCATATCATAGGCAAACACATTCTTACTTTAAATTATCTAGGAGTTGTTTTATGCAAAAAAATTGAATGAATTAATATCAGTAAATTATAATAATATCATTAATATAATCAAAACCTTAATGGAAAAGTGGAATAAAATATTTTTGACCTTTGGAGACAGACTACAATTAATAAAAGTTGTTCTACTTCCCATAATCTTATATGTAGCACTAGATATTCAGTTGTATCCTGACAGATGTCTGCTTAAAGAAATAAACACAATTTTATTAAAGTTCCTATGGTTTTCTAAACTAAAGAGAGTGGTCCTCACACATCAGATTAGGCCATGGGAACAAGGAAGACTAAACTTTCCACATATCAAATCATATGTAAAAGCATCCATATTTAAAACTGTCCTGGAGTGGATAAATCCTAACTACTCTGCCATCTGGAAGACGTTACACACTGTTATACTAACAAATGAAACTTCATTAAAACACTTCTCAATATCAGACAAAGTTATTAAACTATGGTATTTACTAAGTATTATTATGTAATATAACATAACTAGACCTACTAAATTAAACTTTATTAATTTTCTTTTTAATGTCTTTAGGAAATTCATTAATGTAAATATGGAATTAAAACTCTGGTTTGATCTTTTAATCCCATTTATCATTACAAAACATTATCCTCATAAAATATATAGAGAAATATTCGCTTCTTGGGAACAGAAACACTTTATTTGTTGGATACAATGTATCAAAGAACTAAAGGTTTTAGATATGCTAATGATAAGGAGACCTTGTGAAGTACCATCCCAAGACTGGTTAACTCTGCAGATCATTTTAATGTATTCTCAGGATTTATGTAGGGTAATTAATAATTCTTCCTCTAAAGATACTCCAAAACTCATAAACTACTTAAATGGAATTATATATAATAAACTTAACATGAAGAATGGTATCTCAAACTTATATAAAGAGTTAACGTATAAAACAACACCTAAATTATCCTTCTGGCAACATATCACTAAAGGTCATTCAATACATCTGTCTTCGGAAATCAAATCAAACATCTTACTATCAGTAAAACACACATCTAGATCACAATATTGGAAAACTTTCAATTGGAAATTTTTACACAGAGCATTTTTATCACCGGATACAGTTCCTAAAATTAGCTCCACCAGAAATGGATTATGTTGGACATGTGAACAAATGTATCAATCTGATTGAAATCATATTTTTATGGTTGTGTTAACATTATACCTTAATGGAATGCTATTAATAATTTCCCTTAGACCTTATTTAATGAATCATTTGATTTATCTAAAGCTTTAATTATATTGAGTGTAAATGAAAGTCCTCATCTGAACAAAACAAACTTGTATTTATTATGGACAATTTTAGCAATTTCCAGGAAATATATATCCAGAAGATGGAATTCAAAATACAACACCTACCTTGAAGGACTTTTTAACTTTATTGAAAAGTTCAGCATTGATGGAAATTAAAATTAAAGAACTAAGGATGTATCCTAAGCCATTGGTAAATAAGCCTTGGGAAAAAGTTTTATCATTTATTGATACTTTACAACTGTCACCAGATTCACCCTGATAACTGTATGTTGTTTCATTTGTTCAGTATTTATGATTCATTGATTTCATTGTTGCTGTCAGGTTGTTTGTAAATATTGTATATATTTGTTTAAAGTGTTGTGAATAATATATTATGAATGGGTTAACAATATTATCCGAAAATAAAAACTACATGAGTAAAAAAAAGGCAATATTAAAATCACACCACCTGAGTTATTGAAATCACACCACCTGAGTTAAGAACCTCATTTAATTTTGGATCAATATCCCCTGCCTGGAATGCTTAAGAGCTTCTACATTATGTGGTCATTTTCAGCTGCTCCTGGGTTAACTATTCACAGTTGAACATTTGTTTGTGTATTTCTCTTTGAACAGACTCAAATACATATCCAAATCTCTCTTCGTACTTCCTCTGAGTTGGTATAACTTCAGAGGTAATATATAATCTGGAATGTGTGGACAAAACAAACATGTTGAAGGTGCCAAGGAACAAACCCACTGCAAAAATTCTTCTTTGGAGTGATTCATGTCTTCTTCTATGATTGCAAGCAGAAATAGTATCAAGCAGATCTCCATGAGTGCCTGAGTCTTGATTAGTAATGCATCATTAAATATAGCACTAATCCCTGAACTGAAATAAGTTGTACACTTCTCAGTGGTACATGCTAGTACTTTTTGATAAGTTTTAAATTGAATGATGTCAAAAGGGATACACTTATAGGCTTGTCTGGTATATATCATGTTTCCTACCTAAAGTTTTTCTCATATTCTCTTTCATGTGGTGGTGTTTGGATCATTTTAAATTTATACACTTACTCTCTATAAGATTTCAAAATATTGAGAATGCACCTTCTCCATATAATCTATTATATGGGCTAAACTCCCATCAAGTCCTAATAGACTTGCTTAATTTATAAAATATCTAGCAGCACCAGTAAATAAATGTTACAAGTATTGTGAGATCTAAGTCAGTCAGGCACAAATTATAGCACTATAAATATTCTTCTTCTGATTTTTTTTTGCTTGTCTCTAGCCAGATAGTTTTTTTCAAAGTGCAGAGCATATTCTGCAAAGTTCATACGCATTTTCCCTCTCTCTTCTTCAGTGGAAGTGTTTTTTTGGAGGCAGTCCTTGAAAAAGGAGAATTTTTTTTTGTTTCTGGACAATCTGTTTCATTTTGGGGATTCTGTATTAAACTACTGGAAAGCTCAACAAGTCTTCTGGGGGCCTAAGATGGCACTATTTACTACTGTGTTTCAACAAAAAGGAAAGTGGAAGTTGAACCTTCATATTTAGGCCAGTCTGAGACCCTGTAGTGCTGCTAAACTGTAAAGTACCAGAGATATCAAACTGTTAAAAAGCCTCTACTGGTTTTATTCAGTATAAGGATTATACTGTTTGAATTGTATCCATAACACTGACTGTTCCTGCTTTTGTACCCCTTGTTGTCGATATAAATTATAATATTATATTAATTACATCAGTTATATTAATTATATATTGCCTTAAGGATTGTACTGGAATTTAAGAGTTTACCATGGGGCAGGGGTGCTTTAACAGGAGGGTGTATACAAAGAGTGCTTCTTAACTCTTTACTTTTAGCTCTTTTTAGTAATAACACTGTCTGGTTAATGTTTGTGCAGTCTCCATTGTTGTGAATGCTAACATTCACTAAACAATAGCAAATACAAAATTCAAATATTTTATCATCCTTCACTTCTTATCACATATTCTTTTTCCTTCCTCCCCTCACTAATGTTCAACTAACTTCTGGGGCTAAGCCACTATCATTTTCTTTTATATGTTTGTTGATTTGGTAAGTGATCTGATCCAAGAACCATTTTCACGTATTACCTTCACCTGCTGGCAAGATCTGCAAAACCAGTTAAATGGTTAAAGAGATACAGACTTTACAACAGTCATTTCTGCAGATTTTAAAAGTATGACATTTAAAAGCATTTTAAGTCTTCACTCTATACAAGGATTAAAATCTATATACAAATTTGGAACAGTAGTTACATATCTTTACAAAGAGTTATCACAGTAATGTATACTAAAACTAAAGGCTGTACTGATATGCAGACCCCTGTAGAGCTTAGCACTCCCTGACTTCATACTAAGTATAAATTAAAAAGCTAAAATAAAACAGAGCTGTAAAAAATGATCCAGAACCAGTAATGTGTCAATGAATTTGTTTTTGTTTTTGCTGTAAGATTTATATATAATCTAGACTCTTGAAAAATAGTGTTAAACCAAGTGATGTATGGCTGCCTCTGCAGACTAATGAGTATTTTTAGAGACAGATGACATTTCATATTCTGGAAACCTGTAAAACACAAATGCTATAACCACATAAAAACTGTAAATAAATGTGTCATATTTAACTATGTAAAAGTAAAATTATTAATGGACCTATTGATAGCCCCCACTGAGTGTTTGTGGTAAAGTAAAATTAACTGTAAAAAGTAATAAATAAAGTGGGACTAAGGATGTCCTTTAGTTAATATTTTAGCTATAATATTTGCTGCTCAGCCTGTAGACACCAACATGTTTTGGCATTTATCACAGTTAACTCTTAATGGTTAATGAGCTCCTTCTTCTAGTCACTGGGTACAGAGTCTGCTTCATTTCACCTCCATTTGTCTTCTGTTTGACTCTGAGCAAGTTGCTTGACCAGACAGCCTTCCCAGGATGCCCATAAAAAGTGACACTTGCTTGTACCGTGGCACAGAGGAATAAAGCCATGACTATGACCTAACCAGTCCAGAATCAATTAGCAACTTGGGCAACTGAGGATTTGGCAAGGAATGATGAGCATGCCCATCCTAGGGGGAGGACATGCACTTGTGCACACCCAACTGGTAGAATGATGGGTACTCCCATCCTAGGGGGAGGACATGCACTTGTGCACACCCAACTGGTAGAATGATGGGTACTCCCATCCTAGGGGGAGGACATGCACTTGTGCTCACCCAGCTGTTAGAATGATGGGCACTCCCATCCCGAGAGGAGGACATGTAGTTCTGCACACCCAGCTGTTAATCACATTTGGAGGCTAAGGATGTGTGGGGGCACATTCTTAAAGGTTAAATAGGCAAGGACATTGGATGAGTCACTCTGGAGTTACTCTGGAGGCAAAACAATATGCCAATTCATTCCCATTCCATGTCCACTCCCAAAACTTATGAGCGTATGTGGAGGACACAGGGAAGGGTAGGTCATAACAGAGGAAGCAGACCTGGCAACCATATAAAACTGCACTGGAGTCCTTGAGCTCATTACTGGCCCAGGATGAAAGGTTGTGTAGAGCTGGGAGTGATCAAGGTGGGACTGGTAACCCAGGAAAATTAAGAGAGGAGCTGGAGCCAGCTGCAGGTCAGCTATGGGAGACAAAAAATAAAAATGGACACTTATGTTCACTAGAAAAGCTCACCCAGAATATGCCACAATTTGCTGTGGCAGAAAGGTTAGTTTGTTTTTACTTTTATTTTGCATTGCTTTATTGCCTTCTTCTGTTTTATGCATTGTGATTCATTTTCTTTAAAATATCTTTTATTTGTACTCTGCTTTTAGTTGCATATTTAAACTAGGAAAGAGATCACAGCTGTTTCTCTTCTGAGTCACACAGAAATTAAGTTTTTCCCCAGCTTCCCACCCTGTCTGTGTTGAATTTTTAAACTCAACTGCCTTTCTAGTTGCTTGCTCCTTATGTTAATTTGACTCCACATCCCTTTCCCTTTCCTACTTCATTGGCTATTTTGAGTAACAGCAAAAATTATCATTTTGTGAAATCACTACCCTTCAGCTATTTAAATTTATTGGCCATCCCACTGTATTCCATAGAACCACAATACAAAGTCCCCACCCCTTTCAAATCTATATTCCTCTTTTAAAATTAGTGGCTCTCCACTTAGATAGCTAAAGCTTAAGTACCCCTTCTTTCATATCTAACTGCTAAGTGCGCACTGCAGCTCTTTGGATATTAACCCATTTTTCCATCTTACCTTTAAAATCCGCAACATCTACTGAAGACCACCAATTATTGGACAGCCCACATTCTGCCTGTCAGTAGACATCTTGAGATTAGTGCTCCTGTTTTGCATCTGATAAGAGAAGGAGCATAGACACATTATTTCCTGGAGACTGCTGATAACCAGAAAACCTAATAACTGCCTCATAGGTGCCTGCTTGGAATTTGTGCTTATATTTTGTTCTGAGTGAGAGAACAGAGTGCATAGATTCCTGACTGTTTCTGCTTGGGAAGAGAGTGTCTGTGCTTGACCTTCCTGATTAGTCTGGCTGCTATTCAAGGCATCTACCAGGAAAAGGCTACAGCAAGCCTACAGACACTTGCATCATCTGGTACAAGTCTGTGGATCACCAAACAGGCTATGACCTGCTTCTCAGCTTGGGATTGTTGCTACTGTTTTGCTTCTGGTAAGAAAAGAAGCAATGGAGCATTGTATCCCAGTAGAGTGAAGCTGTGGAGAGACCAACACCAGAACTATTCAGGCAGTAGCCATTGAAGTTACTCCACTCTTTTCATCATTCTTAACAAGTTAATTCTTTCTTTGTACTGCTTCATTTGCATCTAAATTCAGAATATCTGCCTAAATATTTCATCCATAAATCATTAGGATCTACTTATTAGTTTCCCCTCTGGTGTTTAGCAGTGCCCTGTACAGCCACAGATACTATGAGTTGACATTTTTACTGTAAAAGCACCATTGAAATTTGACCAATACCAGTTGCACACAGAACAGCTTGTTTGCAGTGACAAGCATTGCCCCCAGAGTTGCAAACCGGATAGTCCTGAAATTCCTTTATGTTCCCACCCCAACTGCCTAATCAATTAAAAAGGATTTGTTGCCATGGATATGAACTTTCCCACTACCTCCATTACCAGCTTGCTGGATATAGGTATCCTGAGGCAATGTAGAAATTGCTCATGTTTACTGTTAACGCAGAAAATTCTCAAACAAACTGATATGGTATGTGAGAAATGTATTCACACAATGTCACTGGAAGCAAAACTCTCACATAAATAATTTCAACCAATATGACTCATTACGCACAGCACCCGTCACACACATTTCAAACCAGACACATAGACCCACATATGCTGAGGCACTTCATTGTAACCTTCCTAAATCCCAAAGATCTCCAAGATGAAGTACACATAACGAACACCCTCAGCAGTCCTGAATGTACTCTTTCAAAACAACACCCACATCAACACATACAGCCACATCTCATGGAGCCTCAACTTCTAAGCCCAAAAGGCATGCCACCACACAATCCAACATTCTGGTCACTGAAGACACTATTGTCAGATACACTGATGTCCCTCTCACCAGGCAGAGTAAAGAGAAAGTCATGGTCAGTTGCTTAACAAGGAAGTATCTGCCACATTATACAATAGTCAGGTCAGTGGACCACATATGAGTAAGTCATAGTCCATATGGGGGTAAATAACCTGTGTTGTACCTCCACAGAGTATATTAAATGAGACACCATGAAGAGAGACATAACAGACCTCTTGAAATATGTGTCTCAGGCTGGTATAAGTCTAGCATTGAGCAGCATATTACCATCTCCAAGGATTATGCCACAATATGAACAAAAAGATGAACAGATGATGACTGACTTTAATAATTGGCTTAGTTTCTGGTATCATTCTAAGGGGGTGCAATATTTGCCAGCATGGAAGGAGATGGTCAACAGACCACGCTGTCTTGCCAGGGATGGTTTGCACCACTTCCCTCTAGGCTTTCAAATATTAGCTAAAACATTGTCCTTCCCCATAGTGTGTTTTTTGGGCAATGCCAAACCAAAAGTACTTCTGACATAGCAAATCAAAACCAAGAAAACCTAAAGGTGTAACTGCTCAATACTAGGAATCTGAACAAGAAACTCCACTCCCTAGAAGCTCACTTCACCCTAGATAATGCTGATGTCTGTGTGTGGTCACTGAGATATAGTTTAAAGCTGCAGAGAGCAAACCAACAGTGCAAAGTTACAATGTCTTTCACACATTTAGATCAGCTACTACACAGACAAGGACTAAAGGTGGAGGTGTCTCAATTATATCAAAAGTCAATATACCTCAAGACCAGACAAACAGGAAAATTCACTTGATCTTCTCCATGTTCAAATCACCATAGGCAAAATCCAATACCACTTCCTTGGAAGCTATACAGTAGGTACCCCTCTATGACCCAGGAAGCCCATACCATGCATTTAAACTTAGTGGAAACACAATCCAACTCAATACCATATCACGGGTGACTTTAATTACCCTGTTATTAACTGGGAATCATATACAACACTAAACATGCAGGCACAGAGATTTCTGGATTTTGTAAACACAAACTCCCTGGACCAGATTGTCAGTACACCAACCAGAGGTGCAATGATACTGGATCTGGTCCTCACTAATATGGAAGATTGCTGCACACCCCCAGTGTAATATCTTCTTTGGGAAGGTCAGACCACAAAATGCTCTCCTTTGAAGTAAAAATAAATCCTGGAACACCAGCTAACCCTGGAATATTCAGGAGCTACTCTAAGGCTAACTTCCTACTATTAAGTGATAACCTGGCAAAATTGTATGCCCCCATAAACCCTGAGAACACTGCAGTCTACACAGAACTGTTCACAGAAACCTGATACAAGCATGTTAATAGCTCCATACATGCAGATGTAACCACCAAGAAGTACATAACTAAAAAAAACAAGCCACCCTATTATTTTAAATGTTGATCTCATAGATACATACAAAAAAGAAAGAGTAGTGAACAATATTAAAAAAATGTAGAGTGCAAATAGTTACGCTACAGGAAACAAATTTGGAAAAAACTGAACACGTGAATTTGATAAAGAAAGGTTTTTCAGGATGGTTATTAAGTGGAATACCTTGGACAAAGGAAAAGTGGAGCACTTATATTAATTGGAAGAGGAGCTCCAATATTGATAGAAGAGGATTAGAAAGATAATAATGGAAGATGCATAGTACTAAGGGACTACTGGCAATGGAGGACGATTACACTGGCATGCATTTGCATTCCACCTAAAACTGCTATAATGGAGCTTAAGAAATTTCTGGGAGAAATAATCAGTTTTCAGCAAGGAATATTACTTATAGGTGGGGACTAGAATTTGACTGACAACAGTGAAGATGTGTCTGGGGTGCCCAGAAGGGAAAATATAACAGAGGAGGGCAGATTTTTGAAGAACTTTATGAATATATTTGGCATGGAATGTGAATTCAGTAGTAGGAGTTCAGAGTGAATTTATATATTATTCCCCAAGATGCAAAAAATGGGCTAACATGCATTTTATTGAAAATTTTGATACTGGTCCAATAACTATTTCAGATCATGCTCTAATAATAACTAAAATAAAAATGCAGGGTAATGAAATGAAAACGAGACACTGGCGCTCTCCCAACAATCTGTTGAAAAGGGAGAAATTTAAGGAATGGCTAGTGGAAAATATTTGGAAGTTATTAGACAAGAAAGAATTTCTTCTAAAAATATAGCCTGAGGAGGAATAAAATTAAAGTGAAGTTTAAAAATAGGGTGGAAATAAAAGAATAAGAGATATGATTAAGACGTAACAAGAATTATTTAGAGGGACTGAGGAATGTTAAAGTATAGCAGTAAAGGGGAACAAGAAGAGGACCAATTGCAGTATGCTAAACAAAAAATAAGGGATTATCCCAATAATATGTATGAGTTTATAAATATTGCTGTTAATAAGCAACTGATTCTTGATAATACCTCCAGAGCACAACAACCTTTAGTGCAATGAAAATGAAAATAAATGAAACAGCCCAAGTGAATAAAGAATGATGATACCAAAATACCAAATGCAAAAACAGAGACACACCATTCAACACAGCCAGGAAATAAAATCACTAAATATTATAGTTATATAAGAAGAGAAGATGCAGCAAGTGCACTATACAGATGGATTAAGGTTCATCCAGATCATAATTTTAACTTTTTGGTTTTGCAACTGATCAACACTGGATTCAGTGAGGGTGATATAATTAATAAAGTAGAAGTAGCTGAGACTAGATGGATCACTACCCTTCAAGCACATAGGAGTCCCGGTTTGAATGGGACTATATCCTTAAAACCTTTATTGAAGGCAAGGGGGTTGTTTCTTTGAGTTTTTCATGTGATTTGTCAGCTGCCTGATTTCTTGATTATTAAAGGCTGTGTTGTTCTGCTGCATTGTGGTCTGATGAAGTGTATGGTATATACACGAAAGCGCTTACCTGTTTTACCTGTTTTGTTATTTTAATAAATATGTAGTGATTTTATTTCCTGGTTGTGTTGAACGCTGTATCTTTGTTTTTGCTTTTAGCACATTGACTCAGGCAACATAAAGTAGAAAGGGTTGTCACCAAGCTTAGGGAGCCTACAAGGAAGATAATAAAAGATCTTGTAGGGGTACTAGAAATATTTCGGAAATTTTATGAAAGTCTGCATAATGCAGAGAAATACGGAAATCAAGAAAAGGCACAAATGGAAATGTTTATGGAAGAATAAATATGCCAAAGTTAGAGGAAGATGAGGCTCAATTACTAACAGTTAGGATAGGAGGAAATGAGCTAACATGATGATGTAAAATAATCCACAGGAAAGTCCCAGGGAATAGATGCTATTCCTGTGGAAGTTTGGATGGTAGGAGGGAAAAAAATTATAAAGATCTAGAAGGTTCTGTTTAACAGCATTTTAAGAGGAGGAGAAGCACCAACATCCTGGAAGAAAGCGGTGGTGGCTTTAATCCCTAAAGAGGGCAAGTACCCATCAGTTTCAGACTCATACAGGCCCATTTCAATCCTAAACCATTACTATAAAGTGTTTATGTATATAATGACTAAAAGAATGGCAAAGGTGATGCCAAAATTGACAGATTTGGGTCAATGTGGTTTTGTGGGATGGGGCAAACATGTGACAATATTAACAGACCATTGATGATCCAGAGGGAAGCAGAATGTAAGAAAATACCACTGTTGTTGGTGGGTCCTGATACAGAGAAAGCATTTGACAGAGTAAGGTGGGAGTTTTTGTGCAGAGTAATGGAAGCATTTGCATTCCCTGATAAAATTATAAGGTTGATTAGGCGGATATATGAGAGATCAGAGGCGAAAATTAAAGTGGGTGGGTTCCTTTATGATAATTTCTTTTTGAGCAGAGAAACCAGGCCAAGGTGTCCTCTTTCCCCTTTGTTATTTGCATTATGTTTAGAACCATTGGTAAAGAAAATAAGGAACTTGGGGATTCATGGATATAATTGGTATGGCAGTCAAGAAAAGTTGGCTCTATTTGCAGATGACATTATTTTATACCTGATAAAGCCAGAAAATGACATTTCAGTGTTGTGGAACATTTTGAGGCAGTTTTGAATATTTTTGGGATACAAAATTAATAAAGTTAAAACAAAGGCAATAGCTGTAAATTATATAACTACACATTAATTGGTTCAGCAACATCCATATTTATGGGGACATGATAAAATGAAATACTTAGGACTATGGATTAAAATGGATTCTGGTTTGGCAAGTAAGGATATGTGGGAAGAGATTAAAAAAAAGATAATACAAAAACTGAGAAATTGGAAACTCTGTTATATGGATATGAATAGCAGGATACAAGCAGTTAAAATGTTTAAGTCCCTAACCAGAGGAGAAGCTGTGAAGGATTTTTTTGGGGAGGGGGAAAAGGCAAGAGTCAAGTGGGATAAGCTGATCCTTTTAATAGAACAAGGCAGATTGGGATTTCCTGAACTGAAGGGGTATTTCAGACTTACACTGTTAAGGTTCCTGTATAAAGCACAAGCAGAAAGCTATAATTCCAAGTGGAAAGTGATTATGATGAAATGGGGAGGGAGCTCAAGAAACAAGGAGAGACTGGGATTTTGGATGCAGACCTTTAAGGAGAATAACAATAACCATACAGAATATTTTGATATGGTCTCTCACAGCAATCTCCTGAATGTCCTCTCTGACCTTAACATGTCCCACTCTACCCTTGTCTGGTTCCACAGCTACCTATCTGGGCTTCAGCAAGTTGTACGCTGGCAACAAACAGTATAATCTCTTCTCCCCATAATATTTGGCACTCCACAAGGCTCAATTTTAGGGCCATTACTCTTCTCTAGCTTCACCAGTAACCTGCACACCTCAGTCCCACAAGCATCACTCATTCAGTACGCAGACGACTCTGCAGTCATCTGTGCTGCTGCTACCATAGAGGAACTTCAGAAAGCAACACAACTATCCTTCCTAGCAATTGAAACCTGACCAACTCTCAGGGAAAGACCACCCACACTCCAAAATATGCTGCCACCACATACCAGCTCTAGAACTTTACACTCCACCAATAAACCACTTATTAAAATTGAGTCAACCAGAAATGCAGCCGGGGAATCACTATTCTCGAACTATATAGGCAAAGTCTGGAATTCACTACCATATGAAATATCATCCACCCCAACCCTCTCTCAGTTTAAAACATTGCTAAAAACTCACCTAATAAACAAGTGGCTATGCCCCTGCAATACTCCTGACTAGACTAAAACCAGCACTCTCTTCAAGTTAATATTGCCCATAACCCTACCCCCACCTACCAAGCTTATCTTATCACTAAAGACTTATATCTGTCAATTTACCACTGTCAATCATCTATTACATTCTACAACTACTACTACCTAATCTACTACTACCTAATTACTTCTAAACCCACTCTATTGTAAATAAGCTACTGTCTAAACACTATCTAATTATAGCTAACTCCACTACTATAGTGTATACGCTGCTGTGTGATTTCTTTAATGTGTATGGTGTGAAATAACATAATCTTTACAGTGGTTTACATATGAAATCACAGTTTTCTTGTTCAAATGTACTATTCCTATGATAATATCTATGCTGTGTAAATGTCACATATATTATTGTTTGATAACTATGGAGCTTTTCTTCATGGGCCTTCGCTGAAAATGGACATATATCCAGTCGGATTTTCCCGGTAAACAAATGTAAAATAAATAAAATATAATAAATAAAAAAATTATATTCATAAAGTAGCAGAAAGTATTCTAAGAACTAAGTCAACAAAGAAATGGAGAAAGGACATTCTGTCAATAGGGATAACTGCAACTAGAGGTACAGACAGTAGGCAGGGGGGGGCTGGAATTTATTGGAGAAAACTGACCAAAGAACAAAGGTATTGGGATTGAATAATTAGAGAGGGAAAGGTAATAGAATGGGAAGAGGTCAAGAATTTATTTGGGCTACAGGCTAGAGATTGCTTTCCCTATAAAGGATTGATATCAGTGTATAGGCAAACAGAAAGAGATAGGGGGATCCGAAGTGAAAGACCAGTACTGGCAGAGTTTTTAGTAGACTATAGAAACGAAGCTGGTGTTAAAAAAGGAATAATTAGTACAGCATACATAATATTTCATGTTAACTATAAGGATCAATCAGAGGAGGCTAGAAAGGATTGGGCAGAGAAACGTGATAAGCAATTCACAAAGAAACAATGGAGAGATATATGTATTCCTCCCAAACATGCAACAAAGTCTAGAAAATTTAGGATCTTTGCCTGGAAATGTTTACACACGTATTTTTATACCCCAAGTAGACTCCAAAGTATTTTTCCTCATGTAGACAGCAAATGTTGGAGGTGTGATTGGGAAGAAAAAGGTAACTGGGAACCTATTTTCTGGGAGTATAATGAGTTGGTAGACTTTAAAGATTCCCTGCAGCCTGCTCTGTCAGAGGCACTGGGTGATCAAATTGGTGTAACAAAGAAAATTATTTTTTGAGCTATGATACAAAATTGGAATTGTCTAGGTATACTAAGGTCTTGCTGTGTGTAATAATGGTGGCTGCCAAAAAAAGCAATTGCTACAAAATGGAAATCAAAGTCTAAACCAACTGTACTAGAATTAGTGAAGGAGACTACTCCTTCTCTGGAACAGGCTCCCCATCCATCTGAAGCAGATTTCTTCCCGAATCCAATTCAAGTGTAACATGGACATTTCAATAGGGAACAGGAAATTCATCCCCGGTTTGGCACCTATGTGTCTACTGGACACGGGCAGCCTGTAAATAGTTCATCTCCCAGAGCCCTGCTTGTAAATGTTTCACTTCTCAAGCCCCTGCTTACACTTATCAAGTGTACCAGAACTTGTCAAAGATTTGGGATGCATGGCTAGGCTTAAAAAGGTCCTTTTGGTCATTAGCCTAGTAAGCACCTATGAACCTATGTCTAGCAGGCTTACCATTTAAGAAATATTAAACAAATATATCCAATTAGTGCACACACTGCATTCCTACAATGTTAGATTTGAACTATTGCCCAAGAAAAGCAATATAAGTAGAGAACAGTAATTAATAGTATGTGATTCCAATTTAGTTTAGCAGTAGGTTGTGGGTAGTTGTGGGGTTTCAAATCACTGACGTGGTTTGGTCATGAAAACAATTTTCAAGAGACAAGTAAAGCCAGCCATGATTAAACCATCATTATCCACCCCAAATCTGGTTTATTGCTATTATACAATTGCATTATTTTAACAAGAAATGCATTTTTTAACTTCATTTGCTCTTACTGATAAAGTTTTCTGGTGCTGGCTTGCTTATATAATGTGCATGACTCTATGGCCTTGTATCTGAGAACACTTACACAGTATAGCAGTTGTGCCGTAAATTACATTATACTTGTTTTAGCTTAGTATTGATATGAGGAAAGTTTCTCCATCCGGTGGTGGTAAGTAATAAAGAATGAAAAAGTGTCCTAAAGGATATATATATATATATATATATATATATATATATATATATATATATATATATATATATATATATATGTGTGTGTGTGTGTGTGTGCATTCTGTGCAGAGATTCCTCTGCTAGATAAGTGTGTCTTTGACTATCATATTTGGCTAGATTTGTAAAGGTGCTTTTTTTAATATTTTATTCAACTAGCAGGACTTTTTCTGGTGTAAATTTATTTTTATAGGATTCCAGTTAATAAATGACATGAGCTACAATATGCAGCTTAAAAGAAGTTCTAAATTTACTACTTTATGACAATATTAATAGTATTAATTGTCAGAAAGGAATATAGCACTAACTCATGAATTTACTGTGTTAATAGCATTGAAATGATGGTGGTCATAATATCCTCATTTTGACAGCTACACTGATCATTTCTTCATTCTGGCTAGCAAATCCATTATTGCACAAATGGTAAATTTCTGTCGACTGTACTTATGGTTACACTAACTGGTATATTGAAATAGCTCTTATGCTTTTGGATATTAATTTGCAACCAATATTTTTTTTTTCCAAATGCACATAGAATTTTTCTGAATTGGAATTGCTTTTTTAAATTTTAGTCTGAATAATGTTTTGGTTTCCAGTGGTATTAGCAGTGGCTATTTACCAGCAGTCATCATATCATGTTTCATTTTTCATACTGTTTGAACTGTTTCTTAATTTAAAAATATTCAGAGAGGAATATAATATCGACTCACAACTCACAACTTTACTGTATTAGTGGCATTGAAAATATGGTGATCATAATATCCTCATTTTGACAGATACACTTATCTGTTTTTCATTCTGGCTAGCAAATCCATTCTTGGACATAATGGTACATTTCTTTTGGCTGCTCTTATGGTTACACATTGACTGGTATATTCAAATAGCTCTTATGTTTTTAAATATTAATTCACAACCAATAAATATTTTTTCAAATGTGCACATGAATTGCGATTGCTTTTCAAAATTTTTAGTTTGAATAATGTTTTGGTTTCAGCGGTATTAGCAGTGGTTATTTACCAATAGTCATAATATCATGTTTAATTTTTCATACTGTATGAACTGTTTCTTAATTTAAAATATGTCTCTTCAAAGCTAGTGCCATGGCTTAGAGGGATAAAGCCCTCACTACAACCAAGGCAACCTGGTTCAGTTACTGGCCTGGACTTCTCAAGGGTGGCAGGGAAGGATGCTATTCCCATCCTGGGAGGAGCATGTTTGCATGCTGCTCCCATTCAATCCCTGGTAGAATCCAGGAAAGTGAGCATTGTCCTTAGTGGGAAGGGTGGAAAGTTTTGGCTCACTTGCTGTGCAGCTGGGACAATACACCATCATGTTCTAATTACATACCCATACATTGGATGTCAACAGTAGAGTTCTGGGGAAACAGGAAGTTAGGGCATAGAAGGAACATCAAAGACATCAATATGGTGCTGCACACTGGATGCCATGATTTCTTCACTTGCTTCAAGCATGAGTCAGAAAAAGTCCATGAGTAGACAGGAGAGCCTAGCAGACCTGGTAGATGAGGAGAGGCACTGATGGTAGCTGAGGGTCAGCTGTAGGTTACAAATATAATATACACACACACACATATATATATATATATATATATATATATATATATATATATATATATATACACACACACACACATACACACACACACACACACACACACACACACACACACACACACACACACAGATTTTAGGCAGTCATCTAGTAGCTAAGTGTATGCTTTACACTTGTAAAATGTTCTACTGAAAAAATGTCTCACATTAACAGCTGAATCTTCTGTCTCATTTACTGAAACTATTTGATCCAGATCATTCCTCAGAACCTGTAGTCTCTGATTAACCCAGATCTAGTCCTCACCAATATATGACCCCTCCCCCATGCTCAACACCTGTAGTTAACACATCACTGGTCAAATCCAACCACCATTCAGTAATAATAACTATAATGGTGTAACCTGATTTACCACAAAACCCTTCTGTCTTTACCTTATATTCTAAGGCAATCCAACTCCAGCTAATTGATGACTTGATGAAATTTAAGTAGCTTCCTTAACTCAATGACCCCATTTTGCATGCTACCCTATTTGCCCATCTCAGAGCATGCGCTGAGGTTTTGGTTCCCATAAGACACAAATACAATGCCAAATTCAGGAATAAACCATACAATAAGAAGGAGAAACAATTAGCACATAACAGCAAACTCTAGAGAAGTACTCAGAAAGATAAGCAAAATCACATCCTTTAAAAGCAAGTATGAACTGGAAATCGCCACCTATGCTAATGACAGCCATAAAGATATATAGCCTAAGACAGAAACCTTAGAAGAAATGCTCAGTGTTGCACAAAGCTAGTACATAATATCAACAACAAATACTCATCCCATGAGGTCAGACTTTACTCCCCTATCTCCTAGTAACTTTTTCCACTGTATTAGCATACCCACACATCCCCTCAGATCACTTTAGAGCAAGTCCTGAGTGTTCTTTCCTAGTCTGGAAGCATTAGCTCCATGGATCCTAACAATCGAACATTCTGCTTTCTTGTCAGCGCCAGACACTGTCTCATAGATTCTCTACTAAGCCTATTCAGTCTCAGCCTCTCCATGGGATTCATACCAGGGGAGTGGAGAACAGCTGTTGTCATCATACTCCACAAGGGAGGGAGGGGGGACCACTACTGAGTTAGAAATCTGCAGACCTATAACATTTACCAGCCTTATCTGTACAACAAAGGAACACATCATCATTGTGGAACACATGAACAAGGACACAGGCAGTCTACAAAAACTGGACCCAAGCCAGTTTAGGTTTGGTAAAGGCAACTTATGCCTCCTGAACCTGATGGACTTCTTTGAGAAAATCACTGATGCATTGGACAAAGGCAAATTGCTTCACACTGCTTACATGGATCTTGCCAAGGCTTATGATACCATCCCACATTCTAGCATTATTGATAAGCTATGAAATGAAATGCAAACCCTAGTACATTTTTTTTTACTTTTTGCTCCTCACATAAACATAAGGGTAGGACAACAAAGTGTAGGAGCCTTAGGACCAGATGACTGGAATGGACTTTTTTTTCCTTTTTTTTTTTGAGGGTGCCAGATTGGGAAGTGGCACTCATGCAACTATCACATAGATGACTCTACTTTGAAAATTAACTCAGTTAGGGACTTGGATGCTTTCAGTAACAATGAATTATCCTTTAATTACCATGCATTCACTGTTGTTAGGAAATCCTTTTATCTAGCCAAAATGATCACCAGGGGTATATCTTCTAGGTCTAGGGACATTATCATCCCTCTGTCTGCCTCCTTTATCAGACCCATAATAGAGTATAATGCCCCCTTTGATATGTATATGTCTAAGCATATGACTCTGTGTAAGAGACCAGAGTTTTTTCTCACTAAAACAATCAAGGGCACATCTTCCTTGTGGTACACAGACTAACTTAAAGTGTTTTCTCTCTCTTTTGGTTCATACAGACTCTTTAGGGGATAACTCCTTCTAGACTATGGAGTCTCAAAGGATCCAGTCCTATGTAACCACCTTTGCATCCACAAAACAAATGAAACCTTTACCACCCACTCAAGAGAACTAAACTTACATTGAAACATAAATATGACCTGCTGGTAAGATAGATATCTCTCCTAGAAAATACCTGTTTTATGGAATTGACTTTCCTTAGATGTGAAGCAAATTAGATCCCTGGCTCTCTTTAAGAATAACTTAGATAAATGAAGCAGTAAACACAAAAACCCTTTAGATATGGCCCATCAAGACCTCATTTAAAGGTGGGGGGGGGGGCAAATGAGCTATTAACTATTCATATTGATGGGTACTTACAAGCTGGAATCTTGTGGCTAGGCTACGAATGATCCACTCGCTCAATAGCCTAGTATTAAGCTATAAACCTGTTAACCAATGAACACCGTTTGAACTTTGGTAAAATATCTCAGCTGCATCTCATTCAAATACTGATATTGTGTTTTGTAGCAATTGCCTGTGTGACCAGTCATTCCAGGGGATTTAATGAGTTTCAGCATGGAAGGAAAATAGTCCACAGCTCTTCTTGTTTTTTTTTTTTTCGGATACAGCCTCTACCTCTGCATATTGGATAAAGCATTTGCTACCCCTACATGGTTTCATTGTAACAGAAACAACCCCTTTTAACTACATGCAGTGCCTATCAGTCATTCGGACTATCTGG
Organism: Protopterus annectens; assembly: GCF_019279795.1. NCBI lineage: Eukaryota > Metazoa > Chordata > Ceratodontiformes > Protopteridae > Protopterus > Protopterus annectens. The sequence continues at coordinate 612,272,953 of NC_056732.1, read as the reverse complement.
ACATGGTAGGGTATATCCGTGTCCACCCATAATCTCATCATCTCATATCAAATTCAGCATGACATCAGCTTTAAACTCTTAGAAATCCTGATATAATTAAACAAATAAAATAATTGTGTTATTAACAACTGCAAGTTCCTCTCTTTTGGTCTCTGCAGACCATGATATCTATCTAGACCAACTGCAGAATATACCTATTAAATTTAATACTATTATCCTGAAAACCTTTAATTATTGGTCATTAACTGGCAAACCTATACTACTACATACAAATATGAACAGCAGGTCTTCAAATTTATAAATACCAACTTCCTGAACCAAACTGTCCTCTCTTGTGTTATAAATTCCAATCTCCTGGACCGTGTTCTCAGTAATATTTCCCCTGCTTGCTCAACATCTTAAGTTACGCTTTCTGCCATAAAATCCAATCATCAATCTATCACATTCTCCTTAAAAACTAATCTTACATCACTAACTAACCTGATTGTGTCAAGGAACTTCTCCAGAGCTAACCTCTTATCACTGTTTAAGAACCCAGGGAATTTAGTGGATCTTCCCACCTTGATGGCCCTACTGCCAAAGGCAACATATACATCTGTGACTTCTACTCTTGTCTCAATTCCTACAAGAAAACAACCCATCTCTTGTCATTATAAGTATGATAGCAAATTCAAAAACAAGCCTCAATTGTGTAACCAAAACTATCAAGCTCTACAATTACAGAAAAAAAATCTTCTTGCCTAAAGTCATACATTTATATCCTGCCTTTGCACAAATTTATTTATTTAATTATTTGACATTTGTTTACTGGGAAAGTTCAACTGGGCATATGTCCATTTTCAGCAAAGGCCCGGGGACAAAAGTTCCTCGGTATACTTTATAACAAATTTTACAAATTAAACATTAGTTACACATATTACTACAAAATCACAGGAGTACAGTTTGTGTTTACAGTCAAAAAGAGGCAAGAGCAAATAGTATAGTTAAGCAAACCTTGCATACAAGATAGGAAAGAGTTACTAGTTTGTATAACAAAATATGTTACAGATAAACAATATATATATCTAACAGGAAAATTGGGTTGAGTTTTTCATTTAGAAACTTGGGGTAGATAAAAGTTAGAGTAAGAACAGAAAATTAATATTTGAAGGTTAAGGATTTCTAGAAATGAGATGTTAAAAAGAAGGTAACAAAGGAGAGGAAGTAGAATATACTGGGAAAAGTCTGTTAGGAATGAAGAGAAGAGAAGAGAAGAGAAGAGAAGAGAAGAGAAGAGAAGAGAAGAGAAGAGAAGAGAAATATAGAGTATTATGGTGGCATGGAGCACCAATGATCTTAAATGAATCTGTAAGGAACTCAGGAGAAACTATTTATATACAAATACAAACGAAATATTTTCACCTCTTCCAAGTAACATCCAGCATTGCACATCACATATCCCTGAAGACACTACTCACGACAACACTTAAGGCATTGCTAATATACTTACAGGCATATTTAGTTCCAGCTTCTTCCTCCATAATTTCCTCCATTTTTACACATCCTCTTTCTGTCCTATAACTACACATGAAAGGCATTATCTGCACTTGCTAAAAACAAGAATAATAGCTGTATGTGTCCTGCCAATATACCAGGCTGTTTCCAAGTCAGCGGTAAGTACAACCTAAATGAGCCCCTTTACATCCTTTGTCAATCTCAGTTTATCTACTGGGTACATACCCAAATCCTAAACAATCACTATTGCAGTGCCTGACCTTAAAGATGTCCCCACCAAAAATCCCAGGAACGATAGAATGATCAATGTTACCAGTATCATTTGTAATGTTATTGATGTTCTAGCTTTGTGAAAGGTAAATCCATACAACTTAATCCTGTGATGTCTTCAAAACGTTTACTGAAACCCTAAACAATGGGCTGTCTTTACACATTACCTACCTGGATCTAGTTAACCATTTGGCACTCTTCCTCAGACTGATGTTGTTGATAAGCTCACCCACCTAAATATTAAAACCTATGTGACTTGCTGAATAATAAACTTGCTTTCTGTGCAGATCTCTCAGTCTGACCTCCAGTCATGCTTTGTTTTCTAAAAGACTCATAACTAGTGATGCCCCACATGGCTCCATACTGGATCACCTCCTATTTGGGATTTATTTTTCTGCTCTGAAGTCTGATGTCAAAAATGTATGTCTAACCAAGTTAGCAAATTAACTATAACCATGGTGCTGTTGGAAACTCTAGTGTTAACATCCACATCCAGTAAGAAGTCTGAATCACACCAATGCTTGGTGCACAGATCATCGCCTCAAACTCACCATGAAAAAAATTAAGCACAACATTTTTTAGGAAATAAAAACATCCCAATGCATGGTATCCCCCACCAGTGCCAAGATTACAGACTTAGGCACATTTGTGGACAATTAATTATCCTTCAAATATTATGCATCATATGCAGCTGGAAATCATTCTACCCCCTTCAACTAATATCTAAAGGTATACAATCCAGACTAAAGAGATTATTGTTTCCACTATTAAAATAAATTACCCACTGAAAGAACCAAATAAGGAGTGTCATCTCCAATGGCAAATCAAAATAGCAGCAAGCCATAGTGTAACCAATCCAAACTAATGAAAAAAAAATTAAATCCTTTTCCCCTTTCCTCTTTTTTTTTTTTTCTTTTAATAAACACTTCCCAGATCAATCATTGGTAGATGATTCCACTGCTGCTCCAGTGGTATGGGAACTAACTACAGTTATTCAGCCAAGCCAACCACCAGAGTGATGGCTTATCAGCAGAAAGGGCATAAATATCTCATATTAGCCCCTCCCAGAGCCTGCCTTGGTGAGTTACAAGACACTTTAGAAGAAAACATCTCTTGCATGGGCAAACATTTTCTGAATAATAAAAACAATGAAATTGTAATGGCTGGCATTACTGACTGCAATCCTGAATAATTTATCAGAAAATAAAGAAGTTAACGAGGGACAAGACATAAATATGAGGCAAAATAAGCGGTGTTCTGCAAAACTGGAGACAGACAAATGCAGACATAAAAAGATAACAGAAGGTTTTGTGTCAACATGCACTTTGTGAGCCACAAAATCTATGAAATGTCAATGACTAGCATTATTCACTGACTGTAGACCTTAATAAATTTTGACCTTCATTAATTTCTATGAAAATGAAGAAATGTGCAAATGTCTGCCAGTTGGTGCAGAGGAGTAAGTCTGTCTACAACAAGAGGAGAAAGCTACTACAAGATAGAGCAAAATCCTTAAAAGGTAAGACACCGCTGATCACTATAAGTAAAAAGCTAAGAGCTCTCATAAAATCATCCAAAGCTAATTTTGAGAAAAAAATAGCTAAGGACTCTAAAGACAACCATAAGGCATTCTTTAGCTATGTCAGAAACCTAGGAGGAAACTCCCAGATATGCTCAGAACTAGTTCAAAATGATGTGAAGATTACTGATCCTACAGACATTGCCAACATACTGGCTGACAGGTTCAGTGCAAACATCTCCCCTCCCCTAAAGGAGAGATATCTATACCAAATGATTGTAGCCCCCCAAACATCTCTAACGCCCAGGTGAGAACTGCTCTCTCCAAGGCAAAGAACACAGCATCCATGGGACCTGATGGTGTCCCCGGCTGTGTGCTCCATGAACTCAACGAGGAATTAAACCCACAGTTAGGACAGCTGTTTAATCTTAGTCTCACCTCCGGATACGCACTCCAGGAGTGGCGCACAGCGACTGTGGTCCCACTCCACAAAGGCGGCGCCTCCACGGACCCTGGAAATTACCGTCCCATTAGCTTGACAAGCCTTATCTGCAAAGCCATGGAGAGGATCATAATGGATCTCATAAATAAAGACATAGGGAATTTGCAGACTTTGGATCCAACCCAGTTTGGCTTTGTCAAAGGCAGATCATGCCTTTTAAACTTGGTTGACTTTTTCGAAACAGTCACCAAGGCCATTGATGAGGGAAAGGCAGTCCATACAGCCTACCTAGACCTGGCGAAGGCTTTCGATACAATACCCCACTCGGGTATCATTGAAAAACTCATCAACTTAAATGTAAACCCATACATTACAAGATGGGTTGCAAACTGGCTGAGCGACAGAACCCACAGGGTCAGAGTTGCTGGCGCCATGTCAGACTCAAAGCCTGTCACAAGTGGTGTCCCACAGGGCTCAGTCCTGGGCCCACTCTTGTTTGGCATCTACTTTTCTGAAGTACAAGCAAACACAGAAGGGTTATGGCTGACAAAGTTTGCAGATGACTGCAAACTGGACGCCGTAGTTGAAAACACATCCGACACAGATATCCTTCAGAAGGGTCTCACAGAAATGGATAACTGGTGCCAAAGCCATGGCCTTAAGTTAAATGCCAAGAAATGCATAGTCATACCCTTTAGGAAAAATAAGGTTACCCCTAGCTACCATATAGGTGGCAATCCCCTGAACACAGAAGAAGTTATTAGGGACCTGGGAACCCAGGTTGACAGTAGCCTTTCATTCGACACTCATATTGCTAAAGTAGTTAGGAAGACCTTCTACATTGCCCACCTTATCATGAAGGGATTCACATCCAGATCAAGGGAAGTCATAGTCTCCCTATACTCATCACTTATCAGACCAATGATTGAGTACAATGCCCCATTCGGAATGTATCTGACCCGACACTTGCAGCAGCTGGAGAGGCCACAAAAGTTCCTCACCAAAAGGATAAAGGGTCTCAAAAATCTGTCTTATGCTGCCCGACTGAAAGAACTCCAGTTATATTCAGTTGCGTACCACTTGCTCAGAGGTGACCTATGCCTGACATACAAGGCCATGTCAAACCCAGATTTGATGAACATGCTTCATCTCAAAAAATCTAGATCCCTCAGAGCCACAAGGGCGGGAGACTTAAACCTCAACATGGTTATTAATAGGACGTGCTGGAGGGATAGATTCATCACCCAAAGACTCCCTATGCTGTGGAACAAAATCCCGGTTCATGTGAGGCAGAGCACCTCGCTGGCCTTGTTCAAGAGGAATCTTGACCAATGGATGGGAGATCGCAGATACACCCCAGGGGTTACCTCAGTGTCACTGCTCGACAGAGGCACAGCTAAATAATGGGCATAGTTTCTCCAAACTAAAGGGGTGGCGTAAGCCACAAAACTATGGTCTAGGCTTATAAATGCCCTCGGGCAGATAGCCTAGTATGAACCTATGAACCTATGAACCTATAAACTCTTAATGAGCAGCTACTTCCTGTGACCAAGGACGGAGGACTTAATCCTTGCTTTTTACATTTGCCTTACATGTGACTCTAAGAAAATCACTTAACCAGACAGTGCTTCAGGTGTTATAAACACACAAATAAATCTTATCTGGCTAGAAGAAGTCACACACACACACACACACACAAACACACACACACACACACACACACACACACACACACACACACACACACACACACACACACACACTAAATACACTCACTCACTGTCACAATCCCTTATTTGCACAAGATCAGCACTCCAATAATTTCCAGGCTATCACTAATGTCATTGCTTCAAAGCAGCAGCTGATCACTTAAATCCATTTGGCTGGGCTTGGGCCCCATTGAAGCAAGCTGTGGACCCTGGGTGGTCGCCCGGTTGCCTCTATCATACCCGCCACTGAGTATTGTTATCATGCATATCACATTTTAAAATCTTCCATTACTTAGCCAGCAAGACTTTCAACGATGCAAAACATCTGCAGAATATATTTTTAGCGTTTGCAAACAATAGAAAAAAATCTGTGCACCATAGGTGCAAAATAGAACATCTGTTAACTGAAAAACCTTGCAGCACAGTTTTAGTTATGGAAAACAGACCACATTAATGGTTTGCCCTTGTCAAGTTTAGATCCATAAATTATTGAAATACCTGTTATTAAAAGTTGTAGCCTTACTTGCTTTAGGATGGAACACTTGTTTTCATGCATAACCACAACTGTCCCATTCTTAGGTAAAAAGGTAGAAAATAATTTTACTTCTAAAACTATGAAATTCATCAAGTTATGCCCCACAACTAACACTTATGGGATCCAGCAAACAAACAAAAAATTCTCTTAAGTCTAAAGAAAGACTAGCATCATGATGACATAGAGAAGACACAACTCTCACACTAGGTGCTTACTCTATTATTAATACTTTGGAAAGATTTGCTAACAAGATTGCAGATTCCTCATGGGTATTAAATTGCAAAATCCTGTGATGCACTTAAAAGTGACATCTAGTAGCCAGAAGAAAGCAGAAGTCAGCTCTTTCTATCAATGTCCATACACACCCCACAGAGAAACAGAGAAAATGTGATAGCTATACATGGGTTCATAGCTTCATAGGTATTTACTAAGCTATTGACCCCATAATCTTTAGAAGCTAGTCATGCATTCCCATTAAGATTTTTTGCCCTTTTGTTTAAATGAAAATAACCCAGAGCAGGCAGAACATTTGCACATTACCCTTTTCTATAAAAAAGGGTGTTGCTTCAAGGATGAATTTGTGGTTTCCCATCCATTCATCCAGATTACTTTTGAATAGAACAAGAGAAGTACTTTGTTTCCTGTGGAGAGGAAGATGGTTCCAAAGAAGTGGAATTTTCTGTGATGTCTATCCTTCCAACATGTTTTATTTACATTGTAAAAGAAATGAAGATTTCTTGACCAAGTGTTTATGCAACTTGACATGCAGATGAGCAGTAAGTCACATGCGATAGGATCTGCTGAGGATTGGTATGCGAGGTCGAGGTAGAGGTTACCCCTCAGCAGCCTGTATGTTACTGAGAGTAGGGACAAGGCTTTGAGAGAATCAGTCTAGTCCTTGTGATTTACAACCTTCATTTTCTTGGTGAGAAAATACTCTGTGCTTTAAGTTTTGTCAAGTGTTTTGATAGGCACATGCCAATGGGGGAATTCTACTCAATGACTGGCCTAATAAGTACTGAATACAGTGGAATGACCACATCTCTGGACCTGGTCACCTTACTAATAAGAAGTGCAATGAAAAAGGACTTTCTTACAATTATATACGTGGTGATGACATGGCAGTTCATTGTCTACATATGTTGCATACTCCATAACTACTGGATTGATTTTCAGAGGTGTGTTATATTTGCAATATTTTCAAAGAATGTCATGCTTGCTGGATGATATTATTATACATTGTTTGGTGTTTAGTTTCATTCCATGCTTTTGATACCACCTATTTGTTTGAGAAAAGCCATAGAGAATCTCAGTATCCCCTGAAGAGTTTATAATGGCACCTAGTTTAAAGTCATCAGCAAACTCGGTCAACCATAAGCCTTTAACATGACCTTTGACCTCCGAGAAAGAAAATGCCTGAGAGGAGTTGCCTGAGGATAGACCCGAGATATATTGCAGGTGATGGGTCTTTTTGAGGAGATGGACCTGAGCTTTTTAATTTCCTGCATTCTATTTCTGAGCTAATTTGTATCCATCAAGTTATAAAAGGATTAGCATTTAGCTGGGACAGTTTATTAGCAATACCCAAGTGGGGAATAGTGTCAAATGCCTTAGCGAGATCTGGATATGTAGTTGTTTTCCGTCATGCATAGCATCAGTAACATTTCTGAAATAGTCTACCAAGTGGAGTGAGCAGGATCTGCCCTTGATAAATCCAAACCAGTTTGGGTCAAGGGTCAGTGGATTACCTATGTTCTTGTTTATTAATTATTTTCTATAGCCTTACAGCTGAGGCTGGTCAGACTTATGGGTCTGTAATCAGCTGGGTCACTTGATACTCCATTCTTGTGGGGGAGGATGACACACAAGTATCACTTAGTTTTAGTGGCAGTAATGTTGCACTATCTTTACTTAAGTGCCAGTGCTTCTATCAGATCTAAGTTGCTCTCAAAGAAAGTACATTTGCACAGTGAAAGCAGCAGCACATACAAGTGTATTCTTGCCATCGTTTGTGTTACCTTAAGCATTTCATTTACAGATTTATGGTTTCAGTAGAAGGCACAAGGCAGACTTTCAGGTTCTCACTTTAAAATATTTTTTTAAACATCAGGCAATGTCAGATGTTTCAGGATGTATAAACAATACCTCAAACTATTAAGCATGTTGGGGTAACATATATTAATTTTTTTGTATCTGTAGATTCAAATACCTGATATCTGAAAGCCCATAAAGTCGTTTTATTTCCACAGCAGTGAGATGCAAGCATATTACTGTCATTATGTTGTGTCACCTTAAAATCTACCAGTCATGTCTGAGGCTAAATTAGACACCCAACTCAAAAACTTCACAACACGTTTTTAGTTAATGCTTGTAATCTGAGTGCAAGCGATGTTATCTACACTAAGGTTGAAGTTACAGCTAATATACTGGGTCATAAATTCAGCTCAAATTTTATCCATATCTTCTCTATATATCGCAAAAGATATACCTGAAACCGACTTGCCTCCTGCCATCACATAAGACCAAGTCCTGAAAGTGCTATCAAAAGTTAGAAATACTGCATAGATGGGTCCTGATGATAACATGGACCTTAAATAGCATGAAACGTGATTTATCCACCTTCCTAACGGCACTGTGAACCAAGTGAATGGAGAACAGCTGCAATCATTCCCCTGCATAAGAAAGGGCCTTCCACAAACCCAAGAAATTACAGGTCCATAATTCTGACCAACCTCATATTCAAAGCCAAAGACAGACTTATCATGGAACTAATTAGTAAAGACATGGAAAACCACCAAACATTGGCTGCATCTCAATGTGGATTCATTAAGGGCTCATCATGCTTATTCAACCTGGTGGAATTCTTTGAAGAGGTCATCAAAGCAATGGGTTAAAGTAAAACAGTACACACCACCTATCTCAACCTGGCCAAGACTTTTGAGTCAATCCCCTACTTGGGTATAGTAGGAAAGCTAAATAAACTAGCAATAAATCCCTATGTCACCCATTGGATTGACAACTGGCTCACAGATAGGATGTAGGATCATAGGATCATAGGAGGTTACTAGGCTAATGGCCCTAGGGACCTTTCAAGCCTATCCAAGAGTTTATCCCCAGAAAGAAACCTCAGTCAGCACCTGTTGCCCCTGTCACTGAGGGACACAGGTAGAACCCTTGGTACAAATTTCTGGCTTCCCATCCACTCATCAAGATTGCACTTGAAGAGGGTGGAGCTCAGAATAGGGAATGCTACCTCCACAAAGAGACCAGTCAGTAGTGAACTTCCCTAGGGTTTGGTGCTGACACCTCTCCTTTTTGGCATCTACTTCTCTGAAATAAAATCCAATACCAGCTGAACAGTTGTCATCACTTTAAAGTCCACTACCTCTATGTTGGACTTATTCTACCCAAGATAGACATAATGAATGTCTCCCCTGTCGCTCTGAGTTACTACAAGATAGACATAATGAACTTCTCCCCTGTCGCTCTGAGTTACTACAAGATAGACACAATGAACTTCTCCCCTGTCGCTCTGAGTTACTACAAGATAGACATAATGAACGTCTCCCCTGTCGCTCTGAGTTACTACAAGATAGACATAATGAACTTCTCCTGTCGCTCTGAGTTACTACAAGATAGACATAATGAACTTCTCCCCTGTCGCTCTGAGTTACTACAAGATAGACATAATGAACTTCTCCCCTGTCGCTCTGAGTTACTACAAGATAGACATAATGAACGTCTCCCCTGTCGCTCTGAGTTACTACAAGATAGACATAATGAACTTCTCCCCTGTCGCTCTGAGTTACTACAAGATAGACATAATGAACTTCTCCCCTGTCGCTCTGAGTTACTACAAGACAGACATAATGAACTTCCCCCCTGTCGCTCTGAGTTACTACAAGACAGACATAATGAACGCCTCCCTGAAGCTCTGAGTTACTACAAGACAGACATAATGAACTTCTCCCCTGTCGTTCTGAGTTACTACAAAATAGACATAATGAACGTCCCCCCTGTCGCTCTGAGTTACTACAAGATAGACATAATGAACTTCTCCCCTGTCGTTCTGAGTTACTACAATATAGACATAATGAACGTCTCCCCTGTCGCTCTGAGTTACTACAAGATAGACATAATGAACTTCTCCCCTGTCGCTCTGAGTTACTACCCCTCAACTAATTTTCTCCCAACTCTGTTCTCTTTAAACTAGTCTCTCCTTCTCCTCCTTACTTAAAACTTTGTTCTGGAATCTCCTCATCCTTCTGAATACTTCCTTCCCACAGTGATTGGAAAAATAAATAAGTAAGTAAATAAATAAAAAGGGGTGTCTTATTTTGTTCTACTTTCTTATATCACATATGCCTATTTACCTTGTAGCACATGTTTTGTATGACTAGTATCTTTAATTGAAGTTTAATGTTTTGAAACTGAATTTTTAATGTGCTGTTTGTTTTATGTGGAGCTTTTCTCCCCGGGCCTCTACTGAAAATGGACATATATCCAGTTAGACTAGCCTGGTCAACAAATGTAAAATAAATAAAATAAAATAAATAGAATACCAAAGGGCTCTGTTTAACTAAGTTTGCAGATGACTACAAACTAGGAACAGTTATTGGATACCCAAATGACATAGCCGACCTGAAGAGAAGTTTATTCCAAACAAATAATTGGTCCTAGAATCATGGAATAAAACTAAATTCCAAAAAATGCATTAACATATCCTCTGGAAAGTTACCTACACCAGTGAACTACCACTTTGATAATACACAATTGAGCGTTAACTCATTCATTCAGAATTAGAGAACCTACCTGTACTGCGGTGTAATTTTTGACCAATACGTCCATTGTCATAAGAAAGTCCTTATAAACAAATGAACTGTGACTAGATCTAGAGATGTCATTGTCTCTCTTTACTTAATCCTTATTAGGCCAGTCATTGAATATAATGTCCCCTCATGCATGTAGCTGTCCAGATACATGCAATAACTGGAATGTCAAAGGAGATACCTTACTAAAAGGACACAAGGCCTAAACAATATGTCCTACATGGACTGTCTCAAAGTCCTGTTACTATACTCGGTATTCTGCAGGCTGCTAAAAGGTGATCTAGATCCCTCATACAAGGCATCCTCTGACCAAATATTAATGGACCTGCTGCATATCAGCAAGTCAAATAATAATTATTATTTAACATTTGTTTACAGGAAAAGTTTGACTTGGAACAAAGCCAACATTCATTAGAGGCCTGGGGAGAAATGCTCCAGCTGCCTGTCTTTGTAATGTGGGAGGAAACCGGAGCACCCTTTGGAAACCCACATGAACACAGGGAGGACATGCAGACTCCACACAGAAGACATCCCAACCAAAAATCAAACTGCCTCTTGCTGTGGGGCAACAACACTACTGCTGCACCACAGCACTGTCCAAATGGCATTTGATGCTCAATCCAAGGATCTAAACCTCTTATGCAACATCAACAGAAAGGTTTGGAAGGACAGATATATCTTGCAGGAGATACCACTGCTCTGGAACAGACTCCCCATCCATGTGAATCAAAGGTCATCCCTGCCCATATTTGAGCACAACTTGGATCTATGGATGGGTAATATGTCTTTGTTAGAGACAACATGTAAATGCTTGACCGCCCATGCACAAACCTACATATACCCCATAAAATAACCCTAGAGTATCAACATTTGTCAGATACATTTGGGAATCATGGCTAGACTTAAAAAGGCCCCTGGAGTCATTAGCCTAGTAATCACTGATGAAACTATAAAATTTACCCCAGCACTGCCCCATGTTCTAGTAATAGATAGATGCAGCTGACAAATGCTTTATCTCTCATATCGGTCCCCTCAAATTATCTATGGTATGATCCCAGTTATTCTCACTAGGAATAATATGTAATTATTAACCATGGTATGGGTAAGGCCAATCTAACACCAAATCCATCCATCCATACGCAGCCCCTTTTCCCATTTTTGCACATGGGGTTTTACTTCAACAATGACAATCATCTTGAACCAAGGTTTACACCACCGGGTGGTTAACTCTGCCATGGAATCTAATACCAAATGGGATAGATTAATGCAAGAATCAAACGGGAAACTAGCTAGGATTAAAATGGCTCACAAGGGTAGCTAGGCTAGTACTTACTTATGAAAATATACACATTTTATCTTAAGATTCACAATAACTACCAAGTGTTTTATCATTTTTTTTTACATTTTCAGTTTGAAAAATTAGTGGCTTATTTTGCTTGCTGGGAGCATAAGTGATAGATATCAAAGTTGCTTAATTTTTGATTAATGTGGTAGGATACAAAATGTATTTCAAAACCACCTGTTTTGGCTATTCAGGTACAAACAGGTAGTAAATATGTGTCTGTTAAGCACTTTTACAGTGCAGTGCACCCATATAATACTTTGGTCAGTTAAGGCTTCTGTTATTATGACAAGTGGCTCTAACAGTGTTACCCCTTAGCAAGTGATATAAACTTATTAAGTTTAACCAATCTAAATCTGTTTTTGCTTACATTCTTTGGGTCTGTTGAGAGCATAGACTTTTCTGCCACTTGTTCAGCATAATCTTAGCCATGTGTCTTAAAGGTCACCCACATACAAATGTCAAGTTTTTCTCATCAGAGACTAATTTTCCTTTCCTTTTATCCATCTCCAAGGGTGCAACATACAATAAAAGGTAGTGTCTCAATGCAGAAGTGCAGAATTTTCTACTCTCATGTTGTCAAATTGATGGAAATACCACAAAAGTAACGTATGATATGAGTGTGTTTCATTTACCTTCAATGACTCATTTATCATAATATTGAATTCACATTTTACCTTGGGTAAGAATTGTTCCTTTTGTAGAATTTGACATATTAAATATTTTTTTAAATATGCAGATTAATATATATATATATATATATATATATATATATATATATATATATATATATATATATATATGTATGTAAATCCATAGAACAATTAAGTTATATACAATGTAATTATATTTTAAATATTACTGGTTGATTTCTTTAGGAGACATTCTGTGACATGCTGTTGCAATCATTGCCCATTTATTAACTTTTTCTTCTATTTTATGTTAATTATTTATCTGGATGAGGCTTTGAACTCAGAGTAAGTCAACTTATTTTAGAATGGTGCTTGACTGGATTTTATATAACCAGGTGTGTGACAGAGAATGGTATTTAAATGAACCTTTTCTAATACTTCAGAAGAAGACTGTAATAGAGAAAAAAATGCTTAACTGAAGTCTTTTTTAATAAACATGTCCTTTGGAAGTAGTTGTATCTATCAGTGTGTGTTTTTTTTAAGTGCAATACTGAACAAAGTAGTGGATGTTTTTGTTTTGTGTAACCTTGCATCTGGCAGAACTTTACTTAGACGTAAGGTGATTGAAATTTGTAAATACGTGGATTGATATCAAAGAGTACAGTGAGTCTTTATATGTAATTTATTAGTCAGGTTTCTGTTCAGAGGAGTTCATCACTGTACCTCTAACATGTGTAGTTTACATCCACACTTGGTTACTTAATATATGTCCTATAAGGTTGCTACACAACTCAGAGTAAATTTGATAATCATTCCTGCGAATAAGTACTACCATAGGTTCATAGGTTCATAGGATGGTACTAGGCTATCAGCCCTATGGCCTATACAAGCCTAGCCAAAACAATTCCCTGGCTATTTATTCCCACACTATTTACTTCCCTGGACCCCTGTCTAATAGGGTGACTGACGTGATCCCCAGGGTGAATTTCCTTTCTCCCATCCAATCGTCAAGGTTCCTTTTGAAGAGTGCCAAAAAGGGGCACTCTGCTTGACATGTATGGGCAATCTATTCCAAAGTCTGTTGAGTCTCTGGGTCAGGAACCTATCCCTCCAGCATGTTTTGTTTATTGTGATGACAAGGTTTAGATTCCTGGAGTGTGTGGCTCTGAGGGATTGGGATTTCTTTAAGTGTAGCATGTCCAACAGCTCTGGGTTTGACATGGCCTTGTATGTTAAGCAGAGATCGCCTCTGAGTAGACGATATGCGACAGAGTATAGCTGGAGTTTTTTAAGGCAGTCAGCGTAGGGCATCTGCTTTAGGCCTGTGATTCTTTTAGTGAGGTATTTTTGTGGCCTTTCCAGTTGTTGCAGATGTCTTGAGAGGTACATACCAAATGGGGCGTTGTATTCTATAATGGGTCTAATGTGGGATGAGTACAGTGGGACAATGACCTCCATTTTTTCTGGATGAAAAGCCCTTAGTGATGAAGTGTGCCACATAGAAGGATTTCCTGACTGTTGTGGCGATGTGGTTATCGAAGGTGAGACCACTGTCCACCTGTGTCCCTAAGTCTCTCATCACACTTTCGATGTTTAGTGTCCTGCCACCTATGTGGTAATTCATGGTACATGTTTTTTCCCAAAGGGGATAACTGTACATTTCTTGGCACTGAGCTTGAGCCCATGGCACTGGCACCAAGCATCTGTTTCTGTAAGGCCTTTTTGTAGGGTATCCACATCATTTGGGGATTCAATAATGGCTCCCAGTTTGCAGTCATCTGCGAACTTTGTTAGCCAGAGTCCCTTAGTGTTGGCCTGTACTTCAGAAAAGTAGAAGCCAAACAAGAGCGGTCCCAGGACTGAACCCTGAGGTACTCCACTTGTCACTTGTCTGGAGCTAGATTTGGAGCCGGCTACTTTTACACTGTGGGTTCTATCAGTAACCCAGTTAGCAACCCATTGGGTGACATAGGGATTAATGCCCAGCTTAGTAAGTTTATCTATGATTCCAGAGTGGGAGATGGTGTCAAAGGCCTTGGCAAGGTCTAGATAGGCTGTTTGGACCACCTTACCCTTGTCCATGGCTCTGGAAACTGATTTGAAGAAGTCAATCAGGTTCAGGAGACAAGATCGGCCCTTCATGAACCCAAACTTGGTGGGGTCCAGTGTTTGAAGGTTGCCAATGTCTTTGTTTATAAGTTCCATGATAATACGCTCCATGGCCTTACAGATAAGGCGTGTCAGACTGATTGGATGGTAGTTTCCAGGATCCAAGATGGACCCCCCCCCCCTTTTGGAGTGGGATAACTGTAGCTCTGCGCCACAAAGTGGGCACAGAACCTGAGGTGAAGCTATGATTAAACATGACACTTAGGTGAGGTGCCAGTTCATATTGTAGTTCATGTAGTACACAGCCTGGGATGTCATCTGGTCCCATGGATGCTATATTCTTAGCTTTGGAGAGTGCATTTTTTATCTGTGTGGCCGTTATTAACGGAATTTGGCAATCTTCTGGTATTGAGATGGGCCATTTAGAGGGTGAGAGGGGGGTGAAGTTGGCACTGAATCGATCTGCCAGGATATTAGCAATATCCTTGGGATCAGTATATTTAATGCCATTCTGTTTTAGCTCAGAGCAGATCTGAGTATTGCCATTTAGATTCTTGACATAGTTATAGAATGCCTTGTGGTTGTCTTTGGAATCTTTGGCAATTTTATTTTCGTAACTAGCTTTGGAGGATTTTATGAGGGATCTCAGTTTCTTACTGAGGCTGGCAAGGGAGTTTTTTGCATCCTGGGATTTTCCTCTTTTCTGCAACAGTTTCTTCCTTTTGTTGTAAAGTTTGTTTATGACAGGGGACCACCAGATTGGCTTCCTTTTTTTGGATGAGAGCATCTTGGTTCTATTTGGGATGGCACAATTCATGCATGAGTGGATGTGCTCATACAGTGCCTTAGTGTAGGATTCAGCAGTTGAACTTTCCGCTCCCGTCTGCATGGGTGTCATGAAGTTTGTCACTTCTGACTTGAGTAGCATGAAGGTGGCTTTGGAGAAGCTTTTTATGGAGGTTTCCTCACTTGGGGGAGGGGGTGGGATGTGGATGTTAAGGGTGATTAGCTTATGGTCAGACCTGACTAACGACGGAGTGACCATAGGTGTCGAGCATTGATTTCCCATGTTAGTAATGACCAGGTCTAGGATATTGGAGCCCCTGGTGGGAGTATGGATTAGTTGATCCAGGGTGTTGGAATTTATGAATTCCAAGAACCATTGGGCAAAGGTGTTAGTACATGAGTAGTTTTCCCAGTTAATGGCAGGGTAGTTAAAATCACCCAGTATTAGGGTGTTTGGCTCTATCTTAATAATTTCCAGTATGTTTAGAAAGATGTAGTGAGAATCTTGGGGTATGGTGGGGGATCTGTAGCAAGCTACAATTTGGATTGCAGTCTTACCTAGTGTTAGTTTCACCTGGAGAATTTCAGATGCATTGTGTTGGGCAACTAGCCTGGTGGTGTGAATATCCTTGGTGAATATTGACACTCCCCCACCTTTAGTGTTTTGGTCCTTGTTTGGTGGCTGAAAAGTGTGGTAAGAGTTGTAGCCTGGTATTGCATGGGTGCTCTCTGGAGCCTTGAACCAGGTCTCAGTTACTGCACAGATATCATGTTCTCCATTTTTAGGAGTGCCTCGAGAGAGTGCATTTTGAGGTTTAGACTTCTAGCATTGAGTAGCATTACCTTCAGATTTTGCATGCTTGTACCTGTTACGGTGGTGGTTGTGTCCTTTGAACTTTGCCTAAAAAAGACACTATAGGGGTGGCAAGAGCCTTAGCCAGTAACCTGAATCCCAGGGGCGAAATGTGCAGACCATGTCTGGCAAAGCATCGTGGTCTGTCAATCATGTCATCCCAGGCAGACAGATACTGGATCTCCTTTGAATGACACCAGAAGCTTAGCCAATTGTTGAAGTCAATCATTTTGTCCTTATATTGTGGTATCATTCTGGGCAAAGGCAGGATGCTACTCAGGGCTAGGGTCATACCTGCCTGGGCCACATGATCCGAGAGCTCTTCCATGTCTCTTTGCATGTAGTCCAGGGAGGTCCTTCACTCCAACATGGACAATGACAGAGTCATATCTGTACTTGTTGTGGAGTGACTTGAGTGCATGTGTTATGTGGCGGATCCTGGCACCCGACAGGCAGCTGACTGTAATTCTCTCCTCGTTCAACCTGGTGAGAGGGACATCAGTGTGCCGGACTATAGAGTCACCTATGACTAAAGTGTTAGGTACATTGTCTTGCCTTAAGGGCTGTTGCTGGGTGACACACTGGTGTTGTGAACTATGTGATACTTTGGTTATGATTGGTGTTTGTTTGCGTTTCAGCTTCAAAGGTCCTTGGTGCTCGGGCAGATTACAGTTAAAGGCCTCTGCATATGTGGATTTAGTGTTGCTATATGTGGGTGTTGGTGGTGTGGGTTTAGAAGGGCTATGTTTTGCTTGAGGTGTAGTGTGGGTGTTAACCTTCTCCTCTTGACTGTCTAGCACAATCTTGGGTGGAGAGAGCTTTGCTTCCATTTTGGCTATGTAAGTGCATCTCTCACAGGTTGTAGTGTTGGGTGGTAGGAGGAGAGGGTTGTCTGTGTACATGAGGCAATTGCTGCATTGCCCCAGTATGCCCAGATTCACCAGGTGGACAGGAGAAATCACCAGAAGTTGACCCTTGGACATGCCTGGTTTGGTGCTTTTTTTTTTTTTTTTTTTGTAAAGTACAGGAGCTGTTTTCCCTTACCTTAGCAAGGTACTTTGCAATTATAGGCTCCTTATTAACAAGGAGAGTTGAGTGCTTGTATCAGTTTAAGGCTTCCTAGTGCTTTTCAGCAGGTATTAGAGAAAGTGCTAGTCACAGGGATGCTTAAAGGTAAGATGAAAAAAAATGCACACTGCAGTGGGCACTAGAGAAGTTAGATGTGAAAGTAGGTAACTTAAGTTTTACCTGTTTAAAAAGTTAAGGTTTAGTGGGGAGTTACTATTTTTAAAACAGCAAGATGGATTGAAAGGGGTGGTCACTTTTGTATTCTGGTACTATGGAATACAGTAGGATGGCCAATTGTTAGAAAAATGTGTATTTGAATATATAAGAAATGCTAGTTTAAAAGCAAAGTAGTATATAATGCATTTTATTCTATTAATCATATAGTAGAGAGGATTAATTCATGTTTAAATGTAAAGTAGTTTTGAAACTGCAGTGTGGCTTGAAGCAAGCTGACCTTCGACCCTGGCAGATGCTAGCTTAGCAAGTTTTAATGTTTATGCTTTTTACAAATGATTATCTGCTGGGTCAGGAAATTAAATGTGTGAAATAATGAAATCTTCTGCTCTTTCCTGCTGGGATGATTTGGCCTTGTATATGTATTACTGAGATAGCACGCAGCTCTGTGAGAAAGTGTAACAGAGAACAAAGATGTGTATTAAAAGACTGAATCTGCTATTGTATTCGAACTGATATGAAACCTTGAAGAAGAAACTTTACAGAAAGACATTATGTCTGACCAGGTGGATAGCAAGGCCGTATTGTTACCAGAGGAAAACTTTTAAAAATATACAGCATCAGCAGTTTTAATGAATAGAGGACTGTAAGCTAAAGTGATGTAGATGCCCTGTGACATACCATGTCAGTAAGGTGGGCACAGCTTGAATGTTAAACCTATATAAAATTGTGTGCTTCCTGTTTCATGTTAGACAAAATTCTGTACTTGTACGTTTTTTGCCTCCTGGTGTACACTAGTAAACTTTTGAATCTGAACCTCCTGTGTATTGAATTCTTGATTTTATTTAACACCAATAAATTTAAATAGTTGAAGGGGAGGGATTTCAAAAATGATGATTTTGTGTTTACTCACACAAGCCAGTGAAAGTAGAAAGGAAATGAGATATATGGTCAGATTAACATAAGGGGCAGGCAACTAGAAAGACAGTGTTATTTAACAAGACAACTGTAACTGGGTGGGAGTGCAGGAAAAAAATTCTGCCTGACTCAGAAGAGAGAGAGCTGTGGTTTCTTTTGAAGTTTTAATATGCTGTTAAAGCAGAATGCAAGTAAAACACAAGGTAAAGAAAACAAACTACAGTATTCAAAATATAGAAAGGCAATAAAGTAATACAAAATGCAACAAATAAAAGCAAACTAACCTTTCCTTCACAGCAAAGTGTAGCAGAGTCTGGATGAACCTTTCTAGTAAAGCTCTCCTTCTCCTTAGTACAAACTATTGTGGCTTCAGAGTTATTGTATATAGTTATTGCAATGTGTGGAGGCAGATTACCCAAGTGTGGAGGTTACAGTAACATGGTCACCTCTAAAATGTATCTAAAGATTATGTGCACATCTGTATCATACTGTTTATTAAGGACTAATATGGGAAGCAATCCATTTGTTGTCTTTATGATGTTGTAGTACAAATATCTAACTAATCCATTATTGCTTGAATTTCCTGAGTTTTGTTTTGAATATATTCATATACATAGTTTTGTCATTTGTGTATAATATAAGTAGCCATATAACAAAAGTATGACTTAAGTCATTCTCCCTCTTTTTCCTCTATGCATATGATTTTGCCATCTTTCAGTTCATGTTGGGGCAGATTCCAAAAGCTAGTTGGAGAGAGTGCAGAATGTCAAAGGAAGACTTCAGTACACCAGCTGCAGACGTGATTTCAGAAGACATGCTGGAATGAGTCTGAGTACTCATTTATTCGGTGTAGGATAATTATGGACTCCACTCCTGCCAGTCGGATTCCAAAGCACAACGTGCGCACTCAATGCAACTTAAATGTGACAACATACAATGCTAACTCTGTTTTTAAAATCCTTCTCAAATAGCATACTGTGATGCAAGAATGAAAACTAACACCATGGAATCCTACCGAACTGGTATCAATACTGAATAAAAAAAAAATGCAACCTGCAGTGAATGGACAGCAACAGGCAGCGGTATTCCAAGCCATACAGGAATATCTGGTTGAGTGTTCTAGAAGGCAGCCAGCTAGACAGAGAGCCAGGCTACAACTAATCCAACTCTCAGATTAAGAAATTATTGACAGGAACCATTTAGACAGACAGACAGCTGGTGCAGGCAGTGTGCAACATGTGCACCCTACATGTCTGTGCGTACATTGCAAGGCAACCCCATGAGTCTGTCTAAGCCTAGGTGTACTGATGTTTGGAACATTCCAATAACATTTGGGAAATGTTGTAGGAGCATCACAGATAGTTGCTAGTCACATCCTTACACAATTCCAGGCAACAATGAACACCAAGCTAGATGAACACATATACTTTCCATCTAGACCCATGAACTGACAAAATGTCATGCACTAGTTCTTTAACATCGCCAACTTCCCCCCTGTTCTTGGTGCAATAGACTGCACCCACATCCCTATTAAGATCCCCATTAAACCGTAATCAGAAAGATTCATAAATAGAAAGGGGTGGCCATTGCTAAACTGCCAGGTAATGTGAGCAGCAGATGGCAACATAACAAATATCATAGCAACACAACCCAGGAGCATCCATGATGCTGCCATATGGAAGGAAAGTTGTCTGAGGGCTGTAGTCCAACATGGTGGAATACCCGAGGGAATACTACTGGGCAAGTGCAGGAACACAGCTTGGATGTAAGCTAAATACATCCATGTATTAAGAGGCGGTCTCTGACTTACAAAGCCATGTCTGACCCAGCCCTGTTAGAAATGTTACATCTAAAGAAATCCCAATCCCTTCACACCCCATGCTCTAGAGACCTCATCCTCATTACCACAATCAACAGAACATGCTGGAGGGACAGGTTCATAACCCAGAGGCTTCCCATGCCCTGGAATAGACTTCCCATACATGTCAAGCAAAGCACTTCACTGGCCCTTTTTAAGAGAAATCTTGATGAGTGGATGGGAAATAGAAAGTTCACCCTGGGGATCACTCCAGTGGCTCTACTTGATAGAGGCACCGGGAACTAATGGCAGCATGATGCCAGGGCACTTCTATGGGCTAGGCTTGTAAAGGTTTCAGGGCCGTTGGCCTAGTACACATCTATGAACCTATGAACTTATGTCAACATTATGCATGATAACAGCATATGTATCCCCCAGCAACAGGTGACTGTGGTTATCCACTTGAGCCGTGGCTAATGACCTCATACAGAGAAACTTCAAATCCTGTGGTGGATACCTACAATAGACCACAGGCCACAATAAGAAACACCATAGAGCATGTGTTTGGTGTATTGAAAGCCAAGTTCAGATGTCTGAACACATCTGAGGGTGCATTGCAATGCACACCTGAAAAGTCAGCACAGATGTTTACTGTGTGGGTCATGCTACACAACATGTTAACAACAACACATGGTGGTTTGCCTGCCATGGGTGTAGGTGATGTACCCCAAGAACCCCAGATGTCTGAAGATGACATTCCACAGCTATCAGAGGAGAAGCAGGAGGTCATGGGCAGAAGAAACACGAGTGGGTGATGGAGGGTGTGACAACAAGCCCAGGGTCAGACAACACGGCAGTGTCTGACACACATCTTTGAGTCATGAAAAGCCACATGTACAGAAGTACACAGATTAAACATTGATGTTCAGGTGTTGCTCCACCACACCAGCAAAGATTTAATCTAATGGCAATTACCTAGTAGATGTAGATACTGAGCATCAGACATAATAACACAATTCTAACATATAACAGTATGAACATATGCAAATCCATCACAACACAGACCATCCACTCAGTCCACAAGTGACACAGGTATGAATACAGAATCATAGTAGTGTATTTGTATATGTCAGACAACAAGGAAAATACGTTTGTGAGCCCCATCCCTATCTCTCCATTAGCAAGTGATCATAGACACCAGAAGCTGTTGAAGACTGGGGGACAGAGGGTGAGAGGAGCACTTCATGATCTAAAAAAGGGCAGTTTTTTTAAAACTATTTACTACCAAAACATAGGTTCACTTGGAGGACATTTTAAGCTTAGCCAATTCCCTTTTGGTGCTTGAATTAACATTTCCTGATAGGTCTTACCTATCCCATGGCTGATAATTGTATATTAGCCCTAATGAGAATAACTGTGATCATACCATAGATAATTTGAGGGGACCCATGTTAAAGGATGCAGCATTTAGGAACTGCCTTTATCCATTAGTGGTATGAGGTGCAATCCTGGAGTACATTTTCTATTACCCATCCTTAGATCCAAGTTGCATTTGAATATGGACAGGGATGAGCTTTGTTTTACTTGAATGGATAATCTGTTCTGGAACAGTGGTAGCCGCTGTGATATATATCCATCTGTCCACAACATTTAGTTTAGATACCTGGACTGAGTATTTCTGATTTCATTTGACTTGCTGATGTTCAGTAGGTCCATCTGTATTAGGTCGGAGGATGCCTTGTATGCCAGACACGTCACCTCTAAGTATTCTGTAGGATACTGAGTATAGTGGTAAAGTTTTGAGGTGGTCCATGCAAGACCTATAAGTTAGGTCACTGTAAATACAAGTTCCGAAATACAAAACAACTAGGTCACTTCTCAGGGGGCATTGTCAATTTGGCAATTCCCTGGAGTAGATGACTTCCCAAAGGATACGATAATGTATTTTTTGGAGTTTAGTTTCATTTCATGATTCTGGCACCAGTTATTGCTTGGGACAAACCTTCAAGGATGATGGTTAAGTCATTTGGGGATTCAATAACCACTCCTAGCATGCAGTCATCTCAAACTTAGTCGGCCAAAGCCCTTTGGTATTTCCTTTTACTTTTTTTTTTTACCTTCATCCATTGCTTTGGTAACAAGAGTAAAGTTTAAAATTTGCCCTTGATTTTGAGCCTTTCACACTTTGTCCCGATTCTTGCCCTAAGAGATTGAGAGCTCAGAGCATATGTTTGACTGTCCCTGATTATGTCATATTTTTGATCTGTTCCTCATATGTGTGATTTTCTGGCAAATTTATGAGGACTGCAAAACTTAAATAATAATAGACACTTGAGTTTCAGACAAACACTGAGCCCTCTGCTAAACACACAGTACTGTCACGCAATGAAAACAGACCTAGCATGAGCAGTAAACTTCTCTGCCCTTGAAACTCACATTCATTGAAATGGCATGAAAACTCACATTAATTTTGCATCTGGCCATTGGAGGACTAAGCTTACCTCTGGGCTGTTTTCAAACCATAGGCTCCTTACACATTTTTAGGGCCATGCATACATGTTTGCATTCTTTGATTCACCTTCCTGATTGTATTAAATTGTATTCCTTGTATAATACAGCACCACTTGTTAGAGTGTGCTTTAAATTTGCAGTTTGAACAGTCTTCTAGTAGGCAATGAAGCAAAATGTATGAACCAAATATGACAAAACTAATTTCAGAAAATTTCAACCATAAAATCCTACTCAAACATCTGTCATTACAATTCACCAAGATCAGTAAATATGCAAAATCTCTGCAGAAGTAAGTCATCTAAGTAATTCCACAGTAAAAGGATCTGTAACTAATGAAGAGGTTGCTGCTAGCAAACAACTTTATAGTTCATTGTTTCATCTACAAATAAAGTGCCTGTTGCCCTTAAAGAATAAATTGCCTGTGTTACATTAAAAAAATGATAAGCTAGTAATATTGCAATAGGGAATGGATGGCAAACTTATAACAGGTTTGTAGCTACTAGGTAACTCCTCCAAAAGAGAACATTCTCAAGACTGCAGCATCCACTCCTTTTAAAGTACAACACCGTGCAGTATCAGCAATCCATCTGCATACTGTGGGAGTAGAACCTGCAGCCTCTGCGTCAAAAGCAAGTATACTACCTGTTGTGCTATTAACAATGCAGGCACAGGCTTTGTCTACAAATGCACCTTCTCAGAGTCTTTGTGACTTTGTAGGCAGTACATCTCTAGTTGTGATGAGGGGACAGAGCATCCACATCAATAATGCAAAGGGTCTTACCCCCTGTAACAAAGACACTCAACCAATCAGGAGTACTCCTTTAGTTGAGCAATCGGTAGCAAGTTAATGATACATAAGTAGTATGTGTTCAAGCTAATAATGACCCTCTCGAACCATAACTGTTACCATAAAAATATAAACAGCTGAAATGTTTTACACATATCATCACAGCGGTTGCTTTCATTAGATTCAAAGTTTTAAAATGAAAGTGATAATTTTTCTAATATTTTTCAAAAACTTACATCAATAATGATTCAAAATGCACACAACGGCATTTTTGTTCATCTAGCAGTAAGGTTTCTTATGAGGCCGAGCAGTTCTATTAACACTGATTGATTGCAGAGACATTTACAGAAGTACAAAAATGATAAACATTTATATAAATTTATAAGCACATCATTTAATATACTACTAGCTCTTCTACAAAAAGTATCACTGCCAGGTGTATTGCGCATCAAATATGCTTTAAGTATGATATCTTTCACTAGCTTGTATGTAATATGGTTTTGCAGTCTATTAATATAAAATGAAACAGCAATATTAAATGCTTACAGGTGCTGATCAACTGATCCCAGGGGAATGCTTGAATGCATCACTAAAGTTTAATGAGTTTGCTGCTGCACAACATACATAAAGAGGTGCTGCCACAGACTTAAAAGTTTAAAAAAACATTGTTTGTGTGTGTGTGTATGTATGAGTGCACAAGCACACACACACACACACACACACACACAAAGATATAACAGCACACACGCACACACACACACACACACACACACACACACACACACACACACACACACACACACACACAAAGATATAACAGCACACACGCACACACACACACACACACACACACACACACACACACACACACACACACACACGCACACACGCACACACAGACACACACACACACACACACAAAGATATAACAGCAAAAATTTCAGTACTTCTCCATTAACAGGGCAGCACTCATCGCCAAAAGGATTCCTCCAGAAATGTGAGTCACTCAGTAACACACTGTAATATTTTTAAGAAACAGCAAGGAAAGGTCTTCAAAAATGATCTACAGTATATTATAATCACTGTACTTAGACTGCTCATCCACTTAGAGATACTACAGAATGGATTAGCAGTCCAGTCCCAAAGCCAGTTACACAGATACTGTATGTGACGTTAACAAAACTGCATTACCCAAAGCAACACCTCATGCATACCTCTCAACTGTCTAGATTTTTGCCTCATATTTTTGGTCTGTCCTTCATAAAATTGTTTGTGTTTGTGCCAAATCAGTGAGGTATGACATCAACAAATAATGATATGCACACCACTTTGTAAGAGCCATATTTAAAATCAGTCCCTATTCTTGAGCCTTTCTCCCCCCCCCATTACTTTAGCCTTTGTCCAGATTTCTTGCACTAAAAGGCTGAAAGGTATGACCACATGTATTTTTTTAAATAAGGTAATGAAGGATGGGTTTTTCCAGGAATAGTAAATCTCACTTCTAATCAGAATCAGAGGCATTGCATATTTTCAGTTCCCATCTTAAACACTGTAAGAACTGTGCATTCCAGCAGACAGACTGACTGAAGTGAAACCTATCTCTCTGCAATAAAAAAGTCGACTGCGATTTACTGTTTTCGTATACTCACTGAGTCCACATGAGCTGTGTAAAATATTAAAGGCAAAATACGTCTGGACTACAGCTACAAGAGTCAAAGTTTAAATATGCTATGACAGAACTGCCACATAACGTTCCCAGCCTAAATAGTTTAAAGTACAATGTGACTCGATTACTTTTCCATGCTGCCCCATTAACGGAAAAGTTGTCAGAGGGGCAACGCCCCCGGCATTACACATACCAGCTCCACAGCCCCATCCCCATAGGCGAAGAAATTAATAATAAAAAAAAAACTGCAAGCATGAAAATTCAGCAAGTTATCTCCTCCTGCAGTTAACACTCAATGGACAGCAGGGTAGGAAAAAAAGCAGCTCGCTGTAATCAGTGTTAAGAAGTAGCACTCAAAATAAAATACAATGTACGCTATAGTTTTAAAAGAAACATCCACTAGCCTTTAAAACACAGGTACAACATCCGCTGAAATTTACACACAAAAACCAACCTATATTACTAAGCTATCACTGTTACACACTCACAAAATTTGAGTTTCTTTATCATTAATGCTGCATTTGAGTTTTCTGAAGAGCATAATTCAGCCCCCACCAATAATTAAGATAAACACAAAACTGAATTAAAAAGAAACACAATATATCACACTATTAAGGGTTAACATCCAAGCAACTAGAAGTACCTCTATTAGTTAAAATTTCAAAGTTCTAGCCATCCCAGAACAGATCAAACATGAAGCTGGCACACTTTTGGCTTTAAAAGATTTAAGGGACAGACACAGAGTACCTGAAACGTTGCAAAAAACTCTCCTTACCTGGAAGCAAAACATGACTCTGACTCTCAAGGGGACAGCATAACTTTCTAGCAGCAATGATCAGCAAAAACACATACACAACGCTAGTTTAAATTCCACGCACGTAAGTGTTGAGTGGACTTCTGTTGGCGTGAGACGCATGCATGGATCCTTAAAGAAGCTGCCACCATGGAGTTTGGAATTTCTTTATTTTTTAATAGTTGAAGCCCAAAAGTGTGGTGGGGGGTGCTCCATCCCCTCACTCTATGATTCCAGTGCCCTTACAAGTGATACAAACAGTAAAGCAAGTCAAGACATACTGCAGAACTGTTGTCAATATTATTAGTAACAAATATCAATGTAAAGTATGGAAAAATTATTATGTACTTGAATGGAGCCACCTAGGTCAGTAAAAGTGACAGATTCCTATGGCATCAGACTTCACAACCACCACAGACAGATTAAATTATCAGAGGTTTGCACAACATTCATCACTGCCACAGGATCAGACTGATACTTCAGGACAAAGTGGATCTAATGCTAGGGTTATTCTAACACAATCTAGGATGCCCAAATTGACAACTGCACTGCAGTCCTGGCTGCCCCTTCCACATATGGAAACATTCGGCCCATTTTGCTCCTCAGAGTCACACTGCAGAAGCATGGGTGTGAGTTGACTGTCTAGTCATGACTGCTGGGCTCATACTGGATTGGCCAGCAGCAGATGTGTGTGCACATTGCATCACAGACATTGATGCCAGATGGGCAAGGGTCAGTCTACTGAGAGGGGGCCTGTCTCTCCCAAGTGGCACTTGGCTAAGCATGGTCAGGGCATGCAAAACCTGGCTCTTACTACTGCATAGTTGTTGTACTGCCATAACCAGGATTTCAATGGACCATGCCACTGATAACATGCTGTCATTCTGAGCAGCCAATATCACCATGACATCACCATGTCTGCACTCCGGTCCTTCATGCAGCACACCCATCTGGTGTGCAGCACAATCTGTGACATAGGCAAGTGCACGAATGTCAGTTTCTTGATGTTGTTGAGAATGTTCATTTGCCTGTAGGAGTAGGAGGACACCCTCTGATGCACTCCCATAAACACTAGCTACATGCCTACATATACTGTGCCAGAAAGTATTGCTGTGTTGTGGGGGAAGTGTCAGCATCACTAGCGTACTCATTATGGGACTGTGGTGCAGAAGCATCATCCTTTCCAACATCTGATGTCCCCACATAGTCAGCATGGCCAGGCATGTTTTCATCCACATCTGAGGCTACAGCCTCATCCACATGACTGTCACCATCTGGGCTAGACTATATCACCAGATATGTGTTCTGAGTGTCAGGTGCCATGCCTGCACACTGAGACCCATCAGACCCCACCTAAGGATCAACGAATGGGCTAATGAAGGATGAAGGCAGTGGATGTAGTGAAAGAAGAGACAGATGACACAGGTCAGATAAATGCACATATATCACATGCTGGAGATTAGTACTAACATATGTCACAGCACTATCGCTGCAGTGTTACAGATGCTACAGACTTACCAGAAGGTTGTCTCTGAGTGTGATTCACTGGACCTATATAACAGGGAGCTGACAATTATGTTACATATACAACATGCATGACGTATGTGAGGAATAACAACATAAGACACACCTGACATTTCCTTGCGGAAATCAAGCAAGGAAGGTAAGGGTTGAAATGCAACTATTTTAGGGAAACAAACATATCAACACATTATTAGTAACCACATACTTATCAGCATGTGCCATTCCAACAGATTTAAAACACACAATAGGTAATATATACGTATAGTAGTCAGTCGTGGCTGAGGTGCCTATGGCATTTGTCCTATGCAGGGGTACAAGGACACAGTATTAATGGAAGACAACAATAGGAGTAACAACACTGACATGTAGAAAACAGAGTAAACAGTATACTAGTTATACCCTCCCTGTGTGGTGAGTTTGAAGTCTGTCATAATGCAGCTACTATAGTGGGAAAATACAAACAAAACACATGTTTATGCAACACAGTCATGAATGCAAACAGAGGTGAATGATAACATATACAACACAGTAATAGGATAAAATAGGACATGGTGATACTCATGTGGCATATGGTGTACATGGTGGCCAGATGTCCTCATGTATGAGAAACAGTGACATTAATTTCATACAAAACACTTGTGCTACACAGTGCTGCAGCGTATGAACATAGTAGGAAACCATACCTGGTCTGTCCGTAGGTGCACCTGCATGGCTCATGTCTCCTGAAGATGTATCTGTAGCTTACAATGGCAGGGTAATATCAGAATATCAGTTTACATCATTGGCATGACGGAAGGCAGAGGCAATAGGTGATAGTCACAGTAACAGTATATGGAGCCACTCACCTGTCTTGTCTTGCTGCTGTGCAGAAGTGGATGGACCTATGCAAATGAATTCAGACAGCATTAAACATGTTGATGGTAGTGTTATGTACTGCAATTTTACAATAACTTTCCATTACACTTAAGTTGGTCATCATCATCATCATCATCATCATTTGCAGGAAGCAGATCTGCTGCTGCAACACAAAAATAACAATACATGAATATGCATGTCACCTCAATATGTACTGAGGTACTCCATATATAACAATGTTATGCAAAGTGCCACATACATGTGTGACTTGGCAAACCTACTTCTATCCCACCCTTGGGTATACGTCACTCACCACTTGTTGGATGCAGGGATGCTAGAAACTGCGTCAGCTCATCTGGGGGATCACTGGTGACATCCCTCAATGTCTCGCGCCAGCATACCCTGCATGAAGGATCATGTCAGAGCACCATCTGCAACAGGCCTTCCAGAATCTATTGTGAGTTTGATTATGAAGGAAAGGTCAGTCCACACTTCATTCCTCCAATGTGCATTCCCTGCCTGTCCAAGGAGTCTGCATCCAAGTTGTGCAGATCATCAATTATAATTTAATTTTCTTGTGGCAAAAAATTATCATCCCTACTTCTGTTTTCCATCTGGAAAACAGTGATATGCACATGGTTAGATTCATATGACATCCACATATGGAGATGAATATGTTAATAGCATATATCAGTTGAGCTTTTCTGCTTTCATGTGCACTGCAAAATTATATAAAATAGTCCCTGTCCCATATAGTACTATGATATATAAAAGAACATATGTGATATGAAAACAATGAATACGTAAGATATGGAACAATATCATAACTTGTGATATCTGTGGAGGTTGTATGTGGCATTTCAGTCCATTGCAGTGAATGTATCAACAGTGGAAGACCAACAACAACACTGTACTGCCATACAATCAGTGCAATCTGAATGCACTTTACATTAACATACTCATTATAATATATGTGTAAACCAATAATGTTAGATGGCTGTAAGATACAATCACAGGTCATGAGGTACATGCTAAAAATAACATGTACTGTCAATAGATGTTATGCAATATCAACCTAAATAGACAACCTGTGGAAAACACGCAGTCATGATAACATGAACTGTTAGGCACGAATAGCTACATATCAACACAATTAATAGTGAGCAGTCACTGCTATCCCCATTTCATCTACTATATTACTCTTAGCATAAAGTATATGTGCAGTAGTGATTGTACAACTTAAGGAAAATGTTGGAAAGCCTCATTATCTGTAAACATACCACAGTCAGTACAAGGTAACTAGATAAAAACACAGATATATTTTTATTGAGGCACTATTTATCATACATGTATTAATAAGCATCAGTGAATATCCATAGCATAACTACAACTACATACTACATAGCAACATAGGGATACTGTTGGAATATGTCAGTTGCTGTAAGTATACCACAGAATGTACAGAGTCGCCATCAATATATATACAATGTTTTGCTAGTGCATCTCTATGCACGATTCCTTAGGGGCTCTCTACATTTATTTATACAAGTGCATATGTGGAATCCATGCTTGTTAATGATGCAGATGTACCCACCTGTATGCATACAGGTCAATTCTTACCATTCCAGTAAGTCATATACATTTTGTATTGCAGACAAATTTCACTAAAGAACATCAATTTAAGCATGTAAAAATACATTTCTAAGGAGTAACTATACCATAGGTCTATAACAATATAAATATATCCCACCACACTAATGCCAGGAGGTGCCACATTACCTTGGAAGCCACCTGTAAGTCAGGTATACCTGAATGTAAGACAAGCTATGTGCACAAGAGCTTTTAAGTCCCATTTGCACCATGCAAAATTAATTCTGTTCATTAACACTCAAGGGTTTGTAATCCCATTTGTGCACATCCATGTAAGTTCTCAAAATTTTGCACATTAACCAATAGCTCAGGGTAATGAGAAGGTGCTCCACATAAATACCCAACAGATATCTTTAAATGGGACCATGTGCAGCACCTACCCATTACCTCCAATGATCTTATACCCTACTAGAAACGCCACTTTTAAAATATGATTTTGATACATTTACAGATCAGACAATTGCTACCTGCGAATTGCGTGGGATCCCATTGAGCAATTTTTTGAAGTTTGCTATCTGAAAATTGCTACTAAGAGGAGCCTTCAATGTGTCCAGGCACTCAGATGGACTGAGGAGGAGATCACCTAGATGCTAACAGTCTACACTGGAGTGGAGCATCTCATGAGCGTAAGACCACAGAACTTCACAATGATCGATATATGGAACCAGACTGTGAGGGAGCACTGACATTGCACTGTAATCTTTCAGACTGGAGTGCAGGTTCACCACTGTTACCATGACCTGCATCACTGGAAAACTGAGACTCTTTGCCACAAGATCACTGAGGTACAGATACAGCCAGTCAGTGGATGCCTATAGTAAATGTCTTAATCCCCAGAGTATCTTTACATTCCTATGAAAATCACAGATATAGTGTGACCCATATGTTAGACATATTCCTTTTAATCTCACTACTTAGCTGTTTTGGCAATTAGCTCATTTGGGTACTCAAATAAACAATGTGACAGTTTCTCTCTAATTACGGGTTCGATTCCCATGGTGGTTATTTCTTTACTATTGTTTTTGATGTACATACTATTGAACACAGCATCTGTTTTCTTTTTCTAATTATACAGTTCATCATTTTACACATCCAGTATGGCCATATTTCACTGATACCTATAGCGCCTAGAACATGGATGACTATGCATATCTCCATTATCCATAATACTCTAAGACCATCGCACAGTATACTTCTGAATGTGTGAATTCTGAGTCATACAGGTCTCCATTAGTCAGCCCTGTTACATTATTGTTAAATGCATGTTTGTGGAACACATTAATGGAAGACCACTGCAGATCAGTATGTCTTGCAGATGCTGTACATTGTAAAACTTAATGCTGTCTGGGAGTTACACATCTCAAGTGTGTGTGTGTGTGTGTGTGTGTGTGTGTGTGTGTGTGTGTGTGTGTGTGTGTGTGTGTGTGTGTGTGTGTGTTTATGTGGAGCATGAAGGCCTATATTGTTTAGGTGTCAGACGAGTGGGTATTCCTCCGTTATCCGCAGGGACATAGAAACAGCCATCCAACAGTAGTCTGTTATGCATGAAGGTATTGTTCTGTGTTTTAATTCAACCTGTTAAGCAAGAGCCCACCATACATACATCATGGCAAAATGTGGGTTCAAATCCATGTAGAGTATAGATTCCCTTAAATTTTTTTCTGTCTGTGTACAATTTTTGAAAATGCTTCTATAGCTACCTGCTTGTTCATGTTTACAGTTATTTAGTGCATGCTTACACCTATAGCATTTAGTTGTCAGATAACTATACATTTCTCCATTACCCATACTTTTTCTGGCAACAGCAGCTATATTGCTATAGCTTTATGTCTCAGGTTTTGACCATAGAGGGATACTTCTGTACACTTAGAACATAACTCTCAACTAATCAGGATTACATCTCAACATGAAAAGGGAATACTTTAGAAATAATCAGTGACAGCCAGGGGCACATTTTCTATGTTACTACCATTACTGTGTGACAGTGACAATATACAGGAATGAAGAATATTACAACATTGCCAAAGTTAATGTACTGTATACCTCTATCATTATTTATTAAGTGCAATTCACCACCCTTCTCTTACTGTTATTTGGAGGGAGTGAGAGGGTGGCAGATAAACACTTTGACTCTATCAGGGACATTCCCAAATATCAGGGATATTTGTGATGTATAGTTTGTGACATAACAATAAAATGTATGTAGATATTTTCTGCCCTCCTACCTAACCTACATTTTGTTGTATATGATGGACAGGAATCTGGCGTAGTTGTCTGTTAAAAGCAACTATGTGTTCTATGGAAGTGTTCCACAATCTGAACTATGAAATGTTACAGTTATGTTTTTCTGTTGTGATCACTGTGCTGACATACAGTCAGGCTTGCATGTTTTGGTTTACAAATGCAAAGCACAGAGGGAAAGTTGGACTGCAGTTTAACCATCTTGTAATTTGGAAGCCCTGATCCATGTTATTACTCCATCCCTGCACTGCCATACCGTTAATTTATTTAACTGCAGTTACTAGAGGCAATCACAGCCAAGATGGATTAGCTAGGCATGTAGGTGTCAGGGTTATAGTGTGAATAAATCTGAGAGTCACATGCTTGAATCTCAAGTCCTCCAATCTGTGTTCATTAGTCTTGTAATATGAAAAGCATTGTGCGTGACACAGCAAAAAATTGAATATACTAAATCTGTAATGTCATTCGGTGTAAAAGGTAGAGAATGTGTACTGCTCACTGTATTGCACTCTTATTTTATGTATACCTTGTCTTTATTTATTTTGTTTATTTATTTACATTTGGTAACCAGGTAGTGTCTGACTGGGCAAAAACATGGCCCGTTTTCAATGGAGACCTGGGGAGAAAAGCTCCCAAGTAAAGTTACAATATTTATAGTAAACTCCACTGCCAATCATGAGAGGACAGGTGATCCGCCGTGGCAACCCCTAACTGTGAAAAAGCCGAAAGAAGAATAGTACATAATGTTACTAAGAAGTTTACATAATTACATAGTACAGTATAAACAAGGTAATAACAGATGATAAAAATCAAAATTAGAAAATTAATCAAAATCAAGTACAAATCAAAAATCAGTCAATCAAATCAAACAAATTGAGTTAAAGAGTCAGAAAGACAGGAGTAGGGAAGGGAGATAGCTTAGCCAGAGGAAGTACATGAGCATAACTAGTTATTGGAGAAGTATTTTGTAAGGAACTGTTTGATGCTATGAGTATTAGGAATAGATAGTAGATGCTGGGGAAGGGAATTCCAAGAGTAGCTGTATAAAGAATCACCATAAAAGTTGTGGGTTTTGATAACTTTGAGCAATATTTTATCCTCTGACCTGAGTGAGAAAAGATTAGAATAAGACTGAATGAGGCTGGATAGGACTGGGCAGGGTCTATATTATATTATCGAATGCTTAGCTTGTCAACCACCTAAATGTTGACAGCTAAACAGTGAAAGCTTACAACCATGAACGACCACTTCCGCAAATTTTTTCATAGGGAAAAAAATTTGCTTGGCCGTCGGACACTAAAACAAACTTTCAAACCTTAATTAAGTAGGGGGATTGCCACCCACACCTCATC
Source organism: Protopterus annectens (assembly GCF_019279795.1). Classification (NCBI taxonomy): domain Eukaryota; kingdom Metazoa; phylum Chordata; order Ceratodontiformes; family Protopteridae; genus Protopterus; species Protopterus annectens. The sequence continues at coordinate 612,239,096 of NC_056732.1, read as the reverse complement.
TAACTAAATATACCAACTTTGAGATCACTCGTCATTGAGGAAAGGGGCAAATTCCTGATAACGGCCAAATAACTTTTTTCCCTGTGAAAAAATTTGCAGAAATGTCCATTCGCGGTTGTAAGTTTTCACTGTTTAGCTAAACCTTTGCTGTTCTAATATAGACACACCCTCAAATGTAGCTAGCATGTACAACTGGTGCAAGGCAACAGTACGACTTCAACAAGTAAAACAAAAAGAAAGGCCAGCACCAAGGGACTCCATACTGAAAAAGTATTTATTCCATCTCCTAATTCCACATACACAGACCGGTTTCAGCGAAAAGCCTTCTTCAGTGGTGAATATTCAGTATCCAAAACTGCTTTATATAGCATCAGAAACACCAATTATGACATCACTTCCCTAATTACTTCATTACAAAATTTAAATGCAAAGTCAAACACTATAATAAATATATATATTTATCTCTCATGTATACAACAAATATAGACATAAATATAATCAAATAAACTAAATGTTTTACTAAATTATTTATAAATAAACTTCTTCATAACTTATCATTGAGCTCTGGATGGAATAAAGCTCCTAATTTGATAATCCATTTCCTTTCCTTACTAATTAGTATAGAATGCCAACCTTGTTTAGATAATCTATTGCCCTTGACCCGATAAATAATAACAAACATAAAACTAGCTGTTTTGTGAGATGGAAAATGTCTGTAAAGTGCATTAGTTAGCTTATTGTGTCTTATTTCACTAAGATATTCAGAAATACGACATCTCAGCTGTCTGGAGGTTTGCCCCACGTAAAAATCAGAGCATTGACACATAGCCAAATACACTAACCAGTCAGAACTACAATTGCCAAAAAAGTGATTATCAAATAATTGGCCAGTATTCTTACTGCTCAAAACTGTGGTTTTGAACATATATCTACAAGAGCTGCAATGTCCACAGGGATGAGAGCCCACAGGCTTGTCCCCCATAATAGTGAGTTGGTTGGAATGTGAATGGTTCTGAAGGGTCCTTTTATAATGGGCAAAATAAGAATTTAAAGTATTGCCCCTCCTAAAAGAGAATAGGCATCTAGCCGACATATGGGGACGCAATTCTTCATTGGCTTTAAGGATATTCCAATATTTGTTAACTGTATTTTGTAACAAATGAATGTTATTACCTAATATGGTAATTAGCCTCAAGGTCTGTGATTCACTCCCTTTGTTTTTATTCTTGTACTCAAGTAGATCCAATCTATTGCAATTAGTAGCCCATTGACTGGCTCGATGTACATCCGGTGCCCAGGAATCTGCCCGTAAGATCCTGCTTGGCCTCCAAAAAAATCACTGTCTGTAGAACATATTCTTCTCATTCTTAAAAACTGGGATTTTGGAATGTTATTGATTGTATGCCTGGGGTGAAGACTAGATGCATATAGTAAATTGTTATACTGGGGGTATTTTCTATAGACTGAACTGCTCAATGTCTCATCTGGTTGTCACAAAATCTTGATATCCAAAAAATTGATCTCCTTGATCTCGTAAGTAGCAGTAAATTCAATCCCCCACTTGTTTCAGTTAATGTATTCCAGAAACTCCAAAAGATAATCAACACCCCCACACCATACAAGCCAACAATCAACCAAAAAATGCCTCCATATGTCTATTTCAGAAAGGAAAATGTTATGCATTTCATCATAAATTATTTGATCTTCAATATACCCCATAAAGAGGTCCACATATATGGGGGCAAATGAAGCCCCCATAGCTGTTCCCTGTTGTTGCCAATAACATTCTCCCTTGAAATAAAAGACATTTTTTGTTAGGATATGTTCTATCAAACAATTAATGAGGGTATTAAAACCCAGCGGATACAAATTGGCTTAATTCACCCAATAATCCAAAGCTTGTAATCCTGCCCAGTGAGGGATACTGGTGTAAAGGGATTTAACATCCAGCATGCACATGAGCCAGTGAGGTTCCATTTGAGAATCTGAAATAATTTGTAGAAACTCTGTATTGTCCTTTATCCTTGCCCTGACATATGGTAATAAAGGGTGTAAATATTGAGTCAGAAATGCGGAGATGGGTTCAGTTAAGGACCCTCTCCGTGAAACAATAGGCCTACCTGGTGGCCGACTCAGATTTTTGTGACTTTTGGGCAAAACATAAAGGTACTGTTGGGCCGGATTACTGACCATGAGCTGCTGCTTAACCAGTACACTGATAATACCTTCCTCTACTGCTAGTTCTAGAAATGAATCCATTTCCTTTTTAAATTTTAGTGTGGTGTCAGTTGGCATCTTCCTATAATGCTGAGGGTTGGACAATTGTCCATTTCCCTCATTCCAGTAATTACTGGCATCCATAATTACCACCGCCCCACCTTTATCTGCCGGAAGGATGACAATATCATTGTTGGCATATAAATCCTTAAGAGTCTGTTGTTCCCCTTTTGAAAGGTTATGTCTAAACCTTTGAGATAAATTATAGTTAAAATGCAGATCCTTCAAAACCACCTCCTGAAAAATTGCTACATGCTTGTTCATTGGTGGCATGAATTTGGATTTGTGAAAACGAAATTCAGAAGAATTAGAGGAAGGCTCTGTTGTACCAAAAAAACAATTTTAAATTCAACTTTCTACAAAAAGCAATCAAGTCTGACACAAGAGCATTTTCTTCCACGAAAAAGCTAGGTACAAATCCCAAACCTTTATTAAGTAAGGACTGTTCATCTTTTGATAAAACATACTTGCAGATGTTATGTATGTTATAAGTGTTAGTTTCTACTTCATTATTGATTGTAACAAATTCTCTAAAGTTACTGCCTTTGTGTTTGCGCCCCCCTCTATGTCTTTTACTCCTAAAGGGCTATCCTGGGTCCGTACTTTCTTGGGGTCTGGAGACTCACTGACATATGTACCCTCTGTGTCAGTCATAGAAGATTCATCCCCCAAGGTACTGAAACCTTGTGGAGATTTCTTAAGTATGGAACAAGGCCTTTTCTTCCTAATATTGGGCCTACTTGTATTACTATCTTTAAATCTAACACCCCTCTGTGACTCAAAGGGCCTGCCCCTCTCATAGTCATCCATATCTCTATGGAATTTATGTAACTTCCTTTCTCTGATTATATTCTCAAAACTGAGAAGATCCCTGGATAGTTTTCCCAAGTTCTCAGCAAAAGGTGGACTTCCCTCATATTGTTGCATATTCTCACATGTTCCTTTAACCTCTTGAATATTCTGTTCAATGGTTCTTTGATAATAGGATGTTAGAATATCAACAAATGCCATGGTGGCTCTTTGTTGTGCTTTATTCCATTCATCCATCAATATATCATCTGGTTTTCCAACCAGAGGCTGGGTTCTAACCCTTAAGCCAAGCAGTGTAATACCTTTGCATTTATATGCCTTAAATAGTTTTAAGTGCCATATATTGGTTCTTAAGATTTTCATGTCCTTATTTAACTTTTGAAAGAGCAAGTTACAGCCATCTACTGGATCTCCAGATTGTTCCTGTGGGACTCCTTCCACATTACTCCCAATTCCAAAGATTTTGATGTCATCTTGATCGGCACAAAGCCCCTGTAAAATATTTTGGAGGTCCATGACCATAAGCCACTAACTTGCACAACTTATACACCAAAATATGGCAAGAGGTTAAAATCAGTGTGACTGTGTTTTATTAAGATAAAAAGGAATTCCACTATCCAATTGCTCAGCCTTTGGGAAAAAGACCAGTTAATGTGACCCTGAGACTATAATAGCCTCAATAATGGACTATTACTATTGAGAGAGGCAGGCCCACCAGATTCCACAAGTTGAAAATATACAAGTTAAGGGTGCAAAATAATCTACTACCTAAATATCATAAAAATGTTGTACTCGATAGGATATTCCTATGAGCATAATATAATTAGGAATGACCAGGAACCTCCATTCCTAAAGAATCTTGAGGTACAGCACCTATATATGATGGTTACCAAAAATATATGTTAAATTGTTTTGATCACTGTTGTCTTAATAGTCCTGTATTAGGATATCTGTATGATGAAAAACAGACTATCATACTCTGAAATCAAAAATATCCTGAAATATGAATCATTCTTATCTCCTAACTATGTATTATATCATTAATTTGGAATAACAGATCCCAGTAATAGTCATACTCCATCTATATCCCAAATAAATAGATATAACCACTTTCTCACTTGATTCAAAACAAAATAACCAACCAATAAGGCTTCATGGGGTAGTTATATGTATAATATCAGATCCTATACTTGGGAAATCAAGAGTTAATAGATCCTAAACAGTATGTATCAAAACATCATGCATTGGATCCATCGACCCATGCTTATACTCATATTATAACGAAACAACAAGGTGTTGTATTAGACAGAGACCTGTAGCAATGCTGTTATTCTTAATAAACTTGTGGCTTACTATCTAGAAAATGTTATGACCAACAATGTTATTAAAACATATAAATAATTTAAGTCAAGGCAATATTGGTTTGCAAAAAAACTTTGTACAAAAAAATTGTCCCAACATAGAATCTGACAAGAGTTATTGTTCATTTTTTTGTATAACAGGGACTTCCTCTAGTTCTTCTGAATTTGGTTTTCACAAATAAAAATTCATGCCAACAATGAACAAGCATGTAGCAATTTTTCAGGAGGCGGTTTTGAAGGATCTACATTTTAACTATAATTTATCTCAAAGGTTTAGACATAACCTTTCAAAGGGGGAACAACAGACTCTTAAGGATTTATATGCCAACACTGATATTGTCATCCTTCAGGCAGATAAAGGTGGGGCAGTGGTAATTATGGATGCCAGTTATTACTGGAATGAGGGAAATGGACAATTGTCCAACCCTCAGCATTACAGGAAGATGCCAACTGACCTCACAATAAAATTTAAAAAGGAAACTGATTTATTTCTAGAACTAGCAGTAGAGGAGGGTATTATCAGTGTACAGGTTAAGCAGCAGCTCATGGTCAGTGATCTGGCCCAACAGTACCTTTATCTTTTGCCCAAAATTCACAAATATTTGAGTCAGCCTCCGGGTAGGCCTATTGTTTCTGGGAGAGGGTCCTTAACTGAACCCATTTCCACATTTTTGACTCAATATTTGCACCCTTTATTACCATATGTCAGGGCAAGGATAAAGGACACTACAGAGTTTCTACAAATTATTTCAGATTCTCAAATGGAACCTCTCTGGCTCATGTGCACACTGGATGTTAAATCCCTTTACACCAGTATCCCTCACTGGGCAGGATTACAAGCTTTGGATTATTGGCTGAATAAAGCCAATTTGTATCTGCCGGGTTTTAATACCCTCATTACTTGTTTTACAGAACATATCCTAACAAAAAATGTCTTTTATTTCAAGGGAGAATATTATTGGCAACAACAGGGAACAGCTATGGGGGCTTCACTTGCCCCATATATGTGGACCTCTTTATGGGGTATATTGAAGATGAAATCATTTATGATGAAATGCACAACATTTTCCTTTCTGAAATAGACATATGGAGGTGTTTTTTTTTTGGATGATTGTTGGCTTGTTTGGCGTGGGGGTGTTGACTATCTTTTGGAGTTTCTGGAATACATTAATGGAACCAAGTGGGGGATTGAATTTACTGCTACTTATGAGATCAAGGAGATCAATTTTTTGGATATCAAGATTTTGCGACAACCTTCTTTAACATTTAAATGTGAGTTATTTTATATAATTACTTAAATATCTATGTTATAATTCATAAAATATGTCAGTTATAATGATTTTAAATGATGCAGTTTCTTGTAGTAAGTAAATGTCTTATTTTAGAAGGCATAGAAAATGAAACATTTATTCAAGTGTTTTTGAAAATCTACTTGACTGCAGCATACTAATCTGTGTTAAAAACTTATGCTCCAAACATATACATTACTATAACTCATTTAATTCATCTGATTGACAAGCATAAATAACTTTATAACTCTATTCTGGAAGAAATTGTCATGTGATATATTTTAAAGCAGTAGTATAGACATACAAAATACAGATGTTTTTTTTACAATAATGCAAGTGTTTCTGAGAATTTGCATAACTATGCAGTATGATTTATAACAATTTCTATAAATATAATATTTTATTCTATTGACAATAATGAGTATGAGTAAAATGCTCATATACAAGCAATTCAAGGTTTTTTTTTTTTGGAGGCTGTTGACTGTATTTACATGACAGAAAATAGATGCATCTTAATATATGTAATGTCTGAACCATATTAGCCAAAGTTTTTGATTTAAATGAATGTTAGAACTTATTTTTACATACTTTGAATAAATTAATATGTAAATATGCCTTCCTTTTTTTTTTTTCTCTCTCTCTTTCTTTCACTCTCTCCCTCTTTCATGTCTTTTATTTCTCTCTCTCCTCTTGCTTCCTAATATCAATATTATTTGAATGCTATTTGAATACAAGTGTATTATATTGCATAGATGTATATAGTAGTATGAATAGTTTTTTTAAAAAAAAAAAGTTTATTTTAGTTTATATGATGCTATTTTATCAAATGTGTAGTCTTGTCTTGCTAGATAATTGAATTGAAAGCTGTTAATTTAAGTTAAATATAACCAGTATTAAATTGATAAGGTGGTAGCTGAGGTCCTGCTGCTTAGGGTAGGGGGTTAACTTGAGTGGTAAATACTACTCAAAGTTGGAGTTTTTAACTCCAGGCTGGATGCAAGGTTTAATCCTTACATTATTTTCACTTGTTCATTGTTATATGTATATAGTTTTGACATCCACAATATATTTTGTACACTCATTGTCACTACAAACAAAATTGAATCCTATACAAAATCCCATAAGAGATTCAATAAATACAGCTATATTTAAAGGTACACCTAAAGGAGGAGATGTAACATTACTTATGTTGTTATTTGTTATTTTGATCATAAGATTCTTAAGTTTTAAAAATGCCAAATGACATCTTTAAAAAAAATTTCTTTAAACATTAATGGATTGAATAATCCATGTAAAAGGGCAAGCCTAATAAGATACATTAATTTACATAAGGCCAACTTAGTCTTCCTGCAAGAAACCCATCTCTTGAAAAAGATATTGATAAACTAGCCACAAACAAATATACAGTATTGGTTAGTTCAGAGCACACTCAGAAAAAAGAGGAGTGGCTATTTTATGGAATAAAAGTATGCCCATTCCTAAAACCATTAAGTCTTATCAGGATGACAAAGGAATGTTTTGTATGGTTACAATACAAATTAATGGGAAGACTTACACTTTAATTAATGTATATTGGATACCTGGAATTGGTATTAATACAGTGAAACATCATCTTGATAAGATCATATCATTCTCTATAGGAGATATTATTTTAGCTGGTGACTTTAATTGTATACTACATGAAAGTGATACTACCACTATAGGAAAAAGAAGAATTACATCTAATGCAAAACATTTAAATGATTTTGCTAATTCTTATCATTTGAAGGATATTAATAATCAGATAGATTCAAAATCATTACCATACACTTTTTTTTTCTAACAGATACAAAACTTATTCAAAAATAGATAGGGTCTTTATTTCTAACCAGATGGTAACAGATTTAATTAATTCCAAAATCATTTCATGTCCTATATCTGATCATAATTCAATTGTTTTTGAAGTCATGATAAAAAATACTCATAATGTTCAGATCAAAAGGATACCAGCATACTTAACTCAACTAAAAGACTATAAAGAATATATACTTTCAGAAGTAAAACATTTTTAGACATAAATAATACTCCTGAAGTCTCCATTGTCTATGTTTGGGATGCCTTAAAATCATATCTATATGGACAAAGTATCAGATGGTATAATAATAAAAGGAAATCTTGGGATAAGGAATTGTTAGATATTCAAAGTAAATTAGACTCTTATAAACATAATAATAAAGAAAATATTATGGACAAGAAAGTTATTGAAGAAATAAACAAACTAAATGAGAAATACAAAGAAATTTTAACTCATAAAGTTAAAATAACTTTAGAGAATACAAGTTTTGTCTTATTCAATAAGCCCCAAATACTTACATAGACTTAAAAATAAAACAAAAGGTTGAATAAACAAAACCATATCAAAGAAATCTTTCTCTAAGGAAAAGAAGAATGTTTCTAGTATACCAGAAATACTAGATGAATTTAGAAATCACTTTCACAAAATTAACCATAATAACATTAACATGGAACCTAAAGATAAAATAAAGGAGTTTATAACCACAAACATGAATAAAAAGCTTAATAAACAACAGATTAAACTATTGGACAAAAGTATTTCATATACAGAGGTTATTACACAAATAAATAAGCTTAAATCAAACAAAGCACCGGGTAATGATAGTATTATACCAGAGATATATAAAATCCTTTCTAAAAGTACATATTCATTAATACATAAGGTTTTTATTTTGGCCCAAACTGAGTTAATAACCCCCCCATCTTGGCAATATACATTTATTTCGCCAATTTTAAAACCTAATAAAGATCCAACTAGATGTACTTCATATCGGCCCATCTCATTACTTAATGTTGATTATAAAATGTTTATGAGTATTTTTGCTGATAGATTGAAGATAATCATCCCCGGCATTATAGATATAGATCAGACAGGCTTCATTGTAAATAGAAATACTTTTGATAATATAAGAAGAACTTTAATATTAATTGATTTTGCAAACAGGAAAAAGAAAGATTTAACACTTATTAGTCTTGATATAAGTTCAGCATTTGATTCAGTAAGTTGGGACTATCTGTTTACCTTACTGAAGTGCACAAACTTCTCAGATACATTTGTAAATCTAATTGAGCATTTATACAAAGGAACATTGGCTTATATTAAGGTAGGAACATATGTTTCACAAAAAATACCCATTTTTAAAGGTACAATACAAGGATGTCCACTTTCTCCACTATTATTCACTTTAGTAATGGATCCTTGGGCTAATTTGATCAGAAATAGTACTGACATAGAGGGTTTTGAAATAGATGAAAATACAACATCCAAAATTCAACTTTTTGCAGATGATGTTCTAATTACATCAGCAGGATCTAATTCTTCTATGCAGTCTCTATTTGATAAAATGATGAATTTTAAAAGTATTTCTGGTTTAATATTCAATGAAGAAAAAACTAAAATACTACCTATATATACACGAAAAAATATTCTCATTAGTGATTTTACTAAATATGTACCCAATTCAGGTCAGATAACTTATTTAGGTATAATACTATCTAAAGATATTAAATCTATTATATATAATAATTATAATACCTGTTTTCTTAATATACAAAATCTTTTTAATACCTGGAATAATATGTTTTTTACTATGGAGGAGAGACTTACAATTATTAAAATGATAATATTCCCCAAGATTTTATACTTAATACAATCAATAATACTTCCACCTACAAAAATAATTATCAAGAAACTGAATACACTAATGTTAAATTTCCTATGGGCACCTAATAGACCTAGGATTGCATTAAAGAAACATACTAATAGCTGGTCTCAAGGGGGTATTTCTTTTCCAGACTTTAATTTATATACTATCTCTTCTATTGTAAAAGTTATTACTTTATTAATAGATCAGTCATATGTCGCAAAATGGAAAGATTATTGGGAGCTAATTAGTATGCACTTGATGAAAATCTCCTTAACACATGAAAATATGATTGTAAATAACTCCATGTTATGGTTACTAAAGGAATTTTGTACTTCACCTATTACACCTAAACATATGGTTTGTTATCCATTAAATATTATTATTAGCTATCGTAACTTTATATTCATGCACCCTAAGTATAGGGAATGGAATTTTATTATATTCCCTATAATGTATACTCAGGGTATGCTTTTGTCATCTACTTCTGAAGGAACTCATTTAGCTATAGATAATGATCTAAAGTACTGGTATCAGTTGATATCTGATAATAAAGTTAAAAATCTAGATTTCTTAAAACAAGAATTTGATCTAAGAGAAACTTGCTGGTTAGAGGTTCAGACCTTTAGACAACATCTCATTAATAAAATAGATCTAATGTCTATAACAGTTAAAGAATCTATTCCAACACTGATTGATTACTTGATATTACATTTACAACATAAAGTTTCTGATAAAGGTAAACTTTTATACATACATAAAATTATCAGACAAGAAACGTTTTACAGTGTAGATACATACTGGAATTATTTCACTTCTATTAATGGGGACCCACCAAATCAACAAGATAAACAATATATATTGGAATCTGCCTATAGAACTATGTCTTCCATTGTCTGGAGACTTTATACATGGAAATTTTTACATAGATCTTTTTATACACCTTTGATGATGAATAAAATAAATAATAAAGATAATCTATGTAAGAGATGTAATGTAGAAATTAATGCTGACTGGGCTCATATGTTTTATGACTGTATAAAATTGAAAGAATACTGGAAGTCAATTAATGAATTTTTGCAGGCTCTTTTTACAGATAATTTCATTATTTCTAAATCTCTTATATTATTCAACACACCTGTACCTCAAAGTGTTAAAAGGTTAAGCTTCCCTTGTTATGGTCTATTCTAGCAGTGGCTAGGAAAATAATAACCAGAAATTGGATTTCAGATACACCTCCTTCGTTCAATGAATTTAAAATGTTATGAATATAGTGTGCCATATGGAAATAAACACAATTAGGTCAAGAATAACTAGAAAAACATCTTATTATATTGTATGGGATAATTTACAAAATTTGTTAAAAAAATCCTAATTTCAATAGCATGGTATTTTAGTTTAATTAATTGATCTGATTGTAGTGGATGTCTTTGTAAATACTTTAGTTGTTTTGTTGAATGTTATAATCATATCTATTTTTAATTACTTGTATAAAATTGTTATGATATTTCTCTTGTATGTTAAAACAATAAACCTGTTTTGAAAAAAAAAGATTTTGCGACAACCAAATGAGACATTGAGCAGTTCAGTCTATAGAAAATACCCACAGTACAACAATTTACTATATGCATCTAGTCTTCACCCCAGGCATACAATCAATAACATTCCAAAATCCCAGTTTTTAAGAATGAGAAGAATATGTTCTACAGACAGTGATTTTTTTGGAGGCCAAGCAGGATCTTACAGACAGATTCCTAATGAGGGGTTATAGGGCACCGGATGTACATCAAGCCAGTCAATGGGCTACTAAATGCAATAGATTGGATCTACTTTAGTACAACAATAAAAACAAAGGGAGTGAATCACAGACCATGAGGCTAGTTACCACATTTGGTAATAACATTAATTTGTTACAAAATACAGTTAACAAATATTGGAATATCCTTAAAGCCAATGAACAGTTGAGTCCCCATATGTCGGCTAGATGCCTATTCTCTTTCAGGAATGGCAATACTTTAAATTCTTATTTTGTCCATTATAAAAGGACCCTTCAGAACCATTCACATTCCAACCAACTCACTATTATGGGGGACAAGCTTGTGGGCTCTCATCCCCGTGGACATTGCAGCTCTTGTACATATATGTTCAAAACCACAGTTTTCAGCAGTAAGAATACTGGCCAGTTATTTGATATTCACTTTTTTGGCAATTGTAGTTCTGGACTGGTTAGTGTATTTGGCTATGTGTCAATGCTCTGCTTTTTACGAGGGGCAAACCTCCAGACAGCTGAGATGTCGTATTTCTGAATATCTTGGTGAAATAAGACACAATAAGCTAACTAATGCACTATACAGACATTGTCAATCCCACAAAACAGCTAGTTTTATGTTTGTTATTATTGATCGGGTCAAGGACAATAGATTATCTAAACAAGGTTGGCATTCCATACTAACTAGTAAGGAAAGGAAATGGATTATCAAATTAGGAGCTTTATTCCATCCAGGGCTCAATGATAAGTTATGAAGTTTATTTATAAATAATTTAGTAAAACATTTAGTTTATTTGATTATATTTATGTCTATATTTGTTGTATATATGAGAGATAAATATACATATTTCTTATAGTGTTTGACTTTGCATTTAAATTTTGTAATGAAGTAATTAGGGAATGATGTCATAATTGGTGTTTTTGATGCTATGTAAAGCAGTTTTGGATACTGAATAGTCACCACTGAAGAAGGCGTTTTGCCGAAACCGGTCTGTGTATGTGGAATTGGGAGATGGAATAAACACTTTTTCAGTATGGAGTCCCTTGGTGCTGGCCTTTCTTTTTGTTCTAATATAGACCCACTGAACAATAGTCAGGTTTATTGATAACAGAGTGAGCTACTGTTAGCTGGTTTAGGGCAAGTAAGTTTAGGAGTTCAATCCAGTTGAGTTTTTGAAGGGCGATGCAATGGTGAGCTCTGTGGTGAAGGTTTATGGCAAATTTGGTGATTTTATTATAGCAAGCTTCTAGGTTATTCCAGTCAGATTTATGAAGGTTTGTGAAGACTTGAAAACAGTAGAGAAGGGTGGATAGTAGGTGAGTTCTAACAGTGGCTATTTTCACATGATTAGATAGATATGGTTTAGCCCTATAGAGAGCACCTATTTTTATGTGGACTTTTTTGATTGAATAAAGAGAAGTGGGCCTAAGCTAGAGCCTTGTGGGACACCGACAGTGATGGGCAAAAGGGGTGATAATTTGTGTTGCCATATGGTGGCTTGTTTACGGTTGGAGAGGTCGCTGTGGATCCAGTGTAGGGTATCAGAGCTGAAGTTGAGAGAGGCAAGTTTGTTCAGGTGTATTTGATGGGATACAGTGTCAAAGGCTTTTGACATATCAAAGAAGGTGGCAGAGACAAGGTGGCTATTTTTTTTTTTGAGGTGGTTTACAGTATTGGTGAAACTTAATAGGGCAGTGTTAGTTCAATGTTTGGGGTGAAAACAATGCTGAGTAGAAGATAGAAGGTTATGTTAGAAGGTGGTCTAATGTCTGTTTATGTAGGCATTTTTCAAAGATGTTGGCAAGTGGAGAAAGTATAGCTGTAGGCCTATAGTTGGCAAGGTCAGTAGAGGACCCTCCTTTGTGCAGGGTAATGATGTCATATTTTTAAAGTAGTGCGACATGCTGTTCAGAGATAGAGCGGTTAATAAGAATACCAAACAAAAAACACAGAAGGATCCAAGGACAGCAAGGAATTCCAGTATAACTTTCATTTGATGTAGAACAACCAGGTACATAAGCGCTTTCGTAGCAAAGCTACTTCATCAGATGTATACTAAAACACATACATAACCCATTATATAATCAATTCAACACATCACATGATGATCTGCAATTAATATTAAAAGGTATACTGCCTCTAAACAGCCTTCCTATAGAACCATTAGTTACTTTCATCTATTTTCACAGAATAAAAATCATTCACATATATAATAAATAAAAATTATCATGTGAACAAAGGTAGCAGTGTTAATGCTCTGTCCAAACATATATTAAGAACTGATAATTCTCATTTCTTCAGGTTCATGGTGATAGCACGTGTATTTGAGGATATTAAGAAAGGTGATATTAACAATTTAACAGAGCAAATAGAATCCAAATGGATAATTAGGTTAAGGGGAGACTTTGGACAAAGCCTGAATGATAGGGTACCTATTAAACCAAGGCTTAAGGCAAGACATTTAAGTAAGAAATGAATTATAAATTTATTATAGTTTATATTATTAGTTTTTATAGTAGTATATGTATATATATAAAATTTTCATTTAGCATAATTTTATGTATTTTGTTGTTTATGAATTTATTATATATGTGAATGATTTTTATTCTGTGAAAATAGATGAAAGTAACTAATGGTTCTATAGGAAGGCTGTTTAGAGGCAGTATACCTTTTAATATTAATTGCAGATCATCATGTGATGTGTTGAATTGATTATATAATGGGTTATGTATGTGTTTTACTATACATCTGATGAAGTAGCTTTGCTACGAAAGTGCTTATGTACCCGGTTGTTCTACATTAAACGAACGTTATACTGGAATTCCTTGCTGTCCTTGGATCCTTCTGTGTTTTTTGTGTGGTATACATTTTGACTTTTGCTGGATTCGAGTGCTGGCTAGGGTTTGTGGTCTGTGTTTTTACTAAGGTTAATAAGAATAGGTATAGGATAAGAAATAGATTTAGCAGCAAGTTTAAGAAATTCATGAGGTAACTGATCTGCAGCAGGAGTACATGGTTTTATTTTAGTTAGGAGGTTTTGTATATCATTAGTCTGGATCAGTTTAAGAGAGAAAGGAGGAGTATTGGGCTCAGTGAAGGAGGTGTTATGGAAAGTGTGGAATTGACAGTATTGTTTAGTAATGAGGTGATGGAGGTGATGAAGTGGATATTGAATTGTGTAGCTATACAGTCTGTAGAGCAGGTAGTTGTTGGGGCTGGAGTGAATGGTTTTCCTGGGTTTAGGAGGAGGTTGACTGATTGCAAGAATCTTTGGGGGTTGTTTTGGTATTTTAGTTGGCATATTTGGAAGTAAGTCTTTTTGTCATGTCTAATTTGTTTTTTGGCCTAATTTCTGTCGGTAGATTGCGTAATTGTTATTTTTGTCTTTGCGATAGTAAGACCAGGCTTTGTCTCACTGTTTAAGTAGGAGAATAATCTCTTTAGTTAAGTAGGGAAGTTGTATGGATTTGGAGTGGATTTTCCTGAAAAGAGCAAGATTATTTAGAATTTGTAGGAAAGCATTATTAAAGTACTGAACTGCAAGATCCAATTGTAGGGTTTTCAGGGGTGACCAGTCTTATTCACATAAAAGGGTGTTAAATAGTGAGGGGGAGAACTGTTTTTTATTACGTATATATTGATATGTAATGTTATTTATACCCTGTATACATTTTCTGGTAAGGTAGGTGGAATGGTGGTCACTAAGAGAACCAGAGAGGCAACATGTGTTATAGTTATTATTGGATTTATTTGTTAAGATCCAGTCAAGTACAGAATGCTTGTTTGTGACGTTATCTATGTGTGTAGGTTGAAAAATATTTTGGGTAAAGGTATAAAGGTTGATAAAGTTGGTAGGGGAGTCAGAGGAACAGGTAAACTAGTCAAGATTACAGTCACCAAGAATTATAGTCTCTTGAGAAAAAACTGGAAGATGCCTATTCTAGGATGCTTTCAATGTGTGAGAGTTTATTAGCAGGTGAGAGATAGAAAGCTATTAAGATAATGGATTTGGCGGTGTTTATATGTAAGCATGTTGGTAAGATTTCAGATTTATGAAGCTGAGGTGGTGAGGTGGAGAGCGGAGCCAAGTTGAGACAGTCCTTATACATTATGCAATACCACCAGCACATGTGGATACTCTATCCTTTCTGATAAGACAATAGCCAGGAGGAAGTAATTCCTCAGTTTTTATATGTGGCTTGAGCCAGGTTTCAGTAATTATGTCTATATCTGGAGAGTATAGTGTAAGGGCAGCATGGAATTCTTGTATTTTATTAAGGAGACCTCTAAGATTCCATCCAGATGCCATTTATGCATGCTTTGTACCTTTTACAGGTGATGAAAACAGAGTAAGGAATGGGGTATTCAAACCTCTCAACCGTACATATTTTTGCAGAATGCCCAGATTTTCATCTCATACTTTTGATCCATTTTTCATAAAATTGTGGTTTTCTTGCAAATCACTGGCAAATCATTAAAGATTGAAGTTGCAAAATAATGACAAGTATTTGAGTTTCAGACTGCATACCCTTCAGAAAATTCATGCTAATGCAAAACCTGTAATTCTATCAACGTTCTAAGTTTATGAGTAACATTTAAAAAATGTCCCTATTTTTGAGCCTTTGTCCCCCCATTACTTATGGCTTTGTCCAGATTTTTTTGCTAAGAGGTTGAGAGGTATGGGCATTGTTCACAGAGCATATGCACAGGCTGAAGGAGCAACAGAGGATTAGAGGTATGTTTTATACATTTTCATGTTATTTTATCAAGAATAGAGCAGAACATTCTCAGAAGACTGGCTTGGTTTGCAGCTTCAAGTTATTATTAATGCAATACTATCCAGCATGCATCTGCAGTGTAACTGCAATAGTCATACATGTCCTATGCTTGCCAGTATGTATTTCATAAAAACCTTTACATGTGTATTAGGAGTAGGACATGTTTGCTGAGGGTAATTTTGTTAATTGTATGTCATAACCTAGATGGCAGTCATTTATGTGTAACTGTTACAGTACTTTTAACTCTGCTGCTTTGCATGCAAGTTAATTGTTTTTTTTCTGCTCTTTGTATACTAAGTGGTAGTATACTTGTATGTCTGGCTGGCTCACTGTTTGCTCTGTTGAACATAGCCTGCATTTTTGCATATAAAAGGAAGGGGTGCTTGCTGTCCTACTATTTGGACTACTGTTGGTGTGATATGTCTGGAATGTACAACGTGTCTAGTGCTTCTGCTTACAAGACTGGTAATGCTTTGTTTGCAACACACTTGTATTATGTGTTGAGGATTTGTTGTGTACATAGCCACTCCTTTTTTTTTCATTTATATCTGCCTGTTACATAATCACCAAACAGCATACTGTTTGCATTTTGCAGTTACATACATAGGGATTTCTACAAAATGTATTCTGGGTGTTGATAAAATAGTAGAAAGACAGTACTGTTTCTACAACAGAACCTAAGGTTTTATAGTTCACATTCTGTCACTTGTCCATTTGTTCTAGGGTGCTGAGTTGCATTCCAAATATTTGATGTTATTCTGTCAGCCAATGACCATGTTGTATTGTTCAACTCATTTGCATATCGCTTTTATATTTCCCACTGAATTTTCATCTCACTATATCTTAATTTTACAATAAGTTATGTGGTAGCTGTTAACATGACTCTTTACCTGCACAGATACCTGGGTAACAGCTGTGAATGATTCACATTTTTACACACTGATATAAATATGCAAGGCACACATGCAAGACAGAAAACATGGACTACTGTTGGTGTGATATGTCTGGAATGTACAATGTGTCTAGTGCTTCTGCTTGCAAGACTGGTAATGCTTTCTTTGCACCACACTTGTATTCTGTGTTTAGGATTTGTTGTGTACATAGCCACTCCTTTACTTCATGTATATCTGCCGGTTACATTATCACCAAACAGCATACTGTTTGCATTTTGCAGTTACATACATAGGGATTGCTACAAAATGTATGTTGGGTGTTGATACAATAGTAGACAGACAGTATTGTTTCTACAACAGATAGTTCACAGTCTGTCACTACATTTTTTCTAGGGTGTTGAGTTACATTCCAAATATTTGATGCTATTCTGTTAGCCAATGACGATGTTGTATTGTTCATCTCATTTGCATATAGCTTTTATATTTCCCACTGAATTTTCATCTCACTATGTCTTCATTTTACAATAAGTTATGTGGTGGCTGTTAACATGACTCTTTAATTGCAGAGCTACATGGGTAACAGCTGTGAGTGATTCACATATTTACACACTGACATAAATGTGCAAGGCACACATGCAAGACAGGAAACATGGATTTACTGATATATTCTCAGGCAGTTTGCTTGCTTATATTGTAAGATATATCTCAAGTAACCTCTGCAGGTCATAATAGTTAGTTTCACAGTGATCTAGCAGTGTAGCACTTGTTTTCTAATATCTACATGTCAGTGTTGCATTCCACGGTGCTATGGGATGCTTGTTTTTATATGTCATGATATCTATGTGCTGGGTGTGCACGTTTGTCATGTATATGACTGCTAGTTAACAATTGTTCAGGTAAGGGTAATATTTCTACAAATAAGCTATGTTATTTATGCCATGTCATGCACTGGAGTAATCTCCTTACATTCTGTGATGGATACAGTGGCTCTGACATGGGCCGCTATTGAACTAACCCATAGCTACAGATAATAGGACATTGGGAATGTATCATGTGTATGAATATCCACCTGCTAGCCTCAATTGTTTTGTCATAACCTTTATACATGATCCTTAGAGACTTATCCTCTGAAAATGAGGCTGCAATGACATCTGTAAAGTATGGTAATACACCTTTCTTCTCATATATATGGATCATGTTGAAAGCATAGTAGTTCATGTCTGTTACATCCTTTATATGCACATCAGTTTCTGTTTCATGACAGTCATTTTTCACACAGGAATGTGTGGCCTGATAGACATGTGGTTTTCATCGTAATGGCTTGGATTTATGCCTTACATTGCATATGGTGGTAGATTTGATTATGAGCATACCTTATTGTAATATGTCATACTGAATATTTCCTGCTTGTGCATTGTGTTACCATGGCTAAGTCATGTACTCATATAATTGCAGGAATGCATGTTACGTACTTTCCTTTTTGCTATGAGATTCACCTTGACAGAGCACGGGACCTGTGGATGCTCTTCTATCAGATGATGAAGATGAGTGCAAGTCAGACCACTGCCCAAGTCTTCAGATTCTGATGATGCTGATAATCATGATGGAGATGATGATTCAGATGAAGAAGGACCTGGATCTGCATGTGCCATCATCCTTGTTGCACCCTGGAGGAGATGTTGACCACTAACCAATGATTTTCAGGTCCAGATCCAGGAGGTGATGACTGATGTCTTCCAAACATCTGAGGGATCTAATGGGGAATTTTTTCCAGGTTATGGCATGGGCCATGAGGGAGTCATTCAGGGAAAATTGCCAGTGAGATCATTTGTGATGTTCAGCTCCACCAGGGCAGGCCATCAGGACCTAAGTGTTGTCTGTGTGATCCATTTGTGTACTGCTGCCACCATGGCATTTGCCATATAAGCAATTGGACTATAAGAGCATGCTTGAGAATGCATAGCATATTGCTGCCATGCTTATGTGATACATGTCCGACCATACGATGCTGATGTCATGCAACATTTTGCATTATGTTGCACTGGTGCATGATACAGATTACCACATTAGGTATGCAGTAATCATGTTGATGTCCATGAACTGATGCACTTGATGCATACGTTGCTCCATGTGGGCAGGTATGGTATTCCTTATATGTGTGTGTGTATCGTGTGTGTGTTTTTCTCCTGCTGTCACACTCGTATACTGGCTTTGTCTGTGACATACATTGGTAATGGTGCCATGCTATACCACCAAAGTGCCACTGCTATGTATAGGCAGTCTTCCTTTCAATAATGCACAGACTGCCACTGTGCCACTCATGTCTACATAGAGGGATTGCTGATTTATATAGCAACATTCAAATATGTTTTTTTTTTGGCTTATGTTACATTTCCACATGCATTGCTTATTCACATACATGCCCATATTTTGGCAATTTGTGTACATATCACTGATTTATGTACATGCCTCTGCACATATTCTGATCAACACAGAAACCCCATTGCACCATAGGACTGTGAGCATTCATTGAATCCATGTTCAACAGGAATGTCCTTTGCTGAATCATACACATGGTCATATATATATAGATATATATATATATATATATATATATATATATATATATATATATATATATACATATCTACCTATATAGATAGATAGCTGGATAGATAGATAGATAGATAGATAGATAGATAGATAGATAGATAGATAGATAGATAGATAGATAGATAGATAGATAGATGGATAGATGGATAGATGGATAGATGGATAGATAGATAGATAGATAGATAGATAGATAGATAGATAGATAGATAGATAGATAGATATTTACACAAATGTTGATTCTGCATTTTGTTTTACATTGGCATGACAGTATGAATGTGTATGTGATACTGATTCTTAGCTTGTGTACCTCTTGCTGTTAGATGATTACATGTTACTGTGTGTGCAATTTGTACAGGGCCATGCTTAGTGCCTTCATCAATGCAGTCTACTCATGTGACATACATTTTCTATTTGCTTCAGTATAGCTTGGGTTGACTGCACCACCTCCCAATGTGATGTACACATGCATTTCCAATGTGTCCCCTTACAAAGTGTTGTCCTGCTTTATCATTTGCTTACTTAGCTTTGCTGGCATGTCCTCTTTGTGTTGGATGTGTTGTCCACCTCCACTCCCCTTTTGTAGACATGGTATTATTAGATGGCTAACTCATGCCAGTCCTTTGGCTATTTTATATATATATATATATATATATATATATATATATATATATATATATATATATATATTTTATATATATATATATATATATATTGCTTGCATTACATCCTTGTTACTGTTATACTTGTGTGTTATTTATTACCCAGAGTAACTTATTGTACTTCGTGTGCACAACCTGACTGTCCTTACATAGCATTAATCATAGATTTCATAACATTTATTATTACATGTCGTTGGTGTGTGTATGTGTATTGACATTGCTTTCCGATAGGTGCGTGTTAGGTCCATAAAGGTCACACATATACGTCTACACCTGTGCTGCCTTTGGCATGGCGTTTGTCAGTCACATATGCATTACATTACATGTCTGTTTGGGTTGTATATTCCTGCTTGTGCAAGGAGCAGCCGTTTGTTGCTCTGCTACAGTGCTGCTGTTTGGCATTGTGCTTAGTTGTTGCCTTTCTTGTGCATGGTTGGAGGTTCTATTCTGTCCTTAAAGTTGAATAGTTGCCATATTAGTACCTTATATTCTAATCTAGACTCCGATCCTTGATACTCTTGTACAAAATTGTAAATCAAAATTTTCAGAACTTTTGGTGTTACCTAAACAGTAACAGTGTCTCTGTAAATGGCATAATTTTTGTTACACCTATTAATAAATATATATATATATATATATATATATATCCTCAACAGGGGGTTGCTGGGGCTCTGTATGGTGTAATTAGCCAAGACTACAGTGGATTACTGTCATAACCTGTTTTCAGGGGATTGAGAAGGAATATTTATTCATCTTGCTTCCTGTTGCAATGCCTGACTACTGCTTACCATATAGCAGTGGTCATGTACTTACCTAGTAAGACACCCTGCAGTATTTCTCCTTGTTGGAAAGCAGACTTCAGGGCATTTTTCCTCCATAGTTCTAAACCATGCACACTACTGGAGTGTGATGCCATGATATTAGTGATGAGGCCATCTGCAGATCACACCATTTGACAACTGAGTGATTGTCACCCCTTTTTATTAATGAACAATTCCGCATCAGGTAAAGCTGGGGTTTTGCTTGGAATCTGAGTGCAGTTTATCATACTGAGGACAAGTGGGAAGTTGGCTATGGCATAGAACCTCTGCATAACAGTTCTGAGCTCCATGGCTGTTGTTGAGAAGTGGATGTATTTGGATCTATATTATATGCTCGAATGTTTAAAACTTCGACTCTCATATGATCGCCACCATATGAGCGAAGTTTCAAAACTTCGAATACATAATAAAAAATTAAAAAAAAAAAATTACCTGAATGCTCCAGGCAGGGGGGTAATCCCCCCTGCACCCCCCACACCCCCTGCTACTTAGATATACCAACTCTGAGATCGCACTACATTGAAATAAAGGAAAATATTCCCTACGGTGATTTCCATTGAAACTTGCAAGCTTTCAAAAGTTCATTCATATGATGTCGACCATATGAGGCTCGAACCTTTGAATGTTTGAGATTTCTAATGGAACCCAATGTATTCATCTACCATGGTACACATTACTGCCAGGAACTGTGCAACAATGTGACTGGCAGACGTCTGGGACACTCCTACAGCATGTCGCATATGTCACTGAAATGACCCAGATGCCTGTATACCTACCCAGGCATACTTTTGTTTTTACAGGTACTGAATTACCCCGCAGACTGTGAGCATACATATGGGGTGCACTCATCCTGCACACAGCCTGCACCAACTCTCTGTCTAATCTGTATCTATCTATTATTTCCTCTTCAGAGAGCTTGCTTAGTTGTAGTTTGGCTCTATGCATGGCTGCCTGCCTTCTGGGATGCCTTGGCAGATCATTCTCTATTATGGCTTGCAGTACCCCAGCCTGCTGTAGTGCATTAAATGCCAGTTGCATTTTTTTTTAAATTTAGGTTTGTGAAGTACTGTGTCACATTTACTTTGCTTTGGGAACACCCATTGTATTTTGGAATCTGGCAGATGTGCATGGAGTCCACAATTATCCAACATTGAATACATAATTACTTTTAGTGTATGTTATGAAATTGTATCCATCAATGATGCACTGATGTCTTCCTTTGGCATGCTGCGCTGTCCACAACTGTCTTTTGGAATTAGGCCCAAACTCTTCAAAGATTTCTGGCAATGCATTTTTCAAACCATGCCTCAAAAATGTTATTATCTCTCACAGCGCAAGTGGTATGAGAAAACTTAAAAGATGAAAAGTTAATCTCTCAAAGCATAGCTTTACACTGGAGTGGAGTGGATTTGAAAACTTAAGTCTGATTTTATGTCTCATTGTAAATCTATAAAATGCTATTTTTTTTCACTTAAATGCACCAGTATATTTTGAAACTGTTACACATCAGTGACATAAGCTACAAGTCCCAGGCTGCCAGTAGGAAAATTGTTCTGCCATTTGTCAAAATTTAAGTGATATCATTTTGCATAAGCTTTTTAATAAAATTTGCAAGTAACTTCAGAAGTCCTCAGACTGTAACAGCGAGATACCAATTATTTGTAGCAACTTTATTTATGCTGGATGTCAGATAACACCAAACAGTTACAAGACCTTTCTATTATTTTAATATGCCTATGTAGATATGGTAGTATTCATAACTTCTGCAACAAAATCAGTGGGATGGATTCCAAAAGATAGTTGTGGACAGCACAGTATGCCAAAGGAAGACTTCAGCGCACCATTTGCAGATGTGATTTCAGAAGGTACACCACATGCAGTCCGAGTTACTTAACTATTCAGTGTAGGATAATTATGGATTCCACGCACACCTAACAGATTCCAAAACAAATTGTGCATGCCCAATGCAACTTAAATGCAATGAGCTGCAATGAAGACTCTGTTTCCAAAATCCTCATTGAATGCCATACCGTAACACAAGGAACGGAAGCTATTCCAATGGAAACATATGGAATCCGTAATAAAACTGACCCAAAAAAAAAAAACCTGCATTGAATGGACTTCAACAGGCTATAGTACTGCAAGCTATGGAGGAAGATGAGGCTGTGCATTCTTGAAGGTAACCAGGTAGAAAAAGAGCAAAGCTGCAACTAAGACAACTGTCAGATCAATAAATCCTTGACAGGTAACACCTAGACAGACAGCTAGTGCAGGCTGTGTGCAACGTGTGAGCCACACACATGTCTGTGTGGACATTGCAAAGCAACCCCATCCCTCTCAAAACAAAAGTGTATCTAAGCCTAGGGTACTGGCATCTGGTACATTTCAAAAACACATTGAGGATGCTGTAGGAGTATCACAGACAACTATCAGTTGTATCCTGTAAAAATTCCTGTCAGTGATGTGCATCAAAGTAGATGAATACAAATACTTTCCATCTAACCCCATGGAGTGAAGAAATATTATGCACCAGTTCTATAAGCTTGCATACTTCCCAGATGTTCTTGGTGCAATAGACTGCACCCATATCCCTATTAAGACCCCCCATTGCTGTAGTACTGTTGTAGCAAGGTATTCAACAGACCATGCCACAGATAGCATGCTGTCATTCTGCGCAGCCAGTTATGCCATGACCTCATTGCGGCTGCACTCCTGTCCTTCATGCAGCCCATGCAGCTGATGTGCAACACAATCCGTAACATGGGAAGTGCATGGATGTCAGATCCATGATGTCATTGGGAACATTCATTTGCCTGTAGGAGTAAGCAGACACTATCTGGCAAGTGCCCATGCATACCACCTGCATGCATATGCTTATTGCAATGGGCAGTATAAACATGTCAACTGGAAGTGTCAACATCACCAGCAGACTCAACATGGGGCTATTGTCCACAGGTCTCATCCTGCCCACCATCTGATATCCCATCATTGTTAGAATGGTTGGACAACTTTTCCTCCACATCTGAGGTTACAGCTCCACATAAATGTCACAGTCTGGGCTCAACTATGTTACCAGGTCTGTCCTGTGTGGCAGGGGCCATAGTACCATAGTGAGGCACATTAGATCTCACATCAGGATCAGTGGAAGGGCTAATGGAAGATAAAGGAAGTTGGCATGCTAAAAGAACAGGCAGATGACACAGGTCAGGAAAATGTGCTTATATCACATGTTGCATAATGATTATTGACATATGCCACATATATATCACGACAATGTTATAGATAATAATCACTTACAAGGAGGTCCTGTCTGTGTATGGGCCACATAATCTATATAACAGGAAGTTGACAATTATGTCACAGATGAAACATACATGACATATGTGAGGAATACAAGCATAACACATCCATGACATATCCTTGTGGGAAGATGGCACCATGGGAGTGGGGTGAAATGCAACTGCTGTAGGGAAACAAAGACATACACACAGCATTCTTAATTGCATCCTTACCAGCATGTACCATTCCAACAGAGGGAAAACACACAGTAGGGAATACATACACATACTATCTGTTTGTGGCTGTCCTATAAAGGGGTAGAATGGCACATTTTTAATGGGGGACAACAACAGGAATAACAACAATGACATGTATGAAAGAGTGGTGATAGCATACTAGTGACACCCTCCCGATGTGTTGATTTCACATATCGTAATGCAGATCCTGCAGTGAGAATGTACAGGCAAAACAAACACAGTCATGTATGCAGTTATAGGTATAGTCACATGATGATATATGCAACACAGTAACAGGGTTTGCTGATACTCGCATGATGCATGGCGCACCTGATGGCCAGATGTTCCTGTGATGGAAAAACAGAAAAACATTAATTTCATGCAACACAGGCCTGCTATACATTGATGCAGCCTATGAACATGTTGTTAAACCATACCTGATCTGTCTGTAGGTGTACCTGTATGGTTTGTATCCCCAGCAGATGTACTTGAATTTTGCAATGTGAAGTATAAGTATGACAGTAAACAACATTGGTATGACAGGAAGCTGAGGTAATAACAGGTAATGATAATGATCACAGTAACCATATATGGAGACACTCACCTGTTGTGAACTGCTGTTGCACAGAAGTGGATGGACATTTGCAAATGAATACAGACAACATTACACATGTTGGTTGCATTGTTATGTCTGTACTCCAGTTGTATGACTGTATGTCATCATCATCACCCTGTGTGGACCCCTGTGCATGATGCAATTCTGCTCCTGCAACGCAAAAATAACAACATGTGAATATGCATGTAACAGCAATATATACTGATTTACTCTGTGCATCAGTGTTATGTAAAGTAACACATACATGTGTAGCCTGGAACTCCTGCTTCTTTGCACCCCAGATATGTGGCGCTCCTCACTTGCCGTATGCAGTGATGCAAGAAACTTTGTGATCTCATCAGGGGGTGTCAATGGTGGGCCACCACCAGTGGCATCCCTTGACTTCTCATACTGGTGTACCCTGTTGGCTGCACAAAGGATCATGTCAAAGCACCATTGGTGATAAACCTCCCATAGGTCAGGCCAGACTTCATCCCTCCATATTGTATTTCCTGCTCATTCAAGGAATTTCTGTCCATGTTGGAGCAGAGCATCTATTATAATTTTATTTATTTTATTTATTTATTTATTTATTTAACATTTGTTTTCCGGGAAAGTCCAACTGGACACAGGTCATTTTTCAGCAGAGGCCTGGGGAGAAAAGCTCCATGAGTAACAGTAAATTTCCATACACACATTACAATAATCAAAAAAGTATAAAACAAACAAAATGTAGTATACATATGAACATACAAATTTGTTACAGCTTAACAACAAAACCTGTGCTTTTAACATAGCTAGTACTATTTGTAAGTACGATTTATGTCAAGATATAAGGTTAAGACAGGTCGGTAGAAACAAAGGATTAAACACCAGGGGAGAAGTTGGATATGTCTTGGGTATACTGTGCTGTATCAGAGAACTCGTTGTTCTCCTGTGGGGAGAAATTGTTGCTCCTAAGTCTGTTTGCCATCTAAAAGACAGCTATATGCACAAGGTTAGATTTGAATGATTATGTGGACAGCTTGTGCCACTGTAAACCCTATGCAGTCCAGTGAAATGCAAAATTTTAAGAAATAGTCCCTGTGCCATATAGTACAGTGACATATAAAACCATAAAATGTATAATGTATTCATATTACACTGAGAACAACAACATAATATGTGATATTTGTAGAAGTTGTCTATGGAATTTGAATCCATTTCAGTAGTGGAGGTTCAGACTCAACAACATTGTGTCACACAAGCCACATACTCTGCATTCATTTCACATTAACGTACTACATGTAACATATGTGGACAACAGAAATGTGCAATGGCTGCAGCTGTAATGCAATTGGGACCATGAATGTCATCCACATAAGCAGAGAGTATCTGAAAATTATCAATTGAACAACTTAAAGAAAGCATCAGAAAACCTCTGTAACCATAAGCAGGCCACAGACAGTACATGGTAAGCAGACATAAACACGGATCCTTTTTATTGAGTCAGTAGTTGTAATATTTATTTAAGAAACATCAATGAATAAATATCGATAACAGCAATACAAATAAATACTACATCGCAACATACTTACAATGTAGGAATCCATAGATTTCCATACATATACCTCAGAGTGTATCGAGTCACCAGAAACATACATGAAAAATCTGTGAATGCATCTTTGTGTACTGCTCACTTGTGCTTTTACATCTGTCTGTACAACTGCATATGAGAAAGTACTGCATGTTACTGATGCAGATGTAACCACAGGTAAGCATGCAGGTCAATCCCACACCCCTCCAGTTAGTCACAAACATTTATCACAATGCACACATTTTTCCATAAATGCATCAACCTAACCATTTACACATACTTTGATAAGGACTAATGTTAACATAGGTCTGTAAGGAGGTAAACATTTCACAACACAGCAATGCTAGCAGATGCAACATTACTTTTGCAGCTACCTATGAGTCAGATATAAATGAAAGTTAGACCAGCTATGTGAATGCATCTTTTAAGTACCATTTGCACCATACAGGACTAATGAGGTTCATTAAAATTCAAGGTTTTAGAATCCTATTTGTGCATGTCCACATAAGTTCTCAAAATTCAGTGCAATAACCAATGGCTCAGCATAATTGGAAGGTGCTCAATGCAAGTATCCAATAGGTATTGTTCACTGGGACTGTATGTAGCTCATGTCCATTATCTCCCAGTGATCTGATAACATGTCATAGGTGCCACTTTTAAATATTAATTTTGATACATTTACAGATCAGACCATTGCTATGTGCGAACTGAGTAGGACCTCAGTAAGCAATTTATTGAACTGTGATATATTGACATTCTCAATATCATCAAAATAGCTATTTCTGAGAAGCTTTAATGTGTCTAGGCACCCAATTGGACTGTGGAGGAGGCCACCCATATGCTGACTATCTATGCTGGAGTGGAGCATCACATGAAAGCCAGACCATGGGACTTCACAATGATCAATGTTTGGAACCGGATTGTGAGAGAGCATCATTGAAGTACTTGAATTTATCATACTGGAGTGCAGGTTCACAAATCACTACAATGACCTGCACTGGAGGGATCTTCCTCAGAGGACTACCCAGTGCAGAGACAGGTGTTCAATGCTACTGTAAGTATCACAATATTACATATTCTTGTACATCCCTAAGGAATGCAGAGATATAGATGTGCCCCAGATATATTAGATACATGCCTTTTAAAACCATTAAGTAACTGTTCTGACAAGTTGCTTATCTGGATAATTAAGAAGACAAGGTGACTGCTCCCCTGTAATTATGGAATCTATTCCTACGGGGTTTATTTCTTTAACAATGTTTATTATGTGCATAATATTGAACATCATAGACATATTTGTTCTCCAACATATAAGGGCATCATTTTACACATCCAGTATGGTCATATATCACTGATGCCTATAGCACCTAGGCCACTGATGACTACACATTTCTGTGATATGCATAATACTTTTGACAGTATCACCTAGTCTCCCTGTAAATGTGTGAATACTAACTCATAAATAACTTGGTTAGTCCATACTTCTTTACTAGGTGAGCATTTTTATTAAAGACACTTTTGTTTAACACAAGAGCAATGGTTGTCCAACTGTCTAAACATATCTTCTACCTTGTAAAATTTGATGATATCTGGCAGTTTTGTGGAGCATGAAGGGCCCATAGCATAATGTGTCAGATGTTTTTGTATTCATCTGTTGTCCGGAGGAATACAGATACATACACGCATGTTTGTTTAGAGGGAAAGTGAGCAACAAGCTAACATGCATATAGCTTGACTAGGTGTGGGTTTAAATCCACATAGGGGGGAGTTCTCATTATATTCAGTTTGTTGTGTCTTTCAAACATTTTCAGAAATACTGCTCTTCATATTTGCTTATTGATATTAATGGTTATTTTGAGTATGCTTACAACTACCATGATTATTCATCAGATTTCTGTGAATATCTCCATAATCCCGAATGCTCTGCCAACAACACCTCTTTTCTTATAGTGTAAAGTTTGGAACAGACTGGTATATGTATGCAAAATGTTTTGTGGAATAAGCTAACATCTACAACTTGAATTTCATGTAGAAGTGTGTCATTCTTTCTTTATTTGCATTCAGCAAACTTCTCATCCTTATTTTTGGACAATGTGAGATGAACAGAGATACTTTTGACTGTAGAACTGGGAGATACACTGATATTGTGGATAAGTTTGAGCTAAAATTTTTAATTTCCCAATAAATATGTGTGTACATGATTTATGCCCTCTGCTAACAGCAACTTTATGTTACACCTACCGCCCTAGAAAACAAAAATGGAGAAAAACTAAGGGTAATACTGCTCAATGCCAGAAGTCTAAACCTCAAGATGCACGCCCTCAAAGCCCTCCTCAGTATGGAGAACATCGATGTCTGTGCTGTGACTGAAACCTGGTTCAAGGCTCCTGAGAGCACCCCAGCACTATCAGGTTATACCTCATATCATGCGTTCCGGCCCCAAAATCCGGACCGAACCACAAAAGGAGGGGGAGTATCCATATTCATAAAGGATACCCACACCTCCAGGTTAGTGGCAACGCACGAAGCATCGGAGACCATCCAGGTGCAATTAACCATAGGTAAAACTGCCCTACAGTTTGTAACATGCTACAGACCACCTTCTCAAACTCAGGAAACCCACACAGCCTTCCTGAAGACACTGGAGAGTATGAATGTCTCTCCAAACACCATCATATTGGGTGACTTCAACTACCCAAACATAGACTGGGAACATTACTCAAGCCCCAACACCCTAGCCCAAAGGTTCCTTGAGTTCATAAACTCAAATGCTATGGAACAACTAGTCACCATTCCCACAAGAGGAGAAAATATACTAGACCTGATCATCACAAACATGGGGACAAAATGCTCCACACCGGAAGTATATCCCTCATTGGTGAGATCAGACCATAAATTAATCTCACTGGAGATCCACATCCCGCCCCCACCCCAGCAAAAAGACCACAGTGAAGAACTTCTCAAAAGCAAACTTCACACTTCTTAAGACTGGAGTGGTATCCTTCAAGGCCCCCGAGCCAGTGGAAACCACAACCCATGCTGCTGAAACCCTTACAAATGCCTTCTACGAGCACCTCCAGGAATGTATGGATCAAGCAATCTCTAATAAAATCAAGACCCTTTCCACCAAAGGCAGGCGCCCGGTCTGGTGGACTCCAGCCATAAACAAACTCTACAACAAGAGGAGAAAGCTACTACATGACAGAGCAAAATCCCTAAATGGGAAGACATCTCTGATCAATACTAGCAAAAAACTACGATCACTCATAAAATCATCCAAGGCCAACTTTGAGAGAAAAATCGCTAATGACACAAAAGACAATCATAAAGCCTTCTTTAGCTATGTTAGAAACCTGGGTGGAAACTCCCAGATATGCTCAGAATTAGTCCAAAATGATAAAAAATCACTGAACCCACAGACATTGCCAACATACTGGCAGACAGGTTCAGTGCAAATTTCTCCCGCCCCCCCCAAAAGGAGAAATATCTATCCCACCAGAGTCTAGCCTCCCAAACATCTCAGATGCCCAGGTGAGAGCTGCTCTCTCTAAAGCAAAAAACACAGCATCAATGGGACCGGACGGTGTCCCTGGCTGTGTGCTACATGAACTCAATGAGGAACTAAACCCACACATAAGGCTGCTGTTTAATCTTAGCCTTACTACAGGATACGTACCCAAAGAATGGCGTACGGCAACTGTGGTCCCACTCCACAAAGGCGGTGCTTCTATGGACCCTTGAAATTACCGCCCCATAAGCTTGACGAGCCTTGTCTGCAAAGCTATGGAGAGGATCATAATGGAACTCATAAATAAAGACATTGGGGACCTACAGACACTGGATCCTACCAAATTTGGCTTTGTCAAGGGCAGATCCTGCCTCTTGAACTTGGTCGACTTTTTCGAAACAGTCACTAAGGCCATTGATGAGGGTAAGGCAGTTCACACAGCCTACCTTGACCTAGCAAAAGCGTTGACACAATACCCCACTCGGGCATCATAGAAAAGCTCACCAGCTTAGATGTAAACCCATATGTCACAAGATGGGTTGCAAACTGGCTCAAGGACAGAACACACAGGGTTAGAGTTGCTGGTGCCATGTCAGACTCTAAGCCAGTCATGAGCGGTGTCCCACAGGGCTCAGTCCTGGGCCCCCTCTTGTTCGGCATTTATTTTTCTGAAGTGCAGGCAAACATAGGGGGATTGTGGCTGACAAAATTTGCAGATGACTGCAAACTGGGCACCATAATTGACACTCCATCAGACACAGACATCCTCCAGAAAGGTCTCATAGAAATTGATAACTGGTGCCAGAGCCATGGCCTTAAGCTAAATTCCAAAAAATGTATAGTCATACCCTTTGGGAAAAACAAGGTAACCCCTAATTACCACATAGGTGGTAATCCATTAAACACGGAAGACGTTATCAGGGACCTGGGGACCCAAGTTGACAGTAACCTCTCTTTTGACACTCACATTGCCAAAGTGGTTAGGAAGACCTTCTACATTGCCCACCTGATCATGAAGGGATTCACATCCAGATCAGGAGAGGTCATTGTACCCCTGTACTCTTCACTTATCAGACCAATGATTGAGTACAACGCCCCATTCGGAATGTACCTTACCTGACACCTGCAGCAGTTGGAAAGACCCCAAAAGTTCCTCACCAAAAGGATAAAGGGGCTCAAACATATGTCATACGATGCCCGACTGAAGAAACTCCAGCTCTATTCAGTCGCATACCGTCTGCTCAGAGGTGATCTGTGCCTGACATACAAGGCCATGTCCAACCCGGAATTAATGGACATGCTCCACCTCAAAAAAATCCAAATCCACCAGAGCCATGAGAACAAGAGACTTAAACCTCAACACGGATATAAATAGGACGTGCTGGAGGGACAGATTCATCACCCAGAGACTCCCTACACTATGGAACAGAATCCCAGTCCATGTGAGGCAGAGCCCCTCACTGACTCTGTTCAAGAGAAATCTTGATGAGTGGATGGGAGATTGTAGGTTTACCCCGGGAATCATCTCTGTATCACTGCTGGACAGAGGCACAGCAAACTAATGGATATAGTATTCTCATCCTAAGGGGTGGTGAAAGCCACACACACTCTGGCTAGGCTTTTAAATGCCCTAGGGCAGATAGCCTAGTATGAACCTATAAACCTATGACAGTGTTCTACTCTCCAAGGATTGAAAGTTTACAGTTGTGGTTTTCTGTTTTGACCACTGTTGATATGCATTCATACTTGCAATTTTATTTTTATAAATGTACTTTCTGTAAACCATAAGCCATGATCCCTATCAGTACTCTATCCCTGTACATTCATACCCTCAATTCTTTTCACTGCATTCCCACCACATGATTTCATGCAAGATGCATTAGCTAGACAGGTAGGTGTCAGGGTTAGAGTGTAGGCATCGCTTACAGTCTCAGGTTTAAATCTCTGGTTCGCCAATCTGGCTTTAATTCTGTTCCAAGATGTAAAGTATTGTCTAACATTCCAAAATGTATATGGTGATTCTGTAATGTTCTTCAGGTTAAAATTTATAGAACTTGATCTAAGCTATATATATATATCACTGTTACTTTATAACTACATCATTCATACATGCTATCTACTTTTTGCAGATCATGAAGACTGTAGTCACAATCATGGCCTGTGCATCGAACAGATGCACAGGTTGGTGGGACAGAGCAGAAAGAGAGGTATGTTTATTACTTTGTCTGTTTTTGTAAATAAAATGGATGTCATCATTATTACAGGCTCATATTTTTGACATTACCATTTATATTGCTTATAATGCAGGAATACCCATCATGCATCATTAAGATAAGTGCAATATTCAGACAATAACTGTGTTTACAAGTATGATTTACTAAAATGATGTTTACATACCATTTAACAGCAAGACATGTTTGCTAAAGGTAAGTTTTGAAGTGTAGACCACAATCTAAATGACAGTCATTTATGTGTAACTATCACAGTCTTTTGACATGGATGTTTCATATGCAAGTTAGTAGTGCTTTGTTTACTATGCGTATGTTGGTGTGTGATTTGCAGTTACTGATCTGTTGTACATAGCCTGCCTATTCATATAATGAATGGGTGTCTGCTGTGCCAGTGTTCGCACTGTTGATGGCAGACTGTCTGGCATGCCTTTCAGTTAACATGGGTATCCCATCTGCCTCCATCACCTTTGATAGTTTGGTTACAGCATACTTGTATCCTCTCTTTAGGGATATGTGTGGATATAGGCATTCCTTCCCAGTACATACGACGGTTACATAATCAGCAAGCAGCATCATGCTGTTTGCATTTTTCAGAATACTGATTGATAATAAATGTATGTAGGGCACTCATACATTTGTAGGTCGATACTCTTGTTAGTAAGTTGTATACTAGATGCTCATGTGTCACATGCTGTTCCTGTGTTTAGGATTGTACATTATTACTAGTGTGTTGTGTTCTATTCCAAAAATTGCCATGTGTTCAACCACTGACCATGTTGCCTGGCTCGGTTGTTTTGCATATGGCTTTTATATTTCCCACTGGCTTGTCTTCTCACTATATCTTTAATTGGTGGCTGCTAATATGACATGGACAGACACATGGAATCCATTTGACATTCATACACTAACATAAATGTACAAGGCACACATGCAATGGAAGAAACGTGGAAATAATGATATTCTGTCAGACAGTTAGCTGGACAATTTACTGAGGCATACATCAGTATTAAACAGTGCAGGTTTCATTACTATTGTTATGATGTCATTTTCCCAGTGTTCTTTGCAAGGTAGACTCATCTATACCTCTTAGAGCAATTTCTAAATATTGCTCTAAGTTGATAGAATATCAGGTTTTACATTAGCATGACTTTTCTGAATGAGTCTGAAACTCAAATGTCTGTCATTATTTTCTAACTTCAAACTTTAATGATTTGCTATTAATTTGCCAGAAAACCATAATTTTATGAAAATGGACCAAAATATGAGGCAAAATTCTGGACATTCTGCAAAAATCTGTACAGTTGAGCGGTATAGACACGTGAGTGTAGCATGTCACAGTGTCATGGTATGCTTCACTTCAAATGTCAAGATATGTAAGTGTGCTAGCTTTGCATATGCTTAACATGCATAATACTGGGTGATAAACGATAGTTTGGGGGCATGACAGGATTTCCACTAGTAAGCTGTGCCATGCATGCCGTTGCATGGCCTTGAGTAAGCTACTCACATTACATGATGGATATAGTGTCCCTGATATGTTCCAGTATTGAAAAAGTCCATAAGTATAGATAACATGACATAAGGAATGTGTTGTGTGCATGAGGAGCCATTCACTAGCAGCAAGCCTGTTAATTATACTTGTCTCACATAATAATTGTTGGCCGTTTCATCTCAGAATGTGTTTCTAATGACACCTGCAATGTATGTTGATATGCCTTTATTCTCATATGCAGACATCACATGCCGATGGGATGTTACTTAATGTCTGTTAGACTGATGATGTGCACATCAGTTTCAGTTGAATGTCAGCTATGATTTGCACAGGAATGTGCAGCCTGATATACATTTGTTTTTCATTGTTATGCTTTTGATTACTGACGTACATCACATATGGTGGTACACTTCACTATGGCCATAGCATATTCTGAGGTTTCATAATTGCTATTTTCTGCCTGTTCATTGTGTCACAGTGGGTATGTTATGTAGTCATGTAGTATCGGGTATATATGTATATATATATATATATATATATATATATATATATATAGATATATATAAATATGTAATTCTGTCTTTTGTCTTGATTCACCTTGACAGATCTTGGGACCCCTGTAGCTCACCCATCAGATGGCAACAAGTGCATGCCAGACCACTGCCAGAGTCCTCCAATGATGATGACGACCATGATAGAAATAAGGATTATGATGACGAAGCTGGACCTGCATGTGCCATCATCCTGGCTGCACCTTGGAGGAGATAATGCCATGCACCGCAACAAGATAATTATTGGGAACAGATCCAACAGGTGGTGACTGATTAGTTTTGTACACAGCTGTTGGACATTATGGGGAATGTCTTCAATGACATGGATGGGCTATGCATGATTCATTCAGGGAGATAGCCTGAGAGATTATTTGTGATGGTCATCCCCATCAGGGAGGTCCCTCAGCTCTGCAAGTATTGTCTGTGTGACCCACTTGTGTAATGCTGCCACCATAGTGTTTGCCAAATCAGTGATTGGACTGTATAGGCACATTTGTGCATGCATACCATTTTGCTGCCATACTTATGTGATGCAGGTCCAAACATACACGGCAGATGTCATGTGATATTTAGCATTATGTTTCAACATGTGCATGACATACGCTACCACATTAGACTTTCATTCAACATTCAGCTGTTCATGAGTTTTGGCAGTTAACATGCAGCTACTGCTACAATAGTTCCACTAAATATATGTGGTACTGACAGAAACTCACATATAACATGTTGCCCATATTCCACCAATAGCACAATGATATGGGAATGATTTGTGGATTGCAATGTCATGAATGAGCAACAGAAGGGCATGTCCTTGGCCTGTGTTTTGGATGACAGTTGTCATTCTGTCCAGCTGGCATACTGGCATTGTGTAGGCATGTGTTGGCAATGTTGATGCCATGTTGTGTAATATAAATGTATCTCAAAAATATGGGCAGTTTCATATATGTATACGCCATTGTTATGATAATTTATTCAGTAACAGTACACTACGTAACATTTCTACATCCTACTGAGAAACTCTGTTATGTGCACAGATATTCTAAGCTCACTGAGGCATATTTACATACTACAGACTTATTCAGAGCTTTTTCTCTGATATTGGACCAATGCACTGGATTCCATGAACTGTACTGAATCTGGCCCAGTTTAACAAGACCAACTTGGAATGCCTTACAAAGCAAAAAGAAAAAATAGATATTAACAGCAAGTAATTATAAAATCATGAATTATAGATGGGATATTTTCAAAGTAAATATTTATAGCATGACACCCTGCTTTATTTCTAGTGAGTGTAGAAAAATTGCAAGTATCCAGATTAGATAAATATGCTAATTAGCCATGTGCTCCCCCCGAACTGCCTTTGGAAAGGCAACTATGTGCTGAGTGATTCATAGAATCACTCAGGAGGGTAGATTTGCATAGCCACTCCTTGCACCTTGAGGTAGTCATCCATCATGACAGAGGTAAGTGCTAGAGAGCTTAGTGGTTAGATAGGTTAACAGAGTGTGTACATGATATGTGTGAGTGTATGTGTGACTGTGTATCTGACTAGAAAATAATAATAGGGGAGTTAGGGGATAAGTTAGGCAGGTGTGTGTATGTGTGTGTGTGTGTGTGTGTGTGTGTGTGTGTGTGTGTGTGTGTGTGTGTGTGTGTGTGTGTGTGTGTGTGTCTGAGCATTGGAATGGCTGCCATACTTTTACACACCCCTAGACCAAGGAGCAGAGATTGTGACATTTGGAGGGAACCATTAGCCACTGGAGGAAAATTCCATACTCATACCTGCATGCCATTTAAACAGTGGGGGAGGAGGTCTGCAACCACTTGCCATCAGAGAAAACTCTTTCTTGTGTCTGAGTGGCTCTTAAACAGTATGGAAATTGGAAGATTAGGTGAACCACTAACCACCAGGAAAACTCCTTAATTGCGCCTGAGTGACACTTAAACAGTACTAGGATGGGGGTGAGGTAGACGGGACACTAGACACCAGGGATACTCAATATAATATGACTTAAAAGCACATATTTTTATAAAGGTTGTGGAAAATCACCACCAGGGATAAGTAGCATGCCATAAAGGGCACTAAATAGTCTTTGCAGCCTGCACCCTTCCACCTCCCACAGAGGATATTAGTCATCTGTGTTACCACTAGACAGCAGGAATTGATTTTTAAAATGAATAAATGTTAAAAAAAGTACAGTAGAAGGGACTCAAACCAAGGACTCTTGACACTAGACAGCCCTGCATTAGCCCACTACACTAACTGCTAAGCTATTTAAACAGTTTTTGTAATATATATACTGGAGACCTTGGGCATTATGTCATGCCTGTAACATGTTGCGATGTATGAAGGAGAGGGACAGGAAATGTTAGGCATACGTCTCAACCTCAAAGGATAACAGTGTTTGCCCTGGCATGCAGTTTTACTGAAGGATATGAAGTGTAAAACTAGGATATCTGGCATTAAAGACTGGTGGTAATTATCCATGAATTATGATGGGAGGGGAAAAGGGGACATTCTGGATATTCTGACAATAAGGAAATGTTTGGGGTATGTGAACTGTGTGAGTATGTGTGCATGTGTGTTTCACTGTGTGATTCTGTGTGTGGGACAATGACTGTGGGGGCATGGTTGCCTCTGCTAACATGATGCAGTCTCTATTTTGAGCTGTTGCAGGAAGTAGGGATCTGCACATCATGGTAATTAACTATGATTCATAGACATGCATATTACCTAATAATGAAGTTCTTCCTCATAGAGGTTAATGTCGCTATGAATAGCAAAACACTGTATCATGGAAACAAAGGCTTTTTGCCATATCACAGGGCTCTTTATGTGTCCTCAGAAATGTGTTGCTGTGCAAATGTAATCTTTGTTCATTGTCTATCTTAATTCATGAAATGATATTAAAAAGTATTTTTTTAATAAAATTCAAGATGCAGTTGGTTCTTTAACTTTCATGGCAGGAGCCCAATCCAAGGATGATTTATATTTTATTATTTAATTAGTTAGTTTGTAGATAATTGTGTAAGTAGGCATACTTGCACATCTGTCAGATATTTAAGATCTTATAAAAAGTATATTTTAAATGAGGACATGCTATTGATGCCATTAACTTGTAATTTTCTTCAAGGAATGTTTCCAGTAAACGTCACCTGCAGAATTACAAGGACCTCCTAGTTTTGTTGAGGGGGAACATGGGCAAATGTCTCTTTACCAGCGGTTTAACAGTTTGTTAATAGGCAGGCAGTGCAGGAGACCATTTATGAGCCTGACCCAAATTCCCATTGCCCTAAAGCACTGTCTGGTTACGTGACTTGTTCAAGATCACACATATAGTGAACAGAGGTGTAGAGAATCAAACCCTGTCCCACAGAAAGTGGATTGTTTACAGCTCCTCCGTTTACTAAACACTAAATAAAAACAAGTGTGATTTCCATTTTGGAAATTGTATATATTAATGTATAGCTTCCTGCTGTGCAACACTGCAGTCAGTTATAATAACATTTTCTTTTACTTCATCAGTTTAACCAAAATTAACAGTGAATGCAAAGTTTTAATAATGATCCGGTCATGATTCTGCTTGATTCAATGCAGCAAAACCGTTAATGTAAAGAAATACAGACCCTTTAGTCAGTCAGGTTATCTATTCAACGGTTTACAGTTTCACAATCTCTTTAAACAAAGCTGTCTCAAATGGAAAAAAGGCCTGTGTTTTGTTTAGGAGAATTTTAACAATTACAATTATGCTACTTGTGGATGTTTTAGACTATTGGAAACAAAAGTCCCATAACTATGTTTTTTCTGTTACTGGAAGTGAATGTTAATTAACACAGTATGGCCAACTGTGCCTGAGCAGAACAATGCTTTACATGTACTGCTTCTAACAGATAGCATTAAGAATAGTCCTTTTACTTTCTATGTGTTATTACTGGTCTGTGATTAACAGCACTGTTATTAAAAAGATATATGATTTATATCGCACTACTCATCCCTTTATGTAGAGGCATCTAAGGCAATACCAAATAAAACTGTGCCGAATTTTCACTAAAGATTATACGTCAAGCAGGCAAATAACAGGATATGACAGATGCATAAGGGTGTTTTTGAGGAATCTGAAGAGTCAGACATCAGTATATTTCAAGAAAACAAAGTGAGTAAAACAGTGAGGTGCAATGTGAAGGCAGACTGGAAAAAAAGCTTATAGAAATGCGTGGATGACTTTTTCACAGGAAAAGTGGTGGACTATTACAACTCATATGAAGACAGCTCATAAATTGTTAAGTATAAAAGTGTAAGTAAGGCATGCGATAGATGTAACTGAATTGCAATGAAATTTAAAAATACGTAAATCATCGATTCTGAAATGAAGGCTCATGCATGCTTCAGAGTTGACTTACATAGTTCTAACCAAAATACTGTAGTAAAAAGGATGTCTGCAGGGTTAGTTTGTTATGTTATAATGCTTAAAGCAAAAATCAACAATGAATTTAAATATGAAAGACCTGATGGAACTTAAAGAAATGCAAACCACCTATTCCAAACCGTTTTGTTTCACACTTGATGTGCTTTAAGAAATACTTTGTTCTCAAGAGGGGTGGTCTGTGGGGAAGCTTAAGATTGCTTCAGCAGCTAGGAGACTCAGTGTGATAAACTGATGCAGGCTGTTGGTTACCAGAAACAAACATGTATCCATTATGAAGGAATGTGGGCAGACAGGAGGACTTAAGTGGTCCTTTTCTGTCTAAGGGTTTTCTACAATATATGCCCTAAATGGCTCAACCCAAGCCATACAATGTACTCCTGAATGTGTGATAGCATATATACAAAGCAATTATTCTGGAACTAATCCAAGTCACACAGATGTCTTAGTGCAATATCACAGCATCAAATTTGTTAAGAAAATGCATCTAAATAGTTTATATAAAACTACAAACTCTCAAGTATAATAATAATAAGGTACAAAGGCCAAGCATGCTGCGCTCATTGGTGTAATTTTTATGGTGATTAAAGGCACATGACACGCATTCCTGAGATGGCCTAGTAATCATAAATAAAAAAACACTGCTGTGCAATGCTGTTTAAGTTAAAACTTATGGTAACTAGTCTGAAAATCAATAAGAAAGTAAAAAATAGTGACAGAAAACATTTACATATTTAGCTTTGTTGTTACAGTACTTTTTAAAACAAGTTAGATTTGATGAGTTGGATAAACAGCTAAATATCATTGTTTAATGTTTTGCAAGTTCAAGTTTTTGTTCTCTTAACAACACGTCACTCTTCACCACACATTTTTGTTATCACTTTCAAAGAATCCAAGCAGTGAGCTGTATGCTTAGAATTAAACCGAACATTTGTTTGTATTGTTCTGTTATTCTTAATCTCACACTTTGTGACACAGCCTGTGTTTTTTTTTTTCAAACAAGCACTGAACAGAGCTGGCATGACTTTGTAAAATTAGTGAACCAGAAAGCCTGAATTAAAACAGAGAGCTCAACAGACAGTTGTATTGCATACAATATGACTATTGCACGGTCAAGAAAAGAAGTGTTTCCTTTGTGGGAGTGGCCAACAGTAGCCATGAAGGACAAAGCAACAGATGCTACATAACAGAACTCTGTGTTAGTGAAACTCATTTGGTCTGTTAACCTGTGTTATATTCAAACAGGGGGAGGATCTAACAATGCACACTAATAAGGACAGCAGCAGTTTGCTGGAGATGCATTATCTTCACTCAAGATCTGGATAATTTCCAATAAAAGACCCCTTCCCTCACAGTGGTTCCAAAGCACATGGAAGTTCATTCTTTGCAGCCAGGACAAAGAACTGTTTATCAGTCAGTCATTCAGTGTGTTACTGATATGTTAAAAATGGTGCTTTAATGAAATGTTGATTTCCATAAAACCAAAGATCAGAAATGCTGAAAAATAATGCACAAAACACAGAAAGGCAAAACAATAAATAACTTTATGTTTTTTGCAGGGGGCTGAGCCTCTCACACACCCCAAAGTTATACATACTAACTCCATGGTTACACTAGTTTGAAGAAGAGAGAGATATTTGTAAAGAAGTGAATCATTGCCACAGCACACTTAGAAATTGCACCAGCAATGCTTTCCTATGCAAAACAGAAATCAAGGTTATGATCCTCGGCATTATTTTAATTCAGGCAACTGACACTCAAGGAATTTCACCTCGATCATCTGTACAGGTGACAATATATATGCATAGATTTTTGTATGTATACAGTTTTATGGTTCAGATGGTTTAACACCTTATTCTTTTTTCATACTACTTCTCACAGTCCTCACAGTCTGTTCTATTTATTTATTTATTCATTACTATTTTACATTTGTTAACTGGGTCAGTCAGCTGGTCCATGAGCCCTTTTTACTCATGACCTGATCCATATTGTAAGGACAAATTAAGCCATGATAAAGGACAAATTATTATCCCAGGGATAAAAATTCAAAGGGGGATATTCCAGTGTGACTCTCTGTCACTGCTGTTATTCTGTCTTGCCCTTAACTCATTAAGATGTCTACTTAACAGCTTAGGCCATGGCTATAACTTAGCTCCTAGAAAACAACAAAGTGTAAAAACTTCTCATCTTCTCTTTGTCGATGATTTAAAATTATATTGCTCATCAAATGAGGAACTGAAAGCACAACTGCAAGTTGGGATACAAACACAAACTCCATACGAATTAACAGTGCTGAAAAACACAAAATGACTGAATGCAAACAGTAAACCAGCACTGAAACATAGCCG
Source organism: Protopterus annectens (assembly GCF_019279795.1). Classification (NCBI taxonomy): domain Eukaryota; kingdom Metazoa; phylum Chordata; order Ceratodontiformes; family Protopteridae; genus Protopterus; species Protopterus annectens. Next base: position 612,197,888 of record NC_056732.1, on the reverse strand, counting down.
GCAATAAGACAGTTCACCGCAAAATAAAATCAATGAATGCTTTAATAAAACAATTAAGTGCTTTCATGAACCAAGTCGCTTCATCAAACAAACAACCCAATTTTAGTCACTACATATATACTTAATGACAGTTCAAACTCACCAGTCAAAATCATCAATTAATTAATTTATTTGTTTACACAAATAAAAACAATAATAACTTATCTAATACATTATATATGTAAAAAGTGTGTGTGTATATATATATATATATATATATATATATATATATATATATATATATATATTTTATATTGGGTTGTTTGATGAAGTGACTTGGTTTGTGAAAGCACTTACCTGTTTTATTAAAGCATTCATTGATTTTATTTTGTGATGAATTGTCTTATTGTCGGCTGTGTTTCAGTGCTGGTTTACCTTTTGCATAGAACTGCAAGTTGTCAAAACCTTTTCAGATGATATAAAAATGTCATTTGGCCTTGACAAATGTCCAAAAGCCACCTTTAAAGCAGGAAAACTGCAGCATCAAGAAAACATCAATTTGGGAAAAGAGTGTAATATAAAAGACTTGAGCAAGAGGGAGTGTATAAATATTTGGGAATTGATGAAGAATCAACAACAAAGCATGAACACATGCGAATGAAACTTAGTAAGGAATACTTTAGAAAACTTAAATTAATCCTGAAAATGGTGTTGACCTTTAGGAACAAAATTCAAGGTATAAACCAATTTGCTCTTCCTGTCCTAACTTACAGTTTAGGAGTGATTGACTGGCCCCAAAACATGTTGGATATATTAGACAGGAAAACAAGAAGGATGCTTCATGCTCACCAAATGATTTATAAAAATCAGTGCATACCAAGATCATATATTCCCTTTCCAAAGTAGGGATGGGCCTCCTTGAAATTTATTAGATGTATAGATAGGCAATAGTGGGACTGCACGCATATCTGCTGACCTCACAAGACACAAACATAGGTAAAGTTTTGAAACATGAGGAGAATAAATCTAAGAACTTCTCTGCTTAGTCTAGCAGAAACATATCAGCGTCAAGCAGGAATGGAAATAAAACCAGAAGTAGATACAAATCAGGCAGCAACTAAATGTGCCAAAAACAAAAGAAATAGGTTAAGGACCAGATGAGAAGTCAAGAAATGTGGAAAATGCATACATATAGTTGCAAGTATAGAAAACTTCTGGAATAACCTCATGTCGATCAGGATTGAATGCAGGAATGGTTAAGGAGAGGCAAATTCAAACCAAGAGATGAAACGTTTATTTGGTGGCCCAAGATAGTGGGGTACGTACATGTTGGTTTACAAAGTCCAATGAACATGTGGGAGAACAGACAAATATAGGTTTTGTAAAACAGAATTGGAAACAGTTGCATACTTCTTTGCTGGTTGTGACATACTAATGGCAGAAGGCTTTATACTGAAAGGCATAATAATGTGGCAAGACTGTTGCACCAGGGATTGTGCAAACATTATGGTATTGAAGTGGCTGAAAAACTATGGAAACATGAGCCACAAAGCATCATAGAAAATGATGAAGTCTACATCACATGGGATCACCCATTAACGACAGTTCAAAAGATAGATACTAGAAAACTGGATATAGTGGTCCATGAAAAGAAGACAAAAGTAGCATTGATCATTGAAATTCCCACACCCAGTGACTACAGTGTCTTTCGCACAGCGCGACACAAAGTCATAAAATATTAGGATTTGCAGGCAGAAAAGAGAGCAATGTGGAAGAAAGATACCCAGACAGTTCCAATAGTAGTAGGAGCAACAGGTCTTATAAAAATTAATCTACAATCATTTTTAGATATGTTACCAATACATGTAACCCTGTACGAATTGCAGAAGGAGTCCTTACTGGGCATATTGTGGGTGCTGCGAAGAGCACTTCTGGCTGACATCAAAGATCGAAACAATACTAATTTCATGAACTTTAATATTATTTTAATATTATTTTAACTTAGGAATGGGGTCCATTCCCGTCATGGTATTAGAAACCCAAAAGACTTGGAGAAATTTAAAAAAAATAAAGACAAACAATAAGGAACACATCAGTAAAATACAAAAATTAAAACAGGCTTAAATAATGCATGATACCAATATACAGTAACACTTTTATAAGGCATTAGTTCTGCAAGAGATATAGTATATAAATATTTTGCCTGTAAAATTTCAAATAGGAAACAAGTATCTTGAATAGTGTGTTGGAATTTGCTTTCAGTTCAAGAAACATAGATGTGTTTATTAGTTAAAAACAATGAATGAATGAATGAATATGCATGATGCTCATTCACCTACAGATTTGTAAGCACTTTTCATGGCCAGCAATAGCGTTCACAGCCATGAAAAGGTGCTCACAAGCACCAGCACAGAATGTAAACAAAACGGCTTGCCTATAGTCAAACCTAATATATGAGAATGTGCTGTAGCCCAGAAATACTAAGAATGGCTACAGTGAAAGAATTCTGAAGGAGGGAAGGGAAATGTTGGAATTAGATAACATTGGTTGCACTGCAGAAGTAACTAACAGGGGAGGGGAAAATAGAGAAAATGTACTCGGATACTGCAGACAAGTATGCTGAAGTGTCAAAAAAACATTTGCAGCACAAATACTGACATACTGATGTAATGATAATTAAATCTCAATGACAATACTTGACTTACGCAGATAAATAAAAATGGACATGCTGACAAAGGATGTGAGAGAGACATAAAACAATAGTGTAACAAAGGGGAGTTCATGTCATATACATTTATTTTATTTATTTATTTATTTTACATTTGGTGACCGGGCTAGTCTAGCTGGACAAATATCCGTTTTCAGTAGAGGCCCGGGGAGAAAAGCTCCAAATACAAAAAGTAAAACAATCATTTACAATAAAACATAATAAGCATAATACAATAAGTACAAAGGTGGACATTTGTATGAATTTAGAGAAAACACAAAAACCAAAAAAGCAAAACCATAATCTTTCAGAAAAATAGTTGGTTAACAATAAAATTACAAGGTAAGCAACATTCTGCAGTTAGATACTAAAATAACATTCAAGATGTACTAGAGAAAAAGAGAAAAAAATGTTCGAGACAATCTCAAAGATAAATCTGTCTACAGTAAAAATTAGTTTTGTAGTGGGAAAGTTGGGAAAAAAAGGGGGGAAGTTGGGAGTAGTGGAGGAGTAATTTCAGTCAGGATTAGTACAAGGACATAGCCATTGAGTTTTGAGATGTTCTTTGATATGTCTTTTGAAAAGGGATGTAGAGTCTAGGTTTGCTATTTCCTGAGGTAGTTGATTCCAGATTTTCCCGACAGCATTTGAAAATAATGAGTCCCCAGCTTTATTCTTTGATTTGGTTAAGGCTACAAGGAGTTTATTAGCCGATCGTAGTGTGGCTAGGTTTTTATAAGGTGAAATCAGTTTTGTAAGGCTAGGGGTAGCATCCAGGTAAAAAAGGGTCTTATGAATGATAATTAATTGTTGATAGAGTAAGTGGTTGTAGAGTTCTAACCAATCTAGTTGCTTGAGGTTAATACAATGGTGGGTTCTAAAAGGGGTAGCAGTAATGAATCTAGTAATACTATTGTAACAGGTAGAAAGTTTGGTGATGTTGTTTTTAGACAAGTTTGTATATATAGCAGAGGCATAGAAAAGGGTGGAGATCAGGTGGCTCTGGGCCACAGTTTTTCTAGCAGATGGGATAAGAAAGGGTTTAATTCTGTAGAGAGTACCGATTTTTTTGTTAACTAATTTAATGGTGTTGTTAATGTGGTCATCAAAATTAAGATGATTGTCAATAGTTACATCTAATAGGCGAGTGGTCATATCTGGGCTAATACAGGTAGCATTGTTAGAGGAGATAGTGAAGAAAGGTGTTGGTGATTTGTGTGTAGGGGTAAAGAGAAGAAGTTTTGTTTTTTTGGGATTAAGAAGGAGGGAGAGTTCCATAAACCATTTTTCAACATTACATACATACATGTTACTAAAATGCTGAGTTGAGATAACAGCAAGGAAAGTCAATACATTATGGGGTAAATACATAGACAGCAGTTAATGTATATGAGAGGTACATACAGGCAATGTAGGTATGCTAGCCAACACCAGTGCCATATTCTCTACTTCAGAGTGTATACAAAAGAACAAACAAACTTTACAACTGTTGTGTCTGCATATCAGAAAGGCATAGGTTTTTACAAATAGCTGTTATTGGCACCCATAAGCAAGGAGTTTATCACCTGTAAACATGAAATAGACAAGCATGTGTTGTATAGCCACATAAAGGTTGAATGGCAATATAATAACACTCAACATACATAAGTTACACGTGACAACACAGATCAGATGGCATTTCATGATTTCATATTTTCCATTGGTAAATGGCACACATCTTGTACATCATTATATTGGGCATGTTCACAAGGAATTACAGGGAACACTAATGTAGCAATAATTCAACAGGGCAAACACACAAGAAAGTGTCATAACAGAGGCCCAGTCACACTTTCTGATGATCTGGCAGCAAGCCATACATTGATAAACTTATTATGAAAGCCCTCATCTGCCATAAAGCTGTACAGTACGATGAAAAGAATTGCAATAATAAAGATATGTTTGGGTGAAGACATGCAATACAGAGCATAATTATTTTGAAATAAGTAATACCTGTAAGCAATGAATGGCACAATAAACATTTGCATCATGTCATTTCGGAACACATGCCAGGACAGATATCAGAGAGATGCATATTAGTCATGGACATCACAGAAATACACGTATCAGTTGTGTCATGAACACCTTTGAAGGGCTTACAGCACTTTCCTATGATAAGGGGTATGGTTACCCTACCTTGTAGGACAATTCCTGAAAAAATGTTGACTGTTAACTGAAAAAAACGAGGAGTTTCAGTGCACAACCAAACTAATAAACAATGCCAAAGTAGTGATAATAGAAGAGCCACAACTCTTATCAAGGCAATTTCAAAAACAATCTTTTAATAGTTCCACTGCACACAATAACAGCACACGGATCTGAGGAAGTCTGCATTGGAACAAAAAAGGATTCGGTAAAGCATTTCATTTTAGAACTGCATGCTGTTATTGTGTACCATGGAACTATTAAATAACACCTTATTTTAAATTGCCTTTATATAAGAGTTGTGGCTCTTCCATTATCAGTGCTTTGGCATTGTTTCTCTGACTGTGCCATAACTATTTTCTATGTGTAAGCCACTGCTGTCTGACAGCCAAATGTTCTCTAGAGTCCTTTGTATTAGCTGCATGTGCCACAGGAGATAGCAATGTAGGCTGTCACAAATTAAAATCAATGTGCGTAGTAAAAAAGGAGCTACAAATATAATTTGAGCAGTCTGATTGGAAGATGAGTGAGCATGGTCACCTGACTCTATACAACCCCTCACACACTATATTCCCACATTGAGCAGTGAACCTCCTGCCTATCTAGCTGCACACTCCATAGAGCACAGTATTAGTCATAAGTGCCACATGAGAAGTCTGGTCATTTAATGCAAGAAAATGCACTTTTGATAGGCTGACCCCATCAATGTGTTGCAGAGAGGATGTTTCTGCTAAAAGTCACACAAGGGAGCTGTGTGCAAAGTTAAATGTATTTTCCTTGGGGGAAGTGAATATGGCACCAATCGTTGCACATGCACAAATTTCCCACATGGAGCATCGAACCTCCTACCTATATAGTTACACAACCTAGCAAGCACAGTATTAATCACAAATGCCAGAAGAGAATTACTGACTCTTAAGGGGAGAGAGTGCACTTTTGACCGGGTAACCTTATCAGTGTGCTGCAGAGCTCTCTGCAAACTTAAATGTATTCTCATCAGGGGAGTGTCTCTCTCACACAGACACACACACAAAAAGTTTCTCATGTTGAGTATCAAACCTCCTATCTACATACACAATCTAGAGAGCACAGTATTAGTTGCAAGTTCCACAGCAGAAGTTTGACTCTTTTATGGAGGGAGTGCACTTTTGTCAGGCTGACCTCACCAGTGTTCACAGAGGATGTTTCTGTTAAAAATGGGTTAAGGGAGCTGTGTGTAAAGTTAAATGTGTTCTTCTAAGTGGAAGTGTATACAGCAGCAAGCATTACAGTCATGCACAAGTTTCCCAAATTGAGCATCAAACCTCCTATCTAGTTACACAATCTAGAGAGCACAGTATTAGTCACAAGCACTACAGCAGAAAACTGAATTCAATCATGTGAGAAAGCACAGGTGTACTTGTTAAAAATCCTCTGTTTGGAACAGATAGTACAAGTTTTGGAGCAAAGGCATATGTGTGCACAGGACAGTGCAACATCACTGTGATTGTCACATGTAATGACATACTTCCCTATTAAGATTAATATACTGTCTTTCATGTTCATTGCATTACTGTGAGGGACATGGCACCTGTATCATAGTATGGAATGCCAAATAAAATCACAGTCATTAACTGGTGGACTATCAAACAAACTTTCCTGCTATTTCATTCCAGAATGATTGCACACTTCTCGCATGCTTATACAATGTGCATTAACAAGACAAGCAGACATGTCCTATACAGTGCACTGCAGAATAACAGTGATAGATTATGTGTCAAAATTGTAACACAGTTGCATGTGTAACCATCTGAGTGCAGACATGCACTGAATTAATTTTGTCAACATCAACATCACTCTGAAATCAAGATAACTTGTCAAAATTCAGTACTAACATGCACTTTGTGTAACCTCAACAAAGAATTATTTGTTGTTTTTTTTTTTTTGCACTTTCTGCAGAACAGCAGCATTGCCAAGCTCGATTGCACTGCTGCTGGCAGTATTAGTGCATATGTAATTGTATCTTGAGATGTTGAACTCAGAATAAGAGTTAGCAGTAGTCTATGGTGCCAACTTTCTAACAAAGAAGCATTATACACATGTGACTATATGTGAACCTGCTGGAATTCAAAGTGGATATGTTTTGTGATCATGTTTATACATTTGTCATGAGAGTTGCATTTAATCAATGCTTATATGAATGCTACAGGTGTATTAGGAAACACATGATGGATTAAACATGCTTTTGCCAGTGGAATCATGGCTTCTGGAAACATGTGAATCAAAATGGTTTATTAGATGACACAAAATTGTTGGGAAGAGGTGGACAGTTTGTGACAGGGATACACAGAGATGATAACACATTAGTGAATGTTTCATATCTGCAAATATGTATGTTGTTTTACTGTTTGCTTTATCAGCATAACTATTCAGGCAAGATCTGTAAAAGATAGGCTTCACACTAGGCAGCACTCACATTACCATAGCAGCAGGATAATGGTGTGTTATAGACAGGTGTAGCCAACATTTGCAGACACAGGAGCCATACAAAACATTCAAAAAACATTTTTTCATTCATCTATTTTCAAACCTTTAGAGAATTCCAAGAAAAAAATAATACCTGAGTATTATTTAAACACACCACTTAGGAAGACATACTTCAGAAACTACACATGTGACAGCAGATTGCAGAGAGTGACACTGTATGTATGTATTCATTTTTATCACCTTCTGACAACTATAAGTTGTACACTCAACTCTTCAGGTTGTTGAAAAGTATAGTATGCTGGCCATACATAGTTAAACACAGCAGCAGGAAGGGCACTAAAGTAATATGGTTGAACACAAAGACCCACAAGATTTTGTTGTAAGCTGTGTACTTCCATTTAACTTTTTGGCAGTTGGTGCTCTCTGTCAGACATTGTGCAAATGCAGAAGTGGAAAATAATGATACAGAAAGTGAGAGGGAGGAAGGGACAAAGCAGTTTTTGACAGGAGCAGGATAATGTTGCCTTATGACAATATGTAGCCAACAGCTACACATAAAACAGTGTGCTAAAAACAGTCAGTAACAGTTAGCTAATGCCTGGATTAGAACCCTTGAAAGTAATCAAATTCTATTTACATATGTAAGTACTATCTCATCACACCGCAAGGGAACAGCAACCATGACCACTTTAAATAACACAATTGAAGGATAGTGACACATTACTGAAGCAGAAGGGGTGAACAGAGAGAGATAGAGACAGATGCATAGAGGAATATCAGAAATATGTTTTGTGAGACATGTAGGAACATCACATGGGGTGTTTCTCTTACTTATTCATTCATTATTCATCTGTCTTACTTTATACATTAAAAAGTGCTTGCTAGAGGGAGAAATACAGGGTAGCAGAGTGCAACCAATATGAGCACATAAGCAGCATAACAAGTCTCCCGATTGGGGCTATGATGTTTTTGCAAATGATGTCTTGCTGCACTATTCAAATGGTATGTTAATGAAATGTTGCAAATGGAAAGAAATACAAATGTTTGCCATCAACTACATGATAAGAATATGTAATGTCATGAAATAATAATTTTACCTACAACTGTAGTGAAACCCATGAAAATATGCAAAACATTAGCTATAAACAGGGGAAGTATCTCAACACACAACATAAGAACTTTTAGGTCATGACACCCAGCAGCCTAAGAACTGTTATATTGACTGTTTCAGAGCATTGCTTTTAGTCTGCCTTTACTCTATATTCTCAAAGCATAGCAGATTTAAGCACATTTCAATAAAAGCAGCCAGATCACTGCATCTGAAATTTACACCTTCAGCTTTTGCGATAGGAAGTTAAACAGTGTTCGCCATCACTCAGCAGTGGTGAGCTATACCAACATCAAAGCAAATGCTGAGGACATAAAGTCAATGCTTTTCCATGGGTCATTTCTAGCCATGTGTGTTGTGTGTGAATTTATTTTTTGACAAGATTAAACATGTGGAAAAGGGGTGGATAGGTCAGTGGTGAAATAAGGGGTGGCCAGCAGAGGGTAGGACACAGGGGAATGAATATGGGAATTTGCTGGATGATGGTGGAACAGCACCATAGCTCTCCACTTCTCCAGAACATAATTGTAATGTTACGCACACAATTTCATGAGTTTGATGTGTCACCACACCAGGGATTATATATATAGCCAATTGGACTAAATCAAGTGTGCCAAGATAACACATAGTTGAAGTGGCGAGCTATGCGTGGGACATAATTTTTTTTAAAGACAGGTGCCAATTTATTTGGGGGGAGGAATGCTGTGGAAGGTCTTTAGGAATGAGAGCATCAGGTAGGTAAGGTAGGTTCGGAAGCATGCATAGAGATACAGGACATACAAGACAGACAAGGAGGGTAATGGAGACTAAAGTTTGGGGGCACCATGATTGAGGATAGGTAGGGGACAGCAGAGATGCATCCACATCCAGCTTGAGAACAGTGATAATCTAGTCTACCCGCAGAACTATCATCACTGTCTCCTGCATCAGCTGCCTAGGTTATTATAGAACATGGCATCATTTTTGCAATCCAGCACAGGACCTTTTTACCCCTGGGAATACATTAACCAAGACACTTCTCCGTTATATCCTCCGCCAGCTCTTGTAGTTCCTGCCAGGTGACAAAACTGCCCCCTCCACTGGTACTGCTCTCAAAGTGTACCACTGCACCAGCAGCTGGGGAATAGCTACCTGATGCAAGTGGAGAGGGTAGGACAAGATTTGTAGAGGCAATGCTGACAGGTTGTGAACCCGAAGTGCTGAATGCCTGTGTTGCCATCGGTGGAGGTATGGTGGGGTGAGTCCCAATGGTCAGTCTACCTCTCTGTGTTGTTGATCATTTTGTTTTCAACAGCAAGGTATGCAAACAGCAGAATGTTACTAAGTTATAACCTGCCCCCTCCCAAAAAAAGGAGATATGGTGGGGGGAGACAAAAAGAGATAATTAGATCCATAGCATGTCACATTATTTTATATTTTTCAATAAAGTTTTTTTTGGACAAGAAACAGTTATAATAATTTACTACTGTACAATTTTCCACATCCATATATGATGCAAGGGTATTAATGTGTCATCAGATAAACAAATCACACTGCTAGAATTTAAGAAAAAGAAGTCTTTATTTCCTTATGCTGTATGGAATATATGCATCCAAATGTAATAATTGCAATTACCATATTTGAAGTGTTCCTGACATATTATTGTTGTTAATATTTTAAAAATAGTATCCTGTAATAAAATGTAATTGCTGGGAAATGAACCCATACTCAGTTACGGTGGTGTCATTTCCTAATGCAAGGCAGCAAGAGCTATTGGAGAAGGCATGCACACCTGATATCAAGGATGAGGTTTGCCTACTCAAGATGCCAGTGAGTGAGGGACTGAAAATACTTATCTGGCTTGCATGTGGACCTGACATATACTTACGCCATGCCTCTCTGAGGTGAGTTATTCTCTCTTGTGGTGCATCTCACAGTTTGCTGCTATTTCCTCTGCAGTTGTACAGTACAAAAAGACAATATATATATATATATATATATATATATATATATATACATATATGAAAGCATAATGAATAACTGCTTCAGCTGGCTAATTAATGTCATGTCATCCACAGGTTATAAGTCAGTATATTTGCACAAATGAGGGGTATTTGCAGTCCTAAATTCAGCCTCACATTGACTTAGGAGGTCTGCATGCGCTTTTTAAGGTCATCATAGTGTTAAGACATTGTTCCCCAATATGTGGAATGCCAGTTGCACTGAAGACAGCCTTGGCCAAGCTATTCCAAGCCTCAGCCTTATACTGAGACCTGGTATAATCCCCCTGCAGCAGCCTATACCTGTAGCATTTCACAAGGAGTGTCACAATAATTCTGGACTCCACAACACCCCACCTTTGTATTCTAAATTTAGCAATATTCTGTCCATCACCAGCCATGTCTGCAGACGTCAAGTTAACAATATATGTTTGAATTGCTGCTCAATTCAAATCTCACATGTAACAGGTTGTGCACAAAAATGCACAGCCTTGCCAACTGATTTTTGCAATATGGGTTCCTGGCCAGACACAATGCAGTATTTATAACAAATAGCATGAATGGTGTGATGCTCAAACTACTGACTCATTTATAATGTGCAGTAATGAAATGCTTAATGACTTGGCTTGTATGCCTTTGTGTCTGAAAGAGTAAATAAGATGAATTGTGACATATTTGGATGCTGGGACTTACACACTGTTAAAATAGTGTTTTACCAACTGGGAATCAAACCCATAGGATAAAGAATGCAAAAAGTTGATAGCTTATTAAGTCTCATTGCCACAGGATAACTGCCTTTTAAGCATGGTAATTAGAGATATACTAATTTCTGAAAGAATGGTGATATACTTCAAAGAGGCCCGTATATGTCTGACTTTAAGTAGTCCTGGGAATGCATTCCTATGTAAAAGGTTTTTATGTTTGCAAATGTGTTTCAGATGTATAGAGCTGCATAACCTCAGTAATACAGGTTGGGGTATATTACATACATGCTTCACAAGACATACTGTCATAAAGACAGTTATGATATGTGCTGAGCCATGATGATTATAACAAAGAATAGTGTGGGCATCATACAAATGCAAGTACATTTTTAAGTAAAATATCATCATTGCCATTTTTAAGAAACTCTACACACATTAGCTTTTGGTAATATGTGAATCATTAATGATATATGCAAAATAGAAAAGTTTAGTTATGTGAGGATCACTGATACATTGCTTGCAATAAACATGTTTATCATTCCCATTTCTCTTTAGATTTACATTCCTAATTTAAAATGTGAGAAATGGGATTCTGACACCCTTTGTAAAAGTATCTTTCAGCATGATTTCAACCATTAATCATGTGTGTTATTTGGCTGAAGTCACTGCACGTGCCACAGACATAGGTAAATAATAGGTGAAATGTCTCCACTCAGTACTGTACAAAGTGCTGATGGCCATGTAGTGTTGCCAGGATTGTTTGCACTATGAGGCAGACAACACTAATTTTTTTCCCATTTTCCTTAGGCACTGAACTGTAGTTGTCTGCTGCAGAGCACAGCACAAATGCAAAGGGCATTAGAAAAAAACAATATATGACAGAGAAGAAAGCTGACAGCATAATGAATTCAATCAACTGTTATATCTAGCAATGACCACAGCATGTAGTGCATTACAATGACACAAATTTTCCTTCTCACATCTCCTTGCAATATCAGAAATGTACTTTGTGGAACACATTATCAGACTTGTAGTTAATAAATAATGTGAAAGTGGACAGAAATTTCACATGTTGTTAGCAATACTGGAAATGGCTGATTTTAAAACAATACAATGATACCAGAAAATGTGTGTAAATATGTAAGATTATCAGTTGTGTATTCAAATCATGCATCAGTTTTGCTTTTCTCTAAGCACACTGTACTTACACCTTGTGCCACAGAGAAAGCTGACTAAAAACTACATTTTCTTCACTGAGTAATGTCCATAGCACTGACAGCCATGCAATGCCACCAGGCTTAATTGCACTACATAAAGCCGACTAAATTATTTTTTTTTACTTTTTTCTTAGTGTTGGAGCATCAGTGCAAAAGACATTATAAAAAATATATGAGAGAGAATAATGCTGACAGTAAAATGAATTCAATAACTGTGCATATCTAGCAATTACCACAAAAAGAACTGTATTACAGAGACACATTCATCCTTCTCACCTTCCCTTTGCAACATCAAAATTGTACTTAGTGGAATACATTGTCAGACTTATAGCTAATGACTAATAATGTGAAAGCAGACAGACAACAGCTCACGTGATTTTAGCAATAATGAGAAGAGTTGAGTTTTACGCAGCACAATAATAATAAAATAAATGTTTGTAAATATATAGTCATACCCCCATGGAGAATGAATAATTAACTGCATTTAAACCCTATATCACCTGTTTTATTTCCCTCAATTCATTTAAATTACATTGTACCACAGGGATAGTTATCTGAGATGTGGAATTCATTCACTAAGTACTATACAGACTGCTGACATTTATACACTGTTGCCAGGCATTTTTGCACTACATAAGGCAGTCTGCATGAAGATGTTCACGTTTTTCCTTCAGTAGTGAACCTTGCAAATGCAGGTTACAAATAAAAAAAATAAAATATTGAGAATAATTGAAAAATTATCTGTAAATAGGATTCAATCAATGCATCATCTGAATGATTTCTATCAATTCACTTCATTTACACCTCATGCCACAAAGATGGGCATTTGTCTTGTGCATTCACTGCAGTCATTACTATCCAAGGTGCTGACATCTGCAAACTGACACCAGGCTTATTTGCGCTACTGAAGCTAAGCCAAATGAAAATGTTCAGTTTTTTCCTTAATCTATAAAAATAGATTGCATGCAAATGCAGAATGTAATATTAACTAAAAAAATTACAAAAATATTTTTGGGTAACAATTTAAAGGAACATGAAAGGAATCAAAGAGTATTTCCAGCAGTAAGCAGAAATAATAGCACATTACACTGACTCATTCAGCCTTCTCACATCTCCTTACCACATCACTACTAGCATTTATGTTCCACAACATCTGTAGTTTAGGTAATGCCATGGGAATGGAAAAGGGGACAGGGAACAGCAGAAATGCTTTCATTTCTCACAGGGCACACACAATTAACAGTGATATCATTTCAAATGACATATCTTCCTGTCAGGTTTACTCAGTACTGACATTACTTGAGTTTCCCACCTAAATGCATTCATATACCAAAATGAGTGCTAATATTTATTATGACCTCCCTCAGTAAAATAGTTTGTAAACAGGTTTTGAACCCTGCATCACCTGCATGATATCCTGAAGCTCAATACATTTACACCTTATGCCACAGAGATAGGTATGTGCCAGCTTGGATTTCATTACTCAGTACTGTCCAGAGTGCAGAGGAAATCAAACTAATTCCAGTCTCAATTGTGCTGTTGGTGGCATTCCAAACTAAATTTGCCATTTATTTTTTTTTTACCTTGAGAAATGAATTGTCATTCATTACTACTGACAGCTTCCAGTCAACTGAGTGCAATGTCAAACAGCTCACAAACAATTAAGAGAAAAAATGACAAATTTTGAAACAAGTACTTTAATTGTACATATCTGATGTTTTATGATCTTTGCGGGGAACTTTATGAATATGAACCGCCAAACCAAGGTATTAAGAACACGTCATTGAAGATAATTTCCCATATTTGCCAGAGACAATGACATATATTAGCAAGGAGTAAAAATGTTTAGATGTACTAAAAATGTGACACATAACATTGAATCAAGTCACATTGAAAGCTCAAGGATTAGACTGGATTCTCACTGATCTCATGCTGGACATGGATGTGCCACCAAGGTCCTCTACCTTTCCCCAGTCATGGTGCCCCCAAACCTGATGTGTCCATCACCATCCCTGTCTACCTTGTATGGCTGCACCTACTACCTATACTACCCTACCTATCTGACCCTCTCATACCCTACCTATCTGACTCTCTCATACCCTACCTATCTGACCCACTCATTCATAACCACCTTCCCCAACACTTCTTTCTCTCCAAAAAAAATAAATAAATGGGCACCTGTTTCACACAAAAAAAAAAATAAATTACACCCCATACATAGCTGTCCACTTTGCCTATGTGTCATCATGGCACACTTGATTTGGTCCAATTGGCTATGCAACAATCCCTGGTGTGTTGACTCTCCAAGGTCATGAAATTGAAGGTACAATACTATATTTATGTTGCAAAGAAGTGGACAACTATTGGTGCTCTCCCACCACCCTCCTACAAATTCCCATATTCTTTTGCCTGTGCCCTACCCTCTGCTTGCCACCATCATTTTCACCACTGTCCTATCAACCCCTTTTTCACACCTTTAATCTTTTCAAAAAAAAATAGAATCACACACACATCACACATGGCCAGAAATGGTCCATCAAAAAACCTTCACTTTTTATCTTCAACATTTGCATGTGGTTGGCATCGCTCACCAGTACTGAGGGGTGGTGAATGCTGTTCAGTTTCCTAAGGGAAAAGCTGAAGATTTTAGTTTTAGCCACATTAGTCCAGTTACTTTTGTGCAAATGTGCTTAAATCTGCTGCTCTTTGGAAATACAGAGTAAAGGCAGACTAAAAGCACTACTGAGAAACATAACATTTCTTAGGCTGCTGGGTGCAATGAAATAGCATTTCCTATGTGGCATGTTGAGATAATTCCACTTTGTATAAACTGATGTTTTTTCATAGTGTCATGGGTTCAATTACAGCTGTAGGTCAAATTCTTATTTCATAACATATAATATGGTCAGCAGCAAATGTCAGTATTAATCTGATTTTCCAACATTTCAGTAACATACCATTTGAATAATGCTGAAAAAAAAGCATTTGCAAAAAACATTCTACCCACAACAGGGAGACCTGGTAAGGCACCTTTATCATGCTTATGTGACCATATTGGTTGTACTTTCCTGCTGCTTTCTGCTCCCTATAGCAAGCAATTTATTGCACAGAGCATGACAGATTAATAATAAGGAAACAAGTAAGAGTAACTTAATACAGATAGTCCTTTGTCTCTCACAAAATAACTACTGTTGCTATTCCTCTCTTCATCTCTCTCTCTCCATTCACCCCTTCTGCTTCAATAAGATTTCACTGTGTTTCACTTTTGTGATTTAAAGTGGATGAAGCTAGAGTTCCTTTGTGGTGTGATGAATTAATGTTCAGATCTATAGACAGATTTTTGCATATTTTCAAGGTTTCTAATACAGACAATGGCAAAGTGTTACAGACTGTTTTTAAAACACTTTTTTATGTATTGTTGCTGCCTATATACTGTCATGATGCAGCATTCTCCTCCTTCTGTCACAAGTTATTTGGTCCCTGCCTCCTTCGCTTCCTGTCTATGTATCTTCACCTCTTCTATGTCATTACTCTTCTTTCTGTATTTGCACAATGTCTGGCACTAAGTACTAACTTCAACTGAGACTAAACAGAAGTACACAGCTTATGGCAAAATCTTGTATGTTGTTGCCTTCAGCTGCATTATTCTGGTGCCCTCCATGCTACTGAGCTTAGCTATGTATAGCCAGTTTAATGTACTTTGAACAAGCTGAAGAGCTGAATATACAACATACAGTTGTCATGAGGATAATGAAGAGCAATACATACATTTTCCTTTTCTGTAATTTGTTGTCACATGGGAATTGTGTGAAGTAGGAGTTCGTCTGACATATGTTAAGCTAATACTTAGATCAGTTGATTCGTCTTTGAATACTCTCAAGTTTTGAACCCAGATGTATGCCACTGTTTGCCACTGTGTTTTGAATGTTTTGTATGACTCCTGTGGGTGTAATTGTTGGCTTCACCTTTTTTTTAAGACATCATCATCCAGTTGCTGTGTTAATGTGCTTCCTCCCTGTTATGAAGCCTGTCTTGTACAGAATTTGCATGAATAATTAGTATGATAAAGCCATCAGAAACACAACATGAATATGCGCAGAAATGAAACATTAACTAATCTCTTAGTATATCTGTATGTGTATTCCTGTCAACAACTGTCTACTTCTTCCCATCCCTGCTATGTCTTTAAATAAACCTCCTTGATTCAAAACTGTTTCCATAAGCCATGTTTCTGGTAGCAATAATGTGCTTGGTCCCTTGTGTGTTTCATAATACAACTGTAGAAGGTCCACTTTCCAATCTCAAAATACTGAAATATTGAATTTCACTATTTCAAGACCAGAATGTCAAAAGTGCAGTTGTTCGAAACTGCACTTTAATGAATCTTCATTTCCCAAATCCGTGGTAGGTGTGGTGTGGTGTGGTGTACAGTTTATTTGCTGTCTTTTTGAGGGGCACTGTGTTCTGGGATATCTATACGAAGGCTAATGTATGGTTACATATGGAGATTAAGGTAGATGTTTTTTTTTTAGGGTTTTGGGTACAAATGTGTTATGTTTTATTTTATTGGGGAGTTTTAGGTGTAGTTTGGACCATAGGTGAGGAAAGTGTTTGTTAGTGTTGAAAGTGGTGCCTTTTGTACATGTGTAGTGTGTGTGTGTGTGTGTGTTAGTGAGTGTAAGTATGACAGTGTGCAATGAGAGTGTAGGGCATGTACAAGTAGGCGTTTATGTTTTTCTTTTGAGTTATTGTGACCTTCATGTTGGTATATATAAGCAGCGGGTAGTATGGGGGTTGTGGGGGGTGCAGCCCCCCACATGGGTGGTGCAGGGGGGCATCCACTCTGAAAAAACATATGATAGTGTTACATGTTTTTAGCTTGTTCATTTGTTTTATGTTGGGGCTGAGTTGGTTGTTTACTTGTATTCTGCATGTTCTGAGATATTGCACGTCAGCACTGTGAGTTTTCATGTTTTTGGTCTATCGACATTCTTGTCTCAAAATACTGAAATTCAACATTTCAGTATTTTATGATTCAGAAGTGGACCCACTGTAACATCCATATAAGGACTGAATAATTGCAACTGCCATGACCACTGTATAAAGCATGACACCTGAAACTTGACCATGACACATATGTGTTTTGTATTCCATCAGATTCAAGCATGGTTGTACATGTATACTGTTTATTTCCATGAAAGTCAGCAAAGAGCACCACAGACTACTGCTAATTCCCATTCTAAGTCCAACACCTCACTATATGATTACGCATGTGCTAATATTTCATCAGCAGCAGCGCAAATTAGCTTACCATCACTGAGCTTCAGGGAGAGAGTTAAAAATTACAACAAAAAATTATGTGAGTAGGTTGCTCAACTTCTGTATATGTTGCTGGAATTTTGAAAAAAGGTATCTGGATTTCAGAGTGATGCTGACTCAGTTAAATCAGTCTGTTAATGTATGTCTGCACTCCAGTGGTTACACTTGCAACTGTGTTACAATGTTGGGTAACCCATTCACACATAATCATTCACTGTTATTCTGCAATACACTGTCATATTTAAGAAGTGTCTGTTTGTATTGACAATGCACATTGTGCAAGTATGAGAAAAGACAATTGACAGTGATGCTATAAATGTTTGTATGCAATAGTCCCAGAATGAAGTATCAGGCATGTTTTATTGATAATCTACTGGCTTACAACTGTGAATGACATTGGCATCCCATACTGTGAAAAAGGTACATGTCCCTAACAGTGACGCAATGTACAAGAAGGACAATATATAAATCTTAGCAGAGAATGATGTTGTTTCATGGAACAAGCACAGTGCTGTTAGGATGACCTATCTACAGACATGCATTGGTCCCAAAACCTGTGGTGCATAGTAACAGCTGCTCCAAACAGTGAGTTTGTACTAATTATAATGTGCCTTTTCACACTATTAAATTCAGACTTCTCCATTGGTGCTTGTGATTAATACTGTGCTAACTAGACTGGTAATAGTTTTGATTCTTATCATGGGGAACTTGTGGGGGGGTGAATGACAGGTAAGTATGCTATGTCCACTTCCAGTGAGGAGAATGTATTTAACTTTGGACACAGCTCCTTCTGCACATTATCGCACTTTTACCATTAACATCCTCTCTGCAATACACTGATGAGGTCATCCTGTCAAAAGTTCACTCTCTCGTGTTAAAAGTTAGACTTCTCCTGTGCCGCTTGTGTCGAATACTGTGCTCTCTTAATTGTGTAAGTAGGTAGGTAGGAGGTTGAATTCTTACTGTGGGAACTTGGGGGGGCTGAAACATCAGGTACCTTTGGCTTCCTGAACAGTCATGTATGAACTTCGAGTCAGGGGAAGAATTTAATGTAGGCAAATATTCAAAAATCAACTTATCCAAGTTTTACTAAAAACATTTGATCTTAAACACAGTGATGAGGTCATCCTGTCAAAAGTGCACTGTCTCTCAGACATCTCCTATGGCACTTGCAACTAATATTGCATTCTGTAGATTGTGTAACTGGTTAGGTAGGTGGCTCAAAACTGACAGTGTGGAACTTGGGTGCTTGTGTGGTGTTAGTGACATGTAAGTAAAGTTTCAGCAGCAGATATGCTGTCTCCACTTCTACTCAGGAGAAATTCTTAATTTTAGAAACCACTCCATCTGCAGTTTATCCCACTTTTAACATAAACTTTTATCTGCAACACAGTGATGAGGTCATCCTGCCAAAAGCGCACTCTGTCAGTTCAAAGGTCAGACTTGCCCTGTGGAACTTGCAGCTGATACTGTGCTTTCTAGATTGTATAACTAAATAAGTAGGAAGTCCATATCTCACAGTAGGGAACTAGTGTGTGGCTTCAGTGTCACTTGTGTATAGTTTCCTGAAGAGATGTGCTGTATCAGTGCCCAGTCAGCGGAAAATGTTAACACAGGGAAGGGTGCCCCCATCCCCTTATCCCACTTGAATCACAAACGTCTTCTCTCCATCCCACTGATGAGGTCAGCATGTCATAATTGCACATTCTGCTCTTACAACTCAGAATTCTTCTGTGGCCCTTGTGGATCATTCTGTGCTGTGTAGATAGGTAGGTGGCTTGAATCCAACACTGGGTAACTAATGTGAGTATGTGTGCTGTCATGTGCAGTTGTGTCCTTGACAACACCTCTTACGTAAACTTTCACTTAGAAGACACATTTTCCCTGGAAGAGGATTACCCTATAGATTTGTATTAGTCAGGCTATAAAAAGTTTTGGAAGCACAATGCTTACATCAAAGTGCTCATATGCGTTACCCTGTGGCACTGACTATTGATACTTTGATCTCTACGCTGCTTAAATACAGAGGCAGGTGGTTTGAATCCAGAACTGACTGACTACTGTTTGTGGGTGTTTACCTATCATGCTGTGCAGAGAAGGTTTCTAGTCCATGCAGCATGTATACCTGCTTAGTGTACACTTCAACCACATTCATATATTCTTAGAAGAACATCAGCATAAGAAAGAATGGTGATATCATCCATTCAAATGTGCACTGTCACAGCTGTAAAGGAACATCTCATGTGGCACATACAACTCAAGCAGTAGTCTCTACATTGTGATCTGAGGAACTCTGTTCAAATCCAGCCATTACTCCTTAGACTCACTCATGTCACTATGTCTGTGAATGTGTAGGTAGTAAACAATGCTGTCAGCCAGCTATCTGCTGTATACATGTATGGCTGGGGATTCCTTTTACAATGATTTCTGCTCCTATTTCACACAGAAATGTTTTTCTTGTTAATGATGATGCCATGGGATGACATTTGGCTTTCCTATGAGAGCTACTAAGATTTTTCGTACAGCTTGACGACATGACACTATGTTCTGTATGCCGGTGGTAAGATATGTATTCATATCCTTAACTATCCACATAGTGCGCTGGCTACCATTATTCTGTCACAAAGATGACTTTATTAAGCATCACTTGTGTCTGGTCCATACATAGCAAACAATGTTCTTTAAGAAATATATATATATATATATATATATATATATATATATATATATATATATATATATAGCAGGAGTATTTTGAAGAAATGACAGGCACACATCTTCACTGCAGCAATAAAAGGATGTCACGGCTTCAAATACCAAAATATATCACACTTGTAGAGCCAGTGGCACTATGATCATACAGCTTCTGTCATCATATAGTCAGGTGTTCAAAACCCACATTGGCCAACTGCAAGCATTACCTTGTCTTCATGCTGTTAAGCATCAGTGACATTCACAAGTGTTATAATGTGTGTCATTACAGTAGTAGAAGCCTTCCCAGCTCTTTTATCTCATACAGATTGCAACACAATCATATGATATAATGACTTCACATAGGTGTAGTCTGACAGCTTTGTTAAGACTTCCACTGTGGTACATGTGATTCATGAACATGTTTGCAGTTGGTAGGATTACATAGCTTGCTGTTCAGCTTCAGCCAAGACTAACATTCTATGAATGTCTTGACATTACATAAACAACACCGTGTGAAGTTATTATTCTCGCATTTTATTCATTATTAATGTAAATAATATATGCATTTGTGTTGTTTACATGTTGTTTTGGCAATGTTCACTGTAATGTCTTGTGAGGATGTCCAGTATAATCCTGTATTAGATGTGCTTCCAAATGGAGACCTTAAACTACTGCCATATCATGTGATCTTTGTTGTCATTTGTTATTTGTGTATTTTGATTGCTTTTATATTACTGTTTATGATGCACATGTATATAAAACATATGCCTATATAAGACATGTGCCAGTGTAATATACCTCATATCTATGGCTGTCCAATGACAATAAGTGTTAAAACATGTCCCATAAAGCTGCTGTACTGCTTGTGGCTTGTTTATACAGGATGGAGTGGAGGATACAGCACTACAGTCAGTTATCGCACATACATTCCCTGTATATACATGTCATGTTCAATAGTTGCACTATATACAAATGGCCCCTAATGTATCCACTGTCTTTACTAACTATTTTCTCAACTTGTCATGTTAACAACATTAATATCATATTTACTTCCCTTTCTTACAATGTTGCATTGTGTCCCTCTCACAAACATTATTAGCATGTCCATTTTTAAGTTATGCATATAGGTAAACCCTTGGAAATGCTATTATTTATTATTAACATCAATATGGATATCTTTCTATTGAAAAATGTTTCTTTGTGACATCATTATATTTGAATGCATTAACTTGAGTACATTTGTTCCATTTACCCTTCCCTCTCAATTGTCTCTGCACTGTTCACATTGTATTCGGTCTACATTTTCCCAGTTTCATGTTTCCTGCAACAAACTTCTTATTATCCACTTGCCCTTGCTTCATATAAGCTGTCCACGCATCTCTATATAATATGTATGCCTACAGGTAAGTAGTGTCATTTACATTGTGTGCTCATGCTCCTTGGATTGTGTCATGGCCGCCAACACTGCTGCTGGCCACAAAATGGTGCTCTGAAATGTGTAAGAGTAACGAGCAGCAGTCATATTCAATGACCACTGCTGCTCATCTCATTAACGCGTTATACTTGTGTAGTCTACTCATAAAGCCCGCACGATAGTTACTGAATCCCAGGGATTATTTTTATAATTCTTTAGAACACTGGTAGCTAAATATGTTGGTGTGGGTATTTAATGTATGCTATGTAAAGGGGGAGATTGTTCTAGTACATCTAAAAGACACTTATAAGTGTACCTGTTTTATACTTAAAATTCTTCACTTTGTAGTAGTACTATACTACCACCATCTGTTCTAATCGATTAATGGTGTACCCTCTCCACGAATCATTAACTCTTCATTTATCTGCTACTTTTACTTTTTATAACTTCATACTGTGGTTTCAACTCTCAAGCTATAATTCTCTTCCATCTCCTGAATCTAATTTCTCTCCTGTATGAACTTTTCAGTACAAATGTTAGAATATTTGCACACATCTTTGGTACTTTAAAATGTTTTAAATTGTTGAACAACTGAGGATATTAGCCTATGCAAAAGCTGTATAACCTAATTCTGTGTACTCTTGCAATCTTTGAAATGTTGTATATGAATCTTTTGATTGTATGTTTGTGCTTTCTACACCCAGATTGTTGCTAGAAATTATGCAGAGTTCAGCCCAGCCAGTAGCTGACAAATAATAAATAAATACTGGAGGTAGTCTTGTTCTTTATTCCAATAAGAATGTAGATGCATACATTATGATATGTGATGTCAAGATTATAAAAGTACTTCTGGAAACTTCTATAGAATTTTAAATATTCATCTACTTTATAACTTATCATTTTATCTGCGTTCCTTAGTAGATCTTTTCATAAAATGTGGACAATGCCCACTTCTTTTAGGGACTACTTTCTTGTGTAAACTATATTATTCACCCTTCCTCTAATATTGAATTTTATCAAATAATTTTTAGTGTGACCTTTCTTCCTTAATCATGTGCAGTATGAAATAACACTGCTTGCACTGATCACTGGTGTACAAGCACTTAATATTTCTACTCATTGACCTTGTACTGTCTTTGTCACATACTACTCTTTCCATGTAAACATGCAGAATTTCCATTTATTTTATATCTGTAATAGTTGCTAGGATGTCTCACAGGTCTGCATTTCTTTATCCCCAGTACTCATTGTAATAAGTGGTTGTCCCTCCCCATAACTGTATAGATAATCATTACAAGTCTCGTACTAACAATGGAAAATGTATATAGCTTCATGCTGTTCTGCTTTCTGTTTTATTTATGTTTGATGATGCTTCTATATGGGCTCTATATTGGTTCTATGAAGTGCTTAACTATATGCAGTTCCCTCATTAACTGATTTCCCTTAAATCTGTGGTTTCCTATTGTTTTCTGTCAAATCAGTGGACTCATATGTCAAAATATCCCTGCCACAGTCTACTGGTATTATCGCTAGCTGTTTCGCTTCAGTATTATTTGTTGTGGATATGTTTGGGATACACCTGTAAAAAGTTAATAAGTAGTTCTTGTACCTTACTGCTGTTGAGCACTTATCATAACGGATTGATACATTAAAAATGAGAATTGCAGGTTTCACTCATGGTTGCCATAGTCAATGACAAGCATAAATCCCAAATGTCTAACCAAATAAAGGTGAATAAAACCTTTAATTTCTACACTCAGACAGTAATCATGTGGTCATCTTTAAATCTTTAAATTTCTGGGGTGGGGTGGGGTTCTTACCTTTGCATTGCCAGTTTGGGAAGTTTAAATTAAAGGATATCTATCACTGAACTGTCAAGTGTGTGTTTTTTTTCTTCAACTTACATGCCTAATTTGTATCTCATGTTGCAAGAACTATTTCATCCAGGGAGATTGACAGAATACAGGAGATTGTACTAGCTGATATAAATATAAAAAGCCTTTCACAAACACTGAAACTCTAAAAAGATTCTTCACTTTGACTGGCAGATATAGAAAATTGTACATTATGGATGCACAGAGTAGCATTTGCAAAGCAGAAAGGGTGATAAAATTTACTTCACTGTGTTCAGATCTGTATATTCCTATTGGTGTATGTTTAAATGCCCTTTCATTTAAAATTAGTGTACCCTGTCACCAAAGTGACAGGCATGAATTCTGTTTCTTCCCTACCTTAGCCTTTTGATAGGTACCATTTTATTAACCACACTGCCCAATCTGATTTCAGCTTGTTCTGTATTTCATTTATGATGATCGCACAAATATTCCACAATATGTTAATGTAACAGTGAAGCAGGAACTGTTTGTGACTGCCACTGAATTTTCTAGTCAACTTAAGAAAATATGGGGATTTTAACTACATCTGAGCATTTGAAACTTGATAAATTTAGTCTAAAACTCAATTGTTTATCTTACAGCATCAACACACAGTTATTTCTTTCCAAAGGATGGCTGATGACAGAAACCGATACAATTATGTATACTTCCTGTAGTGTTTTCCCATATGTTGTGCATATTTTTTATTTCTTTGTTTGTTTTTAAGCAGGAATAACATATCTCTTGTCAATTTCATTATAAAAGTTAGTGTTCACCCTGGCTGTCATGAAATCTGTAGACAGTAAGGGAATCATGATTACTAGACTATAATTTAACCTTAAGTCACATGTCACAACGCTTGATTAAGTACTAATGAGAGGTCAGTTTCCTGAAGCAAAACCTCTTATGAAACTGCTGGAACAGCTTTCTATTTATTTAGTAAATTCGATGACTATGTCACAATGCCAACAATTTACTAACTAAAACTTTTGCTGGGTTGGCTTAAGTGACCTTATAGATGATAATATGGTTATCAATTTATTAACATCAATCCATTTTATTAGCAGGAACAGAATAGCCAGTGGACAAGGCACAATTAAATATAACTAACCTAAAACTTGGAAGCAATTATTTAAATCTTACCAAGTCATTGTGAAACTTTGTTTTGTCTAATTATGTAATGCTGACTATTAACTGATGATCTTAGTTCTGGGTCCAGTGTAGGGATAAATAATTCTCCTTTCTGAAAGAGTCTGATATAGAATACCTGTCACAGTTATAGCTGAATATCTATGAATATAGCATGTATAATTAAGATGTATTTATAAAAAATGGAATATTTTGAGTAAAGATTGTTTTTATGTGAAGAGCTGATTAAGGGCTATGTCAGTATAGAAATGTGACAAGACATACTACGTAATGCAGTATTACACATTGCTAGACAGTTTATGGAGCTTATTTGTTAAAGATTAAGTTAAAACTGAAAAATTACTTTATAATTCAAGCACCATTAAAATTTAACTATACCAGAAAAAGAGGAAAAAAGATTGGTGATTACAGAATGAGATGAATACATCTGACTGGTCACTGATATGTAAATAATGCAACATATAGAGAATTATAAAAGGCTACACTGCATTATCTCACAAACTATACAGAAAATAAAAACAAAAATAATAAAAATTACTAGATTGGCACACATAACAGCAATATAGGCTATGTAATATTTTTTTTTGTTAACCAGTTAAGTCTCTCTCTAGATATATTTGTCTGTTTTTTGGTGTGTCTCAGAAAAAAATTCTGGTTATAAGATTTTGCTGAAAGTCTCAAAACCCAGCAATATGTGCACATTGTATGAACCAAACACTGATTGTAACTTGTTCATAGCTCATTAGCACACCAACTACACTATACCGCAAGCAATAAACTCAAACTATAGAGACCATTCAAAATTACAAGCTCCGAGCAGTACTAAAAAAAGGACATACATCAGTATAAAAGAAGCAGTGCAAGGCAGTTTAATAATAGAAGTGAAAAATGGAGTCATCTTTAGCTAATAACACATGTAAGAAGAGCCAAAAGCAAATGCCCAGATATATCAGGTCTCCTAAAACAGATTGAGGGTAGAGCTAATAATACTAAACGAAGAAGAAGTGCTGAGTTCACTTAAAGAAGCTGATGCTTTCAATCAGTGTATTGTTCTGTGTCTAACAAACAACAGAGCTAAATGTTATGTTTCTTAATGACACCACAAAAGTGTACTGTATGACAGGACAAATAAGTGATACTTATTAGAAGGAAATCTACTCTTGAAGACCTGCTAGTAAGCACAGGAAGATTGCATAATTTAAAATAAACTCAAGATACAAGAAGAAGAAAACAAATAACATATTAAACAATCCAGTAAGGAGGATTTCAAGGCATTTCATAAATATGATCAAGACAGATATTTTCAACAAGACTGAACTCCAAGACGTTTAACAGTGTTGGAGTTAGTGCAATAAAATCCCTGTCACCAGAACTGTGTAACTTTGTCCATGGGACATTTAAACAGAGATTTTTGGAGGAGGCAAACTACACACAGGGAACTGGGAACTAAAGCATTGCTGAAATATTTATTTTACTAAGAAACTTCCTTATATATTGATTTGTACTCCAGAAATCCTGTTTGAGATTAGCAATTGACCTGACTGGAAGCTGGCAAGGAAGATATGTACTGATGGAAATTAAATTAACAAACTGATTGCCATATTTAGCACACTGTGTAGCCAGTGTAGACAGCCTTGAATAAGCACAAAATAGTATTACTGGAACTGAGCCTAGAATATATAAAGAAATACATTAGTGTGGCTAAATCCTCTGCTTTTGTCAAGGACTGATCAAGGTGATGATCATTACATTAAAATATATAATTTCCTACAATTGGTATATGGATATCCAATGTTAATAATTCAACAAATTTGATGCTCAAAATATTTTATATCTAACAATATATATATATATATATATATATATATATATATATATATATATATATATATTATGCAGTAGATGTCAGTAGAACATACATTCAATCAAAATATTTATGGCACTAATTCCATGGTAGTTAATTGTTGATAGATTACTTCTCTAGTCTTCTAACATAATTGTCTTATTAATGTTCAAAGTCTACCAGTTGTGAGGCATTATGGTCTGTAAACCTCAAAATAAGCTGAAGACTGCACAATGTATATAGACAGATGATGCCAATGTTAAAAAAAATAATTTTAGACTGATGTACTTCATTACAATTGCAGCAGCAACACAAAAACAGTAAATGTAATGATGAAGACAGATTTATGAGGCATATCACCATGCACGTATGTTAAGCAGTTATAGTCAAATGTATGGTGTCTCTTAGGGCTGTGCTTAATGTAAGGCTTGGATGAAGTGATAAACATGCAACAAGTCAATAGTTATCCATCAGCCGTGTCTCTTAGTGTTACATTATCCTTCATCCAGAGGCAAACAGACCATGAAGAGAAGAAAAGACAATTTGCTTTGCTGGCTTTTTCTTCTAGATGATGTCATTAGGTACTCTAATAGAAGTACTTTCAATGTGTTGCAGTCTGAAGGAAAAACTAGTCCTAAAATATCAAAAATAGGTGATCCAGAAAGAAAGAAAATAGTTGTTTTACCGATATTTTGTCATTCACATTACTTTAAAATTGTATGTTTGAGAATATGCTGTAATATATAAAAAAAAAAGAACATCATCTCCTCAGGAAGTGCTTTTTTAATACTATTAACACAGGATCTTTTTCTCAAAGAGAATCTACACATCTCAGTATAATGAATCAACACCTCAGCAGGTTTTACAATGATGTTTTAGATGAGATCAGGGGCCTATTTGCCTAAAAAATTATTATAGCTTATTCCACTAATCTCCCTATTCTTTAGTTATATCAACAAACTATGGGATGTTTAAACTGGAAAGCAGTTTAAAATACATCATCTAAATGTGTGTTAAATGTTGCACTTTGTGTGTGTGTGTGTGTGTGTGTGTGTGTGTGTGTGTGTGTGTTAAAATTACATTCTAAATTCAGTTGTTGCCACCTACACAGGAGATCAACATAGGTTTCCCCATATGAGTTTAAACAAGTCATTTTCAAGCTCTCTTACCATTGAACTTAACTGAGCTTCATTGGTGTTAGATATAGCAGTCCCATTTCCAAGTTCAATATTAAATTTAGCAAGTAGAGGGTTAGTTTCTATTGTCAGCAATCTGGCAATGCGATGTACATATATCTATACATATGGGGAAATCTATGCTGATCTCCTGTGTAAGTGGCAACAACTGAATTTAGAATGTAGTTTTAACTCCATTTGTTTATTGCTGGATTTTTTTCAAACCAATTGAACTAGAAATAAGTAAAGCCGTAAATATCAAATATTGTGAACTAACTGATATGTCTGGTGATGAGCATTTGTATAAAATGGATGGGGTGATGGATAATGTGTCCTCATATGAACAGCGACTAAAAATACAAAAACAGAGAAAATTAAATACAGACATTGTTGATGTAAAACATGGAAATACATTTACTTGGCCAAGGAACAACTCACCAAGTAATGGTTTGTCTAATAATACAGTCTCTGAAACTAATGAAACTAATGCTGACAACGTTAATGCCATTAACATTGCCATGGCTATGGACACACCTTCCTCATCTAGTTCTACCACTGAAAGCCCTTTAGTTACCTCTGGGCCAACCAAACCTCCAGATGTCATGAAAAAGACAACCAATCAGAAAGTAGCTTCCAATACTCTCCCTTTACCATTGCCGATCAAAAGGAAGTACTCTACACATCAGTCCCATTCGCACATTAGAGGGAGGAAAGGACAACAGCAGGAGGAAGATCAATGAACAATAAAGCGAATGTGGCAGGAGAAAACCAATCATTAGTATATAATATTCCAAGGAAAACTTTAACAGCTGCTCAGATGTCACTTTTAAGTCATGGCTTGAACTTTATTCCAGCACTAGGTTTGCAATTTACAGAGACTGTCATTGATATTAAAAAGTTTGCACGTAATATAATGCTGAGAATGTTACATTCTAATAATGATGTTGTTTCTAGCTTTAAGAAACCCAGTACTTTTCAGCCTAATTTGCACCCATTACTTGATACCTTTTGTAAGAAACACGAACATGATTTGTTGTAAGCATGTAATAGTGGCATGCTTAAGAGAAAGTTTTGTAATTTAAATGCTTCAGACAAAGAAGCGCTAGTGTCTTTGCAGTGAGATCATGACATTATGATAAAAAAATGCTGATAAAGGTGGCACTATTCATGATGGATTATGAATACTATTTTAATACCATTTTGCTATATTGTTTAATGAGAATGTATATGCGCAGATTGATTATGATGTGATAGATATTATGAAAGCTGAAGTCAATGCTGCTCTATCTGTTACCATAGCCATATTATTACCAGTGAAGTATATAATTATCTGTCTGTTAAGTTTCCCCAGGTTACTGCTTTTCATGGGCTTCCAAAAATACATAAAAATGCACTTCAACCTCCATTTCGACCTATAGTCTCAGGAAGTGGTTGACTCACTGAGCCTTTTTCTATATATATATATTGAGAAAAACTTGAGACCTTTACTAGATAAACAAGAACAGGTTCTGAGAGACAGTAAATAGTTTGTTGAAGATTTATATAGATTTAGTGTAAATGGAAGGTTAGGAAATAGTTGCTTGTTAGCAACTATAGATGTTGTATTGTTATTCACTGCTATTCCCCATTCTTTGGGAATTACTATGGTGCATGATTTTCTTGTTAGAAACAGTGAATATACCTCTAGAAACACTGCTCTTATCTGTATGTTCATAGAAACTGTGTTGGAAAAGAATGCTTTTCTCCTTGAAGGATACCTGTTTTTGCAGAAGGTTGGCATAGCTATGGGCACACCCTGTGCCAATAGCTATGCCAACATGGTTATGGCCCAGTGGGAGACCAATTTTTTCTTAAATTCTGAGAAATATGTCCCTTTAGTCAAATTCTATAGGAGATTTGTTGACAATCTGTTTTTTATATGGGTGGGCACTGAGAAGCAGTTCACATCTTATATTAATTATTTAGAATCCACTACATCTTTCCTCAAATTTACATATATGTTTTCTGTGAGTGAAATAGATTATTTTGATGTGCTAGTCACCACCGACATGACTAGGAAATTAAAAATTAAATTATACAGAAAATCTTGCAGGAGAAATGTTATCCTGCATAGAGATAGCATGCACCCCGGCCATATAGTTAGCAATATTATTAAAGGCCAGACTATGAGAATGTCTAAATTAAACAACTGTGAAGATGCATTTAGGAAGCATATAGAGATGCTTAAGAGTGAATTTCAAGATAGGGGATATAAAATGTGTGAGAGTGAAAGAAACATTCATATGCTATACACAGAGAAGAATAGGCAAAACCAGATTCTTCCAGTCAAGTTTTTGAAGTAAAGTCTCCACAGATTGCTATTAGTAAAAACAATCTGTCTCTATCTTTATATTACACCATTGATATGACTGATGTACTTGATATCATTAAGTCCAATTGGTCCATATTGAATTTGGACAATGATATCACAGCAGTTGTTGGCAATAGATCTAATTTTGTCTTTAAAAATAAGAAATCACTTAAAAGACAATGTTGCTATAAAAATATGACCAAAACAGATAGTAGATATGGTGATTGCCCAATATGCACCAGTCGATGTTCAACATGCAGCTTTTGCATGTTTATTGATAAATCGGTCTATTTTATTTATCCAGTGCCCAATATGCACCAGTCGATGTTCAACATGCAGCTTTTGTATGTTTATTGATAAATCGGTCTATTTTATTTATCCAGTTACTCATGTAGAATATAAGTTTGATGTTAAAGCTAGCTGTCTTACTAGGAATCTGATTATTTAGCCACGTGCACAGATTGTTGCTGTTTTTATGTGGGAAAAACAAATAGATCATTGATGGAACGAGTTAGGAACACACTTATTGTATTAGGAATGGTGACATTCAGAATGCATTAGCCAGGCACTATATACAGAATGGGGATAAGCATAGTTTTAAATTTCAAGTAATTGAAATTATATTTGAAAATGTACACGGTGGGGACATCAGAATTGTTACTGAAACCAGAGAATTGCACTAGATCCTACTATGGCAAGCTGATAAGCATCCTGGCTTAAATGACAGGGTTTCTATAAAACCTGTCTTGAAGGCACGATGTCTCTTTAAAAATATAGCTGATTTTATGCTTTCATTTTTCTTGTTATTCATTGGTTGTTTTGAATCAATGTGATTGTATAAATTGTGATTGTTGTAGTTGTTTTTATATGGTCTGCGGAAGCACTAGCATATGGTGTGAAAGCGCTTACCTTTTTAAACATTTTATGCTCTCAGTCATGTTTCTGTGCTTTTTTTTTTTTTACTTCATTTTAATCCACTATACCAAACAGGTAAGTTTAACATTAAAACTGAAGAGATAAATGAAGTGGTCCAGGAACCTGGCCTTATAGACATCATGTAATTGACCCCATCTATAAAGAAGGAAACGGTCCAGAATAAAACTTATAGGAAAATATTTTAATGATTTAACTTACCCATTTTGTGGTACTTCTAAAAATGAGGTGAACACAGGGTATGTTGACATCAAACTGGTTGAATTTCAGTTTTCTTTGTTTTCTTATGTAGGTGAGGTACAAACCATTGATTAAGGCAAGTTAAACTATTTTTGAGCACACATCCGTCAGACAAGACAAGACATCATGTATGGTAGATGCTTTTGAGAATAAAATGTTACACTGCCATAGCTCTTAGAATTTCAAGGTTCTGGACCAAGGACATGACTGAAAAAGGTATGTTTTGACAAATTCATTATACACGAAACAGGCATGCAAATAAAATAGTTAAGTTTGCAGAATTCTGTTTGATACTTGGCTTTCCTACCACTCTCTGACAAAATGTTTAACATAAGATATGGTGCACTGTATCCCTGCAGAGGCCAATAGTGTTTTGGAAGATTCCCTAAACCATGATGATGTACCTACCATTATTATATCATTACCTGTTTCCTTATCCCCTTTAGATATGATCATTTCCAAGAAGGTTGTGTTTTTATTTCTGAATGTTTCTGGTTATTTTTTGCTTACTGTGTAGAAAGGAGTATATCTTCTACACTTGTTGACATATTCTAATAACATTTTCAGAGAATCTTAGTGAGATATGGAATATTTATCTCTAAGATGTCCTCTTTAAACTGTAAACTTTTTTTCTAAGGGAAACAATCAGCTGCATTTTAAAGTGCAATGAAAACAAATTACCACACCACTCTAAGAAGGAAAAGTATCACTTATAGAAAAATACCAACCCATGGATTCAAAAAGAACCCCACCACTGGCAATAAGAATTGCAGTAAAAAGGTGTTGTTTACAATATGTGTCAATGTGCAGTTCATGGACATGTTAGCTGCAATGAGGAAAGACATCATAATCATCTAATTTGCAAGTCTTTGAATTACTCTTAAGTACCACAAGTGCAAATCAGAACTTTCCTGTGGTAGTTAACATCATGTTGGCACAGGCACCCCCCCCCATTCACTATCCTTCAGGCACACACACACACACACACACACACACACACACACACACACACACACATAGCCACCCCCATTCACTCTCCCACAGACACACACACACACAGAACAGACCAACATAACTCTTACCTGTCCCTGAGTTGGCAGAAAGACCCCAGTGTTTCTTCTGATGTTTTTGTCCTTCCCCTCATACATCACAGATCCTTACAGTGAGTCAATAATGCCAGATATTCAAGTTTCATTCTTTTTACTATTTGTAACATGCATTATGATGCTAGAGTTTCTACTCTATTACCTTTTAAGAGAGTCCAAGGGCTACTTTAAAAATTCTCCCTAATGACCTTTAGTTTTCCTTTCAACTTTGTCATGAAGCCTGTCCCCACATGGTTGTACATCCATCCCTCTCTACTGTCAGTCCCTGATTTAACAGGTTGCAATTGCTGTTGCTTCTTTTAGTTTCCTTGTCCCTTCTTAATGCATGTACTGTTGCAGACATTGAATAATGCCAGAGATTACAATTTCATATTCTTGATATGTGAAAAAAATGCTATATCAAATGATCAGTTGATGTAGTGAGAGAATGTTTTTGCATTCTGTAGCAAGGGTGTAGTTTTCAAAACCTTCTTCACTTTTATTTTACTTTTATCATAAAAGATCTAGGCAATGTTTGCACAGCATCCCTGATGTGGTGTTGCAGAGGACTAATATCCTCAGTGTGAGATTACAGGGTATGAATCGTTTTATGTGTCTTTAAGGCACGTTACACAGCATTAACCTTGGTATCTAGTGTTCCCACCATCCCACATCTTTCATGCAGCAACATCTCGTTCTGTTATAAAGGGTTTTTGGGTATACTATATAGAGTTATCCCTGGTGTCTATTATTCCCTCTGCCCCATGTCTTTCATGCTGCAGTACCTTGATCTGTTGTTATTTAAGTGCCTTTAAAGCATGCTATATAGAGTATTCCTGATATCCAGTGCCCTCCTGTTGCAAGATTTGCTCATTAGTCTAGGAGAGTATGGATGTATGACAACTATCCGCGCACACACACACACACACACACACACACACACACACACACACACACACACACACACACACACACACACACAAACAGAGGCACACATGTATATACACTTAGCCTCCCCATCACACTCAAGGGCAAACACACACACACACACACACACACACACACAAGCATACAAACACACACACACATACACACACACACACACACACACACACACATGCATATGCACACAGTCTTTCCATCACACTCACAGGTGCACTCACCCACACTGACACACGCACACACACACACACACACACAAATAACTATTGTACCCCCCCAAACATACAGTGACACATGAGCCCCACACACATGCAGAGACACCCCAACACTCCATGTCTGCTAAACTTCCCAGCACCTATCTCTGCTATGATGGGTGAGCGCGAGCAGTCATACTACTTTACACAGCTGAGTGACTCTCTGAGTTGCTTAGGTGTGTAAATGCCTTACCACAGGCATTTCTGAGGGAGATCTTACAGCTAGTTAGCGTATGTCTCTTCCCCAGAATGCCTCATTAGTATATAGCACAGTCGCAGAGCCAGCCCACTGCAGAACTACACATGTCAGTGCCAAAACACCACAGGAGACTGTCTCTGAATTGGAAATGGTTATAGATGGATGCACATCATGTGTACAACTCAGAATGACCTTTTTGTATCCATCCCATAGTCTTCTTAGGCCTGATGTCATAACATAGTTTCATAGTATAGTACTAGGCTATCTGCCCTGGGGCATTTGTAAGCCTAGCCATAGTGATGTGGCATTTGCCACCCCATGAAATGGTACAAAAATGTACAGAATAAATGAAGAATACTGTGTCTAGTAGTGACACAATGAAGGTCCCCTTATATAATAGAATTAGTTTACTGTGCCCCTGTCTAGCAGTGACACAGATGTGACCCCTGGGGTAAACTTACGATCTCCCATCCACTCATCAAGATTTCTCTTGAAGAGAGTCAGTGAGGAGCTCTGCCTAATACGAACTGGGATCTTGTTCCAAAGCATGGGAAGCCTCTGGGTTATGAATCTATCCATCCAGCATGTCCTATTCATACTTGTGCCGAGGTTTAAGTCTTTAGCTCTCGTGGTCCTGATGGACTTGGATTTTTTGAGGTGGAGCATGTCCATCAGATCCTGATTGGACATGGCCTTGTACGTCAGGCAGAGATCACCTCTGAGCAGGCGGTATGATACTGAATAGAGCTGAAGTTTCTTTAGTCTGGCAGAATAAGACATATGTTGGAGACCCTTGATCCTCTTGGTGAGGTACTTTTGTGGTCTCTCCAGCTGTTGCAAATGCCGGGTGAGGTACATACCAAATGGGGCATTGTACTCAATCATGGGTCTGATGAGGGAGGAATATAGGGGTACAATGACATCCTTGGATCTGGATGTGAATCCCTTCATGATGAGGTGTGCAAGGTAGAATGTTTTTCTAACCACTTTGGCAACGTGGGTATCAAATGAGAGGTCACTGTCGACTTGGGTCCCTAGGTCTCTGATTACTTTTTCAGTACTCAGTGGGTTGTTGTCTATGTGATAATTTGTGGGTACTTTGTTTTTCCCAAAGGGGATGACTATACATTTTTTGGCATTTAGTTTAAGGCCGTGACTCCGGCACCAGTTGTCCGTTTCTGTGAGGCCTTTTTGTAGGATGTGTGTGTCTGCTGGTGTATCGACTATGGTGCCTAGTTTGCAGTCATCTGCGAACTTTGTCAGCCACAGCCCTCCCGTGTTTGCTTTAACATCTGAGAAATAAATGCCGAACAAGAGGGGTCCCAGGACAGATCCCTGTGGGACACCACTTGTGACTGGCTTTGAGTCTGACATTGCTCCAGTGATTTTAACTTTATGGGTTCTGTCCTTTAGCCAGTTTGCAACCCATCTAGTGACATAAGGGTTTATATTTAAGCTGTTGAGCTTATCTATGATGCCTGAGCGGGGTATTGTGTCGAAGGCCTTAGCCAAGTCCAGGTATGCTGTATGGACTGCTTTGCCCTCGTCAATGGCTCTAGTGACTGTTTCGAAAAAGTCAACCAGGTTTAAAAGGTAGGATCTGCCCTTTACAAAGCCGAACTGGGTGGGGTCAAGTGTCTGTAGGTCCCCTATGTCTCTGTTTATGAGTTCCATAATGATTCTTTCCATAGCTTTGCAGACCAGGCTGGTTAAGCTTATGGGGCGGTAGTTTCCAGGGTCTGTAGAGGCACCCCCCTTGTGGAGTGGGACCACTGTTGCTGTATGCCAGTGTTCAGGTACATATCCCGAAGTAAGACTAAGGTTAAATAGCATTTTTATGTGTGGGTTTAGCTCCTCTTGGAGTTCACATAACATGCAACCCGGGATACCATCAGGTCCCATTGATGCTGTGTTTTTTGCTTTGTTTAGGACGGTTCTCACTTGGACATCTGAGATGACAGGGAGATTACATTCAGCTGGGATAAGTATTTCTTCTTTTGGGGGTGAAGGAGGGGAGAAATTTGCACTGAACCTGTCAGCCAGAATGTTGGCAATAGCTGTGGGTTTAGTGTATTTTTTATTGTTGTGAACCAACTCTGAGCATATCTGAGGGTTTCCGCCCAGGTTTCTAACATAGCTGAAGAAGGTTTTGTGGTTATCTTTAGTGTCCTTAGCGATTTTTCTCTCAAAGTTGGCCTTGGATGTTTTTATGAGAGAACGTAGTTTTTTGCTAATGTTGATCAGAGATGTCTTCCCTTCATGGGATTTTGCTCTGACATGCAGTAGCTTCCTTCTTTTGTTATACAATTTGTTTATGGCTGAGGTCCACCAGACAGGACGCTTACCTTTGGTGGAGAGGGACTTGGATTTGTTTGGGATTGCATGATCCATGCATTCTTGGAGATGTCCATAGAAAGCATTTGTGAAGGATTCGGCATTCTGGGATGTGGTATCCACTGGCACAGTGGGCTTAAAGGATACCATCTCAGTCTTAAGAAGAGTGAAGTCTGATTTTGAGAAGTTTTTCACTGTGGTTTTTGTGCTGGGGGTGGGGGTGGGATATGTATATCCAGGGTGATTAGTTTGTGGTCAGATCTCACTAGTGAGGGGTATACTTCCGGTGTGGAGCATTTTGTCCCCATGTTTGTGATGATCAGGTCTAGTATATTATCTCCCCTAGTGGGAGAGGTGACTAATTGTTCCAGTGCATTTGAATTTATGAATTCCAGGAACCTTTGGGCTAGGGTATTAGGGCTAGAATAATGTACCCAATCTATGTTTGGGTAGTTGAAGTCTCCCAGTATGATGGTATTTTGTGATACATTCATATCCTCCAGTGTCTTTAGGAAGGCTGAGTGGAGTTCTTGAGATTGGGAGGGTGGTCTGTAACATGCTACCAGTTGTATAGCAGTTTTGCCTATGGTTAGTTGTACCTGTATGGTCTCTGATGCTTCATGTGTTGCTACTAACCTGGAGGTTTGGGTGTCCTTGATGAATATGGACACTTCCCCTCCCTTTGTGGTTCGGCTCGGGTTTTGGGGCCGAAAAGCATGATACGAGGTATAGCCTGGTAACACTGGGGTGCTCTCAGGAGCCTTGAACCAGGTTTCAGTTACTGCACAGACGTCGATGTTCTCCATGCTGAGGAGTGCATCAAGTGCCTGCATCTTGAGATTTAGACTTCTGGCGTTGAGCAGCATTACCCTTAGTTTTTTTTCATTATTGTTTTCTAAGGAGGTGGGTTTGTTTTTGAGCCTTGCCTAAAAAAGGCACTATGGGGGTGGCAAGAGCCTTAGCCAATATCCGGAAGCCCAGTGGTGACAGGTGTAAGCCATCCCTTGCGAAGCAGCGTGGCTTGTCCAACATGTCATCCCAGGCAGACAGACATTGGATCCCCTTAGAATGACACCAGTACTTGAGCCAATTGTTAAAGCTGATAACAGCAATACAGATTTATGTTGTATAGTTGTTATAGCTCAAGTGCCTACAGTGTATATGGACTACTCCAAGTCATTCAAGCAACAAACAAAATATAACTGAAAGAATGAATAAACAATCAACATATAAACCAATAAAAACATATTTGCTATTCCAAACAGAACTGATAGTTATACTTTTTTTGCTCGAAAGAGGCTTTTTAGGAAATGTTACTGTTTGTCAGTTAAGTAGTCATTCTGTCTTTAATTTGACTTATAGATGTTTATATCTCTATAGTGATTTCTGATTTATTTATAAAAGTTTCAAAGCAAAATACTTGGATACTCAGGGTTATATGATTTGTAGCATGGAATATCAGTTTTTAAGACCTAGAAAGAAATGCATTTTTGAATATATATTGATGGCAATATGCATTTATGAAAACTTAGTCATATTATAAAATCTAAAGTGAAACAAAGTGTCACTTTTTATAAAACAAATATCACATTAGTTCATGTGTTATGATAATATAATTAAATTATTTCTGTTATAACACGTCATATATATGTATATTCTATGAATATGTGAATATAATTGAAAAAAAACAAACACTTGAGCAGCCTAATGATTTTGAAGACCTACAAGTGATACTTACCAAGGATAAGATTGCATTAATGAAATAGTTAAAAATATTCAAGTAAAATTCTCAGGAAAATACCACATGAGACTTATCTAGAGGCATTGATTAATCACTAATTTTACACTTTCTTTAGACTGCAAACCTATTTTTCAAGAGAAATAATCAGCTACAATTTAAAGGATAATGAAAAAAATATATTTCTGGGCAGTATTTGGATTTCACAAAGCATCTCTGTTACTCTGGAATAACTAGTTTATTTTTAATGTACACCTCTGATACTTGGCAGTAATACAGTGAAAGAAATTCTGGTAAGAACAGTGGATTTCAGCCTTACACACACACACACACACACACACACACGCACGCATGCACGTTCACATGCGTGCACACATAGACACAAAACTCACACATGTTGTCAGTGATATGTCATATATTTGATTAACACTAATGAAATGACAGCAGTGTTCAACTGTTTTCACACAGACTCCATCATCACAAGAATAGCCACTGATATTTTACTGTGACCAAATAAAAGAAATGCTTCTTATAGCAATAGGCATTAGTTTGCTTCATGTACACACACACACACACACACACACACACACACACACACACACACACACACACACACACACACACACACACACACACACACACACACACACACACACACACACACACAGACACTGACACATATGTATGTGAGCACACACACACTCACATAAGCACTCGCACACATACTGTACCGCTGATAAGCCAGATTGGCAGTCACTTTAGTGTCAGCAGGTGACTGAAATATCAGTTGCTTTCCCATAGACTGTCCTTTCCCCAGGAAGAAAAAATCTGACTGGGAACACCTCTGAACTTTACTCATTTGGTGTTTATGCTTTACAATTTATAGGCAGCTTTTGTTCAACTCACTCAGCGCAAATTGATTACATACCTAAAGAAACAGTTTTTCATGTTACTATTTATCATGCTGTCTTATAAGGAATATATATATATAGTACAATATAGTTGTTAAAATTAATGGCGGTCATTTGTCCCATTCACACAAGAAAAATATATTTATTTCTTATGTAAAAGTAGCAACTGATCTATTACCACTCTTCTTTGTTTTTATAAGATAATCTACAGTACTATGTTTTTATAATCAGGGATATTTATCTCACTCACTCAGAATGGATATATGGATTTCCCACTGAAATAAACCTTGGATGTTACTGTCCCTCACCTCCTCCAAGATTTTATCAGGCAATACATAATGTTTCAAAATAACCTGGTACATTTTCAGGGATACCAATGCCAGGCTGGTAAGCTCTGCAAAGGTCCTCTTTGATCTCTACAGTAGTATTTGGGCAGGGAGTAGCTAAGAAAGGCAAATGCCACTAACCCCCTTTTGATCCACTTGAGGTATTGGCCTCAATTTAAGTAGGGGTGAAGTTGAGGACTTAGAAGTAAAGAAAGGGAGGGGGCCCAACACTGCATTCCACTCTAATCTTATAAGAAAGGAAGAAACTAATGTGGGAAGTAACTAGGTAAAAGGGAGATGTCATTATAATACAAGAATCTAAATTGAAAATTAATAAATTCAGAAAATTAATACTAGTCTACACAGCAGGAGGCAATGATCATAAATACTATGAAGGGCTGAATTGGGGGAGTTGCTATTCTATTCAAGAAGATTGATATTTGACTCTGACCAAATGAAAGAAAAAGTAGAGAAGGATACTAGATAAAGTGGGAAGGAAAATAGGAGATAGAATAAGACAGGTTAACCCAAACTCCTTGGTATTTTTAGGGCACACTGGAACAAACACAGTGTTGAGAAACCACAGGAAGAGAAAAATATAATGCAATGTTTAGACATAGCTGTCTGTTAAGGAAGGTGACATTTCAAAGAGATGAAGTACCCATACGAGATAGGCCCTTACTTGTTTAGATTGTGTATTTCAGACATAACTCTTTCATCTGAGGTGTTCTACAGTCTATATGCAGATGACCTGAAATTGGGTAAACTGATTACATGTGTTACAGATAGGGTCTATATTAGAAGGCCGACTGTTTAGGTGATCAAACACCTAAACATCGATCTTCTAATATCGAACCGCACAATGTCGAATGTCCCAGGGAAACATGTCCCTCGGTCACAACACAAAAAACATTACTTTACATCTAAATTAAGTGGGGGGGCTTCACCCCCCCCACACACACACACCCCAACGTGGGGGGCTGTGCTCCCCACACCCCCCTAACTAAATATACCAACTCTGAGATCACTCAACAGTAGGGAAAATAGCAAACTCTGGCGAATGGCCATGGGAAATCTTTCCCTGCGTTAAATCGGCCATTCGCCGTTTTTTGCTTTCGATATTAGAAGATTGATGTTTAGGTGTTCAATCACCTAAACATTCAGTCTTCTAATATAGACACTTACAGATAGGGCATGTATACAAAAGAACTTGACTAAATTGGCCATCTGGGCACAGGAGAATAATATGCTGATAAATATATCAAAAACTAAGCATATGAGATTTGGGAGACATAAATTGAAAGGTGAATATTTAATACAGCACACAGTGATTTATAAAGTATAGACTCATTTAAGTACCTGGGTATATGAGTGGATCCAGCTTTGCGTTTTATAATCACATCAAGCAATTGGTTAATGATAGTCATTTATATAGTATAGGATATTTAAATACAACTGGGCGGCCATGGTGGTGCAGCAGTTAGCATTGCCACCTCACAGCAAAAGGTTCTCCGGTTCGATCCTTGGCTGGGGTGCCTTCTGTGTCAAGTCTACATGTCTTCCCTGTGGTCACGTGGGTTTCCTCTGGGTGCTCCGGTTTCCTCCCACATCCCAAAGACATGCTGTAGGTGGATTGGACACTCTAAAATTGTCCCTAGGTGTGAGTGTGTGCGTGTGTGTGCCTTCTGTGGAAGGTTGGGTGCTGGGCTGGCAACTCAACACTGTAAAACTCCACTGCCAATCATGAGAGGACAAGTGATCTGGTGTTGTGACCCCTAACCAGGAAAAGCAGAAAGAAGAAGGATATTTAGATACAACTACCTCCGGGAATGTTTGGGGTTATCAAAAAGTAGTACAGAATTATCAGGCAACCTATGTAGAAGATTCTACAGGAATGAGAAGTGTACTAATTGGTCTTCTGACAGACCAGCTGATACATGGAGTAGAATACCAAATTAACTGAAAGCAAGTACTAGTTTAGATATTTTTAGAACAGCCTGAGCACTTATTATGGGAACAAGTGTTTGGGTATATTGGCAGACTAAAAGAGCATTAATGCCCATCCTTGAAATATTTGTATGTATGTAAGTATGTATATATGACTGAAGGATGCTGGGAAGATGAATGGAACAACAGAATTTCTAATTTAAGAAGAATACAATTTAAGTAAATAAAATTTTGGTAAACAACTCTCAATTCCTAAATGAGGAAAAAGAAAACAAAAGAAAATTTGGACTAAGCAGCATGAGAGCTAAAATTGCAGTACTGAGTGTTCCTAACAATAAAAACCAAAAGCTCAATAAATACTTTTGTTCACAATGTGTAGAAGGACTTAATCAGACACAAATGAAAATGAATATACATTTATTTGTAATTGCTTAGACCAAGAAAATAGACTGGATAGACTCCTAATATATGCCCAAAGTAGTGACAT
This sequence comes from Protopterus annectens, assembly GCF_019279795.1. NCBI lineage: Eukaryota > Metazoa > Chordata > Ceratodontiformes > Protopteridae > Protopterus > Protopterus annectens. The sequence continues at coordinate 612,156,330 of NC_056732.1, read as the reverse complement.
GAGTCAGGAGTACAAATATAGGGGTTACATGTATTTGGCCATGCCCATGTTGTATTACAAATAGTAAGATAACTCAGAATTACCTATCACAACAATGAAGATGGTCTACCTATAAATAAAGAAGGGATACAAAGAAGCAAGCCCTCACAATATTAGTTGCCTAAGCATTGAGGGAGAATAGGAAATGAGGACTAAGAATATATCCCCTGTACCTTTGTAACAATCCAAGGTAATTTGACTGGAATAAAAGGCAATAAGTGAAGGAGATGGAAAAGCAGGTGAATTAATAAAAGAAGTGCAGATAAAATCTGTCAGTCAATTTGAAGGGAATGGATGGTGGTAAAGGAGGAGAAAAGAACAAGGGAGGGAATAAAGGCCAAGCTATGATCAGTCACTGAAGCAGAGATCCTCGTGGAATCAATGTGAAATAATTGAAAAAGACTTAGTAACTTGAAAAAGAAGTAGGAAACCAAAAGAGTTAGTTATTGGCATGGTCAAAATATTCAACACTAAACTCATCCTGAAGGAAGATATCGTTAAAAAAACACCTTTATTGAATTATCACATGAAGCATAGGCAAATTTCTTTTTTTATAAAAGTTAACAAACCATATGCATAAGTTCACATTTATAAGCATTATACGTCAGATATATTTTTCTATAAAGTATAATCAATCCAACATTACATAGTTCAATACCTGCCTTCTTGTAAACCTCATTCCTCCTCCAACATTTTTTATACTTGTATTGTTCCCACAATTTCCATTTTTCTACCCTTTTCTAAAGATCCTACTACCTAATCAATTATCTTAGTTACAATATTTCCTACTTCAAGTAGGGTTGGTTTAGACTTTGATTTCTATTTTCTAGTAATTATTTTTTGGCAGCCACCAGAATTAAACGTAACAATGCCTTACCATGTCTAGGCAATTCAGACCCCATATCCTAGCTCAAAAAATAATTTCCTTAGTTACAATCATTTTCTTGTCTAATATTCCTGATAGAGTACTCTGTAGATAATTTTTAAAGTCTGATAATGCATTACACTCCAAAAAGATATGCCCCCAGCTACCTCTTTCTTCCTCATCACACCTCCAGCATTTGCCATCTACCTGAGAAAAAAAATCTTTGGAGTCTGATTGGGGTATAAAAGTATCTATGCAAACATGTCCAAGCAAAAATCCTAAATCTTCTAGACTTTGTTGCATATTTAGGAGTCAAACATAGGTTCTCCCATTGTTTCTTTGTGAATTGTTTAGTTAATCTCTCTTTGCAATTTTTTCTAAACTCCTCTGATTGATTCCTATAATTATTGTGCAATATTTTATATGCCATAATACTTATCCCCTTTTAACAGCAACTTCTGTACTAGATTCAACTAAAAACTCAACCAGAGTCTTTCACTTATGATTTCCATATACCTTTTTGATATCAACCCCTAATAGGGAATGCAGTTTCTAGCCTGCAGTCCAAATGTCTTCTTGGCCTCTTCCCATTCTATTACCTTTATCTCATGAATTACTTGCTCCCAATATCTTGTTTCCTTTGCCAGCTTTCTTGAGTAAATTGTACACCCTTTTGCCTATTTTCTGTACCTCTAATTGCAGTCATCCCTATCAGTAGACTCTCCTTTCTCCATTCTCATGTTGGCTTAGTTCTTAGAATACTTTCTGCTACTTTATGAATAAAATATTCAGTATGACTGTTATTATACTCCTTAAGGATCTGCATCCAAAATCCTACTCTCTCCTTATTTCTTGATTTCCCCCCCTGCTTCATCATCATCATCCCTTTCCACTTTGAATTGTAGCTTTCTTCTTGTATTGTGTATAAGAGCCTTCACTGTGTAGCGCTAAAATATCCCTTTAAATCAGGTAATCCTAATTTAACCTGTTCTGTTGGAAGGATCAGCTTATCCCATGTGTCCCTTGCCTAATCCCCATCCCAGATACAATCCTTAAACTCTTTATTAATTACTATCCACAACCTCTCCTCCGGTTGATATAAATATACCTGTGTATAAAACTACAAGGACTAAAAACATTTTTACTGCTTGCATTTTGCTATTGATGTCAATAGGCAAGACCTTCCATTTTTCCTGTTTTTGTATTATCTTTTGTTTAGTCTCTTCCCACATATCTTTAGCTGCTATAACAGAATCCTTTTTTACCCATACTGCTAAATGCTTCATTTTATTATGTCCTCATAAATATGTGTATTGCTGAATTAATTCATGTATGGTTACATAGTTTACAACTATGGTTACATAGTTTACAACTACAGCCTTTGTTTTATCTTCTTTAATTTTATATCCAGAAAGAAGCTTGGAACTGTCTCAAAATTTTCCATAACACTGACATGTCCTTTTCTGGTTTTATCAGGAACAAAATAAAATAGTTTGCAAATAAAACCATTTCTTCTTGATTACCATATTAATTATATCCTTGAATATCTGAGTCCCTTATTTTCTTTGTCAATGGTTCTAAATATAATACAAATAATAAAGGGGAAAGAGGATGCCACTGCCTGATTACTCTGTTCCCCTTCTGATTTTTGCCTCTGATCCCTCATATATCCTCCTAATTAACCTTATTGCTGTATTAGGGAATCCAAATGCTTCTTTTGCCCTACTCATAAAATTCCAGCTTAATCCTTTTAAAGCTTTCTCCACATCAAGACCTACCAACAACAGTGGTATTTTCTTATATTCTGCTTCCCTCTGGATTATCATTGTTCTATTAATGTAGTCAAATGTTTGTCTTCCCTCCACAAAACCACATTGATCCATATCTATCAATTTTGGCAACACCTTTGCCATTCTTTTAGCCATTCTAAATATAACCACTTTATGATCATGGTTTAAAATTGAAATGGGCTTATGTGAAAATAGATCTGATGGGTCTTTACCATCTTTCGGCATTACAGCCACCACAACATTTTCCAGGATGTCCAGATCTTTATTACTTTCTTCCCTCCTAGCTTCCAAACTTCCACCAGAATGCGTTCTATTCCTGGATACTTTCCTGCAGATTGGTTACACATTGCCATTTTTATCTCATCTCCTCTTATCTTAACTGTTATTTGTTGAGACTCATCTACCTCTAACCTTGACTTACTCAAGTGTTCCAGAAATATTTACATTTGTGCTTTTGCTTGATTTCCCCATTTCTCGGCTTTATAAAAATGTTCATAAAATTTGTGAAATATATCTAATACCTCTACAGTATCTCTGGTTATTTTTTTTTTAGTTTTTTGCTACAGGCTCCTTGAGTTTGGCAACAACCCTTTCTACTTTCTGTTGAGTCACTGTGCTTAAAATGTTTGTGCTCTGGAGTTATTATGTAAAACAGTTGTTTAAGTGAAGATATCTTTTATCTTAAAAAGTGTTTTTTACAATTTTAAAATGAATAAAATTTGGGAAGATAGATGCAGTGTATTTTATACCATATAGGGGTTAATGTAAGATGTATGTAGTACATACTGTATAGGGGTTAATGTAAGATGTATGTAGTACATACTGTATAGGGGTTAATGTAAGATGTATGTAGTACATACTGTATAGGGGTTAATGTAAGATGTATGTAGTACATACTGTATAGGGGTTAATGTAAGATGTATGTAGTACATACTGTATAGGGGTTAATGTAAGATGTATGTAGTACTTTCTTCCTAAGGTGTTCTTTCTCTTAAGCTTTCATTCCTTTTCAAGATATATGTGTTGAACAAGACAAGGTAGAATTTTAGGTGTTGGATTGCCTGTAAAACTCTATTTGGCTCAAAAGATCTAATTACAACGATGTAATTGCAGCAGTTAGCTGTTCTTCCATTGCTTTCCCTGCCTTTAATGACTATGAGTAGTTTGCAAGGTCCTTGTTGTCCTTGGAAATAAGAGAAAGCATTTCCTCCATATTTAATAAGAACTTTTGCCAAAGGTCCTTCTTAGCAGTGAAAGTGAGACATAAGGATAACAGGATTTGGGGTTGGGGAGGATTAAATTAAGATTAAATTCTCTTCAATACTTAAAATCATATCACAGCAAAAATTATTCAGTCATACATTTTGCTCACGGTATGTTTCCCCAAAAATGGATATGTGCTAAGCTAATTGCCTCATTGAAATGCTAGTACTTGTATTGTGTCCAGTAACACGGAATCTCACTGAAAGAGTAGAGTACAAATATGCACTTTAAAGTATGTTGATCTTCCTCCAGATTAATGTGATATCTCAATATAGGGAAGAGGGATGCAGGAGTAAAGCCTCCTACTGTGTGGGGGGTACGGGGGCCCTGGTTCATTAAAATGTTTTTGTATAATTTAATTTAAATATGTTTATTTATTTATTTTTTACATATGGGCAGTTGACCTTTCGCTGTAATACTGCCAATGTGTTCAGCTTTGCTGTGTTGTATTTCACTCTGCCAAAGCAGGCCATCATGTTTGAATGTTAACTCTAGCTTTGGCTCTGATGTCTGTCTTCTTTCTTTATAAAGGAACAAGACGATAAGCTGGAGCCATAAGGATGTTCATAAGAGTAGGATAGGGATGTGAGCATGATATGTGTGCTTCAGCATGTCACTAAATGTTGCATGCAATCAAATCTGGTGCTGTACAAGGGAATCTCTTTCCCCCGCATGTAACAATGTCAGAGTCATGTACGAGGTCAGTGCAGGGGGTGCACGTTGAATATGAGAGGCTTTACCCAGCAAGGAGAAAATGGGTGTGTAACTGCTAATTCAGACTGTTGGCATCTTCAGGAATGAGATTTGCACTTGTATTTCCTTCACTGGTCCCACAGATCAGTGCCCAAATATATGAAGGTATCACTTGGGTGCATATAAAGTAACTGCAATTCTGATGCCTCAGATCTTACCAGTTTCCAGAAGTGTGATTCAGTCTCCTGAAACAGGACTAGTGGATTGTCTAGAGAGAAGACTAAATGACCATATTAATTGGTTACAAACAAGCTTTAAACAAGTTTTTCAGTGACAGGCTACTATTGGAAATGATAGATTCTTTTAAAACAAGAATAATTGTTCACCAGCCCTTTATGTCAACACATAACAGAACTTCATACATCGTAATATCCCAACATTAATTATCTGATCATATAGTATGCAGATCCCAGAAAATCTAAATAATAATGATAGTACATCTTAAAATGGTACCTAATAACAACATCCAAAAAGAAAAAGCAAATACCATTCAATTTAAAATATTTTTTTTCAAAGAAGAAGCCCTCCATCACCCATATGTGGATTGTTTCAAACACCCATTCCCTACTTATATAGCCTCCCTATCAGAGAGCACAGATTTAGAGAAAGAGTGAAATATATTTTAAAATGTAAACTTTACTCTTGCCCTCTCTCCAAGCAACAATGATCTCAGAGAAAGAAACAGCAAGCATAATTCAGTGAGCAAGGGCTCTATGACAAAGTAATGGGTTGGAGATAAATATAGCAACCAAAAAACAAGTGTGCATATATGATCCAGGCAAAAACTAAATTACACGCATGAGAAAAAAACATTCAATGAGTCTCTCTCACATCAGGTCCACATGACAAAGTATAGGCAGAGGGCATGTCAGAATGATGTTTTATGCAAGCATTGTGACAATAATGTATTGGGAAAAAACTTTTCAAATGAAAAACCTCATAACAACGAGTATTGAGTTCACTCATGACCACCAGTTACTGTCTTTGTAGAATTTGCATAATTTTTCATGCCTGCAGGAGTTTTGTTTTGATACTCTGGTTTCCTTTCTGAAAGAAGCAGGTTGCTTTGCTGGTTTCCATAATGAAAAATACAGATTTGTTAGCTGTTCTAAGCTGTATGCATATATATGTATGGGACTACTTGAGTAGACTGAAAATCCATTTAATTGAAACTTGCATGATTGAGATGACAACACTGAAACCTTACTTTAATGAAGTTTCACATCGCCAGAATTTTTATCTGGGAAAAGAGGCAGTTGGCCAACAAGGGGACATTTGCCCTTTTCCGTATTATAGTGTGATCTCAGAGTTGGTATATTTAGTTAGGGGGTATGGGGAGCACAGATTCCCACATTGGGGGTGTCTGGGGGACAAAAGCCCCTACTTGGGTGGGTCTGACATGCTTTGGTGTGTTTTCTTTTAATGTTGGCCAACTGCCTCTTTTCCCAGATTAAAATTCTGGTGATGTGAAACTTTGTTAAAATAAGGTTTTGGTGTTGTTGTCTTGATCATGTAAGTTTTGATTAAATGGATTTTCAGTCTACTCAAGTAGACACATATAGATATATATAGATATGTATGCAGCTTAGAACATTTGCACTTGCCCTTGTGACTTGGGTCATGAATGAAGAGTTTGTGATGATCAGTTCACTTACCCAGTCAACAAATTAATAAAATTAAATAAAATAGCAATAACTTGAAATGCACATCTGTAACCCATACAGTTCAGGTTAAAAGGAAACACAGAATTATTTCGCTTTATTACAGATAACAGTACTCATGGATTTATATGTTAAGGTATCAGACTTGTGATCTCCTGGCCTCCTAGAAATATGGCCAGTGTTAACCTCTGATATACTTTTTATTACACATATAGTTTTACAGATCCTTTCTTTCAGGACTGTCAGTAATGAGATTGCAATTAATTCTTTTGTAAGTAGCAATTTATTCTGCAGTTCATAGAGTTGTTGAATAATATATCAATTCTACTCTTTTATGTCATTGGGAATACAAGATCTTGCATTTACTGTAACTGTTATAAGTTCGAAGTATATGTTGTCAAAGAAAATTAGATCAGATGTGTTATTTTATGTTCAGCAAAGGGTACCTCTTAGAAACCTTTAAGATACAAAGAAGGAATTGGGGCTGAGCCTAGATGGCCAACTGAGAGCAGTGAATTTTGAGAGCTCCATAAACTAGTATACTTATATAGGAAAAATGTATTATTTTCATGTTTAAAACATCAGAAATCTATAGATAAACTACTAAATTACATAAATATCAATTTTGGTGGAGATATACAAAAATTTTCCTGTCAAGTAACTTGGAGATATATCGAGTCACTGAATATGAACAACTCAGGGAATTTTCATCCAGATGCTGCTTTGAAAAAAGAACTGCAATTGATGACATCTGCTTTACAGGAACTATCTTTGAAGATGGATGGCTTTAAAATGACTTAGAAAACCTCAAATTAAATTCTCAGAAATAGACTGATATTCTTAAGGAGCTATTACAGCAACACCATACAAAAATAACAAATATAGAGACTTCTCTAAATGACATTGAAGGAGGGAGACTCAAAGAGGAAGAATTCCAAAAAGAATTTTTGCTTAAACAGAATACATGGGTACTTAACAAAATTGATGACTTAGAAAACAGGAAAAGGAGAAACAACATAAGTATCTTTGGTCTGCCTGAAAACATTGAAGGTGAAGACATTATTTCATTCTTAACCTGGATTCCTGAATTTTTAAACTTGAAAGAGGGACTTTCATTTGGAAATGAAAGGGCGAATACAGGCCTGAGAAAACCTGCTTCTAACTCAACAAATACTCCACTTAGATGCATAGTTATAACATTTCTTTCATTTCTGGACAAGGAACTAATATTAAAATCTGCTTGGAGAAAATCACCCTTAAAATACATTCAAAGCCTGATAAGGTTTGACAATGATTATTCTTCCAGAATACTAGAACAAAGGAAAAAAGTCTGGCCAATAATAAAACTGTTGAAACAAAACAACAATGAAGCACAGCTGGCCTTTCCAGCCAAAATAAAAATACTTTTTGCCAATGAGATGAGAACCTTTAATGACTTAGAAGAAGCTACTATATTAATCAAAAACAACAACATAGGGTCTATCCCAGAAGAAATGGAATGGATGGCCCCTACTCTTAAAAGAATAAAAGAAACAAATCCTTGGACTGATGCTAGAAAGAATAAACAAAAAACTGATTCCAAGACAGCTGTCCCAAAAAAATAACTCTTACAACTACATCTCTCAAAGTATCAACTGATATGGTGCATCACTTGTCATCTGTTTTTATTTTTAAAAAAGAGGGTTTCTTAAACAACTGAGAAACAGCAATGATTTATTCAGGATGTTCAGAGTCCAATAATTCTTCACAAAGGTAGGTCAAGATGGGATACTATTTACATTATATATAAGCCAAATAAAGCAACATATATTACAAACATAGAAGTTTCTATTCCCCTGCTTGAACTCAATGAATACTTATCTTGTTCATTTTTCATTAATTTTAATTATAATAATTTAAGTAATTAATTAATTCAGCAAGGTGCCATTCATCAGAGTTCAAACTCAAATGTAACAAATTAACATCATATATAATAGCAGTAACAGTAGAGTTTTTTGAAAAAAAATGCTGTCATGGAGACTAATGCCTTCTTCAGTTAAAGCATGATTTAGAAATGTCATCTATATCCTGGTTAAATAATAGTAGCAAGCTCTCAGTACAAATGTCATCATTATTCTGTCTAAATATAGTTAATATCAATTATGGCAGGTATCACAGCTACGAGTGCTGTTTGATCAATCCTGATACGGTGTGCGTAGATGCAGCTGTGTCTGGTAGCTAGTACAAATGTCATTATCATTCTGTCTAAACATAATTAATATCAGTTATGGTAGGTATCATAGCTTCAAGTGCTGTTTTATTAAGCCTGACATGATGTGTGTGGATGCAGCTGTGTCTGTCAGCTGTTGTATGTTGCCATTTTCATCTCCAGGAAGCTGTGGGTTGTGAGTTGTGATTCGAGGATTACTGATGCTTGTGTATTAGGAAGAGATATTTGGTGTTTTAGCCTGGATCCAGGGAAAGGGGGTGGATAAAACTGTGATTTGGGATATTTTGGCAGAGAATAGTTTGTTTATACATCTGCTGAGTGAGAGGTGGGAAGGCTGGAAGAATATGTTATCTCTTGTCGTGGCGGCTTGTTGGGAGTTTTTTTTTTTTTTGATCTGTTTGCTCTCTGTTCTTTTCTTGGCTGCTGCCTCACTGAAAGGGAGGGAATTTAGGCTTGAAGTTGCAGTTAAGTGAAGCTTTGCTTCAGGTGTATCATGAGCCTCTGGTATGCAGTACACAGACACACTAACAGAAACAGATGCTCCCAGGTTGCTATGGTAATGGAGACAGAGTGACAATGATGCTTAAGGTCTCCGAGGAGCCTCTGAGATGATTCTCAGCAATGAAGTTTTTGGTTTAATATATATATATATATATATATATATATATATATATATATATATATATATGTGTGTGTGTGTGTGTGTGTGTGTGTGTGTGTGTGTGTGTGTGTGTGATAAAGGGGATGTTTTAAACTACATGTACACATATTGATGGTCTCCAAATACATTGTTTAGCTCATTAAGTTGATTCTTGATATAAAATATAAAATAAAATAATAAGCACAATTTTATATTTGAAATGTATTTTGGTCCAAACACATTAAGGACTTACATAAGACTGGAAGTCTGAGATATTCTGAAAGACTAAGAGCACTTGGTCTTGTGCAGTACCCTTTGCAGTGGTCTGGGAGGTGAGCTTGATCAGATGTGTTGGGCATATGGGGATAGCTGATTCTAGGGGTGTTTGGGGTTGCCAGGAAGTGCTAGAGAGTCATCAGATTTCCTCTGTGGAAATATCTGTGGGAATGGAAGGTGTGTTGAGTGGTTCACTGGCATAGTGGCTACTGCATGGAACAGGCTAGTAAAATGGAACAGGACAAATATTGGTTTGGATATTTTAAGAACAGCCTGGAAACACACCACATGAACTAGTGAATGATATTCTGGCAAAACTGGATGGGCATTGTTGCCTGTGCTTGAAGTACTGATATGTGTGCATGTAAGGATGGAAATCTACTTATAACCAATAAGAAACGAAAAGGGTCTCATAATTTAAAGTCTATAGACTGTATAAACATGCTTGGAAGCAGCTAATAATAAGAATAAGCATTATAGCTTGTGGTCTCTCAAATAACTAAGCAACAGCCAAAAAAAAAAACAAAAAACACCCACAATAGTTATGTAATGTATGATTTTAGTAAATCTAGACATAAAATATATAATCGTCATATAAGATGAAGCAGTCTGCTGAATTTAGATATTAAAGACAGGATTTAATAACATGGGCTTGTGTATAATAACACTACTGTCTTAACTTGTCACAAATGGCATACACTACATTGAATATCAAGGGGAAGCATGATGATTTTCTTATGTAAGTAAATATGCATAATAAATCATGTAATTGCTTTAACTTGAATTGTAGTTTTTGTAACCCATCTTGACCATATATAATACTTAAGAGATTAGAAAGGTAACTAATGTTTTATACATGACATCAAACTGACAAAGGTGTTCAAGAGAAGCAATAGAAGCCTGAACTTTATATGTCACAGAATGTAATAATCATATTCTGAACAAATTGTATTAAATTGACAATGGACACTCAGTTTAATAACATGGGCTTGTGTATGATAACACTACTGTTTTAACTTGTCATAAATGACATACACTATATTGAACATCAAGGGGAAGCATGATGATTTTCTCATATAAGTAAATGTGCATAACAAGTAATATAATTTCTTTAACTTGAATTGTGGTTTTGTAACCCATCTTGACCATACATAATACTTAAGATGTTACCAAGGTAAGTAATGTTTTATACATGACGTCAAACTGACAAAGTTGTTCAAGGGAAACAATAAAAGCCTGAACTAGGAATGTCACAGAATGTAACAATCACATTCTAAGCAAATAGTATTAAATTGACAATAATCTCTCAGTTTAACCTTTGCTGATTATACAAAATAGAATGTTACCATTTAAATCTAAAAACTTTCAGTATATGCCATAAAATGGCAATTTATGAATATGGAGCCCACTTGTAATCATTAATCACAATAAGTGAATTTGTTATTTTTAACCTATAATTTCACTCATTTTATAATAAGAAATGACAGATATGAAAATCCTTATGTGTAGGAAATGGGGGAAGAGGGATGCACTGATAATTAAAATGCACTAACTTTCATCAATGTTCACATAAAACAAACTTGATGCTTTAAGTAAGTTAGCAACAAAATGATTACTTAAATGCTGGCAAACAATGAAATATAACTTCTGATATATCCAGTAATACACTGTATTATAAACATTAGATATAAATATTATTACCATCTATTTATATTAAGCAATATGTTTTGAAAGACTTCATCAATAAGGATGAATATAACTGTGTGCTATAATCTTTTATTGAGGTTTTATATATGATACATCCTACTTTACTATGATTGAATTGCTTGTCATCTATCTTTCATGTAAATATTAATTGTTTATACAATAAGTAGATATTTATATTGTATTAGAATTCTGTCTGATCTACAATAGTACTATATCTGTTCAAATCATATAAATATTGCTTATTCCTGCTACAAATATTCTCCATATGATAATTCAATTTATGGAGCTCAGATGTTCTGGATTGTCAAGATATGAGTGATAATCTGATGGATTTAGGTTTATCCATCAGATTAGGAAAGATTTTCATTCCATGGCTTGTGCGGATCTTAGCTTTGTTAACATTTATTAATGTAAATTTGTTATTTCACAAAAACATTTTAGTATGCCTGACCAAAACATTACTTTATTGGTAAACACTTAAAGTATAAAACTTATAATTTCCTTTAAAAGCTCAAACTTTATAGTTATCAGAGAAAAATGTTTAATAGTCACAATAAAACAAAAAAATACATAGTCTAAATAACCTAAGATGGATTTAACTTTATTATCTTTAAATACCAATGACTTAAACAATCCTAGCAAGAGATCAAATCTACTGAAATATTTAAAACTGAGCAAAGCACAACTTGTCATCCTTCAAGAAACTCATTTCAAAACAAATGACAATTACAAATGGAATCCTAAGGAATATATGATATTGGTGCAATCCACTTATAAGACAAAGACAAAAGGGGTAACAATTTTATGGAAAACAAATGTGATTAACCCAGAAATCATTTATAAGCATAAAGATAAAGAAGGCCTTATGGCATTAGTAATAGTTAAATATAATAACAGAATATGGACCCTAGCCAATCTATACTGGTTCCCAAGCATTGGAACAGGAACTGTTAAAAAACACTTGGATTTACTTTCCAATAATTATAAAGGCAACTTAATATTGGGAGGAGATTTTAACTGTATATTTGATATTTCTAAAACTACAAATAAAAGGCCGCTGCATACATCTGCTGCATTAAAACCTTTAAAGAAGTGGATCGAATCATTTCATCTTGCAGATACATTCAAATTTAAAGAAGATAAATCTGAGTTGTTTTCCCATCAAGATCACAGATTTGGTACCCAAACTAGAATAGATAAAATATTTGCTGTCCATGACTTTCACTATAAAATCATTAATTTCTCAATCGCTCCCTGCCCCTTTTCAGACTACAATTCGTTGATACTAAAACTTCAACATGGGTGCAAACCATTAATATTTAATTCCAGAATTCCAGCATATATAACTAAAATTAAAGAGTTCAACCCCTGGTTATTATCCGAATTACAGTTCTTCTTAGATATTAATTACACCACATAGATAAACAAAATAAGGATATGGGACTCGTTAAAAGCTTACATATATAGTAAAACCCTAACTTGATACAAAAAAAAAAATCAGAGAATGGGATTCTGAATTATTAGAGCTACAATCCAAACTTTTGTCAGTAAAAGCTGAAAAAAATCAAAATCATTTGGAGATGAAAAAGAAAGCAGAAGCATTAAACAATAAATACAATGAAATTCTAACACATAAAACTAGTTTAGCTTTAGAAAAACAAAAATTAATACCTTGGACACTTCTCCCAAATATAGACATAATTTAGCCACAAGAATCAAAATACAATCAAAAGCTAATAACATTAAAAATATAGTCTATGAAAAGAAAGGGAAAAATGTCTCGGATATAGGTGACATTCTTGATGCCTATAGAAATCACTATATGGAACATTTCCAAAAAGAAAATATACATATTGAGCAATTAAATTGAGATGAAAAATGTTCTAATATAAAAAAATACCAGAAAAAATTAAAACTAGATCTGCAAGCACCCATATCCTACAAATAAGTACAGATACAATAAAAGAGGGTAAAATATAAAGCTCCAGGTATAGATGACATAATTATGGAAATATATAAACGTTTTCCTTCAAAGATACTATCCCTTTTCCATAAAACTCTATTAGAAATTCAGTCACAAGCTTTAATACCACCCTCTTGGAGATATTCCTTAATCACATCAATCCTAAGGGAAACAAATCCCTAAACCTCTGTACATCATATAGACCTATATCATTATTAAATAATGACTATAAGATATTTATGACAATATTAGCTAACAGAATGAAAATACCACTATCCTAAACAATAAATAATGATCAAACTGGATTTATATATCATAGACACACACATGACAATATTAAAATGATAATTTCTGTTATAGATTATGTTAATAAAGAAAATAAACATTCATAATTGGCTTAGATATAGAAAAAGCCTTTTATTCCCTAAATTGGGACTATTTATTCAAAATCCTAATGCTGTTTGAATTTCCTGCATCCTCTGTTCATCTCCTAAAGAATATATATACAAATAATTTAGTGTATGTCAAGTTAGGTCCTTTTACCTCTGAATCTATACATATAACAAAAGGCACTAAACAAGGATGTCCCATGTCACCAATTCTATTGCTCTGGCTACTGAAATATTGGCAGATTCAATTCATAACAATATAAAAATCAAAGGAATAGTTGAACAATACAATTCTAAAATAATGTTATTTGCTGATGACATATTACTAATAGTATCTAATACAAACGAGACATTAGAAGAATTAGATATATTAATTGACAAATTTCACATGGCTTCAGAACTCCATTTCAATAAATCAAAATCAAAATGTTTATTTTTAAATAAAAAAAGAACTGCAGACTAATGTGACTCACATCATAGTAAAACAAGAATATACCTTAAAATATCTAGGAATTGAGTTATGCAAGGATAATAATGAATTAGTCTAAAAAATACAATAATATCATCAATACAATTAAAATCTCTGTGGAAAAATGGAACAAAATAATATTAACATTTGAAGATAGACTACAGTTAATAAAAATGGTTTTACTGCTCAAGATCCTGTATATAGCCTTGGCAATACAACTGTTACCAGAAAGGAATATGCTTAAATAAATTAATGCCTAATAAAATATTTATGGTTTCCCAAAAGAAATAGAATAGCTTTAATACATCATATTAGATCATGGAAACAGGGAGGATTAAACTTTCCTGATATAGAAACATATATAAAAGCATCAATGTCTAAAACAGTCTCAGACTGGACAAGTCCAAATTACTCTGAAAACTGAAAGAATTACTAACTGTTATATCAATAAATTAATTTGATTTACTAAAACAATTTCAAATAACAGATATAAACAATTTTCCATGGCACACAGTATGTATTAGTATGCAATATAACATAACTAAACCCACTAAAACTTGAATGATTAATTATTACATTGACTCATTTAGGAAAATTATTAATGCAAATATAGATTTAAAAATCTGGTTTGATCTTTTAACGCCATTTATAGTCACAAAGAACTTTCCCCATAAAATATATAGAGAAATTATTAATTCCTGAGAACAGAAAGGATTTGTTTGTTGGCTCCAATGTATCAAAAAACTAAAAGTTTTAGATATGTAAGAAATAAAAACAACTTACAAAATTCCACAACAGGACTGGCTAATTTTACAGAATATTCTGTCATATTCACAAGATTTAAGTGGAATAATTAACAATTCTTCATTTAAAAAAAATACCTAAATTTACAAAATACATATATGAAATCATATATAATGACTTTGACATGGGAAATAGTATTTCAAAATTTTACAAAATATTGATAAACCATAAAACAACAGCCAAAACCTCATATTGGAAATATATAACAAAAGGATACTCAATACAGTTAACTGAAGATATTAAAACAAATATCTTATTATCGATAAAATATGCATCCTTTACACAATACTGGAAAGTTTTTAATTAGAAATGCTTGCACAGAGCGTTCTTAACCCCAGACAGAATCAGTAAAATTAGTTCTTTCATAAAAGGAATATGTTGGAGATGTGAGCAAGTACACAATGCAGATTGGAACCACATTTTCTTTGATTGTGTTAAAATTAAACCATTTTGGAATGGTGTTAATAACTTTCTACAAGCTTTATTTAATGAATTGTTTTATTTAACTAAAGCTCTTGTATTATCAAATGTGAACAAATGTCCTCATTTGAACAGGTCAAACATGTATCTAGTATGGACTATACTTGCAATTTCAAGGAAGTGTATAAGAAGGAATACAAACACAATACCAACTTTGGAAGACTTCTACAGCCTACTGAAGACCACAGCATTATTGGAAATTAAAATTAAAGAACTAAGAATTCATCCAAAGCAATTTATCAATGACCCTTGGGAAAAAGTCTTATGATATCCTGAGACTTGACCGTAATAATAAGAAGGGTGGAGGAGTAGCTATACTATATAAAAATGGATTACAAGTTACCTTACTAGACCGCAAACCTCCACTATCTAGTAATGCAGAGATTCTTATATCCAAGATTCAACTCAATAAATGCAAATCCATATATATCATCTGTATCTACCTTCCCCTAGGCAATAATACTAACACATTAGAAGCTATCCTCAGTTGGCTCTCAACCAACTACCCACAAGAAACCATAATATTGGGTGACTTTAATATAAACTGGAATTTCTGTTCATCTGAGCAGCCTTCTACTCATATTGACCTATATGGCTTTACTCAAACCATCACATCCCCTACCAGAACCAATAAAATGAATAACAAAGAAAGCACCCTAGACTGGATTCTCACTAATAGTCACTAACAAACTTATAAAACAGGTATCCTCCCTGAAGATATAAGTGATCACGCACTCACCTATTTAATCAGATGTAAGACTGAAACTCCCAACTCAACCATTTATAGGACAATAAGGGATAACAAAAACTTTAACCCTGATAGCTTCCAAATAGAACTTAGTGCCTGTGACTGGTCAACCCTCAAACACCTCCCATTAGATGATGCAGTCAAATACTTTAATTCAAAATTCTTAGCAATTCTTGATTGTTATGCCCCAACATGCAAAATTAGAACCAGGACTAAACCAGCCCCTTGGCTCACCAAGACTACCAAACAAAAAATCCTCCTAAGAAATAAATTATGGGCCAGCTGGCAGTCAACAAAAGCCCTTCAGAACAATTATTGTTCAGACAGCTAAGAAATGAAGCAAAAAAGCCATATTGTCTGACAAAAGAAACTACTACTGCCAGCTTCAACAAACCCACCAAAATAATCCTCAAAAATTCTGGTTAGGCATTAATAACCTCCTACACCCAAGCCGCTCAGGCACTCCTACTCCCTTAGGCTCTGATCACAACAATCCCATTCAAATAGCCAACTCTTTTAACACTTTTTTCACAGAAACCATTCAATCCCTAGCCAACCAACTATATCCTAACTCCACATCCTCTACACCTGCCATCTCCTATAGCCCCCCCCTATTTCATTTTCAACCAGTCCAACATCCCTTGTTTATAACCTTATCCAGAAACTTAAACCCACCACTCTTTCTGCAGACCTACTACCTGCAGAATACCTACAAAAAGCAGCAAAAAACATAGCCTACCCCATATCCATCCTCATTAATAGAACTATTTCAGAAGGAACCATCCCATCAATCTGGAAAGTTTCTCACATTATCCCCCTGCATAAAGGTGGTAATTCCAAAGAGTTTTCCAACTACAGGCCCATAGCCATATTATCCCCTTTGGCAAAAGTAATGGAGAAATGCATTCATAAGCAACTTTTAAGCCACCTACTTGAAAATAATTTATTAGCCACCTGCCAACATGGTTTCAGACTATTTCATAGCACCACCTCTGCTCTCTTATCCTTTACTGACTGAATTAATAGAAATCGTAATAATGACACTCTATCCTCAGTGCTCTTTATTGATTTGTCAAAAGCCTTTGACATGGTTAACCACCACCTCCTCATAAACACACTTAAAAACCTGTCATTGGATACTCTTGCCATACAGTGGTTCCAATCCTACTTAAATAACAGGCAACAGGCTGTACTATGGGCAAATAACTTATCTTCCCGCCTCCCAGTTGTCATAGATGTCCCTCAAGACTCAATACTGTGTCCTCTCCTCTTCTCAATTTTCACAAATGACCTCCATTCTATAATTCCTCAAGCTACCTGTATCCAATATGCAGATGACTCCACACTTATATGCTCAGCCACTTCCTCATCAGAACATCAGTCCCTAACCCAAAACACCATTAGCATAGTTGAAAATTGGCTTCTACACCGAAGTCTTATCTTGAACCCTAAAAAAACAAAAATGCTACTATTCACCCCTACCCATAGAGCCTCCCCACTTAACGTTACTGTTACTTCTAGCAATGGAACTATAATATCTCCTGATCCTACTACAAAACTACTTGGGGTACTTATTGATAATAACCTCACCTTTGAGCCTCACATTAATAACACTATAAAAACAGTGAACAAAAAATTAGGTTCCCTCTACAGGATCAAAACCTTTCTGACTCCACTAGCCAAGACAACTATAGCCCATACCCACCTTATCTCTACCCTACTATATGCCTTGCCTATCTATACTAAATTATATAAAAGCAATCTAAATAAACTGTCTACCTCCTACAACAATATTGCCAGATTTGCATCTGAGTCCTCCTATAGGACCCATCATTGTATCAATCTGAATCAACTAGGCTGGTTAGAATTGCCAAATCTAATACTTTTCAACCAACTAACAATAGTCCATAAGATCCTGTATCAACCTACAAATACACCAATACTCAATACCCTAATCACCCCCTATAATAATCTCAAAACACTATGCTCATCTAACAAATTACTAGTACAAATAGCTAAATCCAATAATTCAGCTGGTCACACATTATTTTCTAATACAGTGGGTAAAACCTGGAACAGCCTCCCTAATCACCTAACCTCCCTAGCCTCAGCTAACCTATTTAAAAGCAAACTAAAACCCTACCTTAAATCATACTGGTTATGCCCCTGTGTCAACCCAGACTAACTACCAAACCCTTCCCTAGACACCTATCTTCTCATGAGTATAGTCTTGTGTCTTCTCTAATGATATTAAAGTTAATGTGACTATACAGCGGACTAATGTCCTGTACATATTTTGAATGATCTCTAATGATATTAAAGTTAATGTGACTATACAGCGGACTAATGTCCTGTACATATGTTGAATGATCTCTAATGATATTAAAGTTAATGTGACTATACAGCGGACTAATGTCCTGTACATATTTTGAATGATCTCTAATGATAATAAAGTTAATGTGACTATACAGCGGACTAATGTCCTGTACATATTTTGAATGATCTCTAATGATATTAAAGTTAATGTGACTATACAGCGGACTAATGTCCTGTACATATGTTGAATGATCTCTAATGATATTAAAGTTAATGTGACTATACAGCGGACTAATGTCCTGTACATATTTTGAATGATCTCTAATGATATTAAAGTTAATGTGACTATACAGCGGACTAATGTCCTGTACATATGTTGAATGATCTCTAATGATATTAAAGTTAATGTGACTATACAGCGGACTAATGTCCTGTACATATTTTGAATGATCTCTAATGATAATAAAGTTAATGTGACTATACAGCGGACTAATGTCCTGTACATATTTTGAATGATCTCTAATGATAATAAAGTTAATGTGACTATACAGCGGACTAATGTCCTGTACATATGTTGAATGATCTCTAATGATATTAAAGTTAATGTGACTATACAGCGGACTAATGTCCTGTACATATTTTGAATGATTATCCATTGATAATAACGTTAATGTGACTATACAGTGGACTAATGTCCTGTACATATGTTGAATGATCTCTAATGATAATAAAGTTAATGTGACTATACAGCGGACTAATGTCCTGTACATATGTTGAATGATCTCTAATGATATTAAAGTTAATGTGACTATACAGTGGACTAATGTCCTGTACATATTTTGAATGATCTCTAATGATAATAAAGTTAATGTGACTATACAGCGGACTAATGTCCTGTACATATGTTGAATGATCTCTAATGATATTAAAGTTAATGTGACTATACAGCGGACTAATGTCCTGTACATATTTTGAATGATTATCCATTGATAATAACGTTAATGTGACTATACAGCGGACTAATGTCCTGTACATATTTTGAATGATTATCCATTGATAATAACATTAATGTGACTATACAGCGGACTAATGTCCTGTACATATTTTGAATGATCTCTAATGATAATAAAGTTAATGTGACTATACAGCGGACTAATGTCCTGTACATATGTTGAATGATCTCTAATGATAATAAAGTTAATGTGACTATACAGCGGACTAATGTCCTGTACATATGTTGAATGATCTCTAATGATAATAAAGTTAATGTGACTATACAGCGGACTAATGTCCTGTACATATTTTGAATGATCTCTAATGATAATAAAGTTAATGTGACTATACAGCGGACTAATGTCCTGTACATATGTTGAATGATCTCTAATGATATTAAAGTTAATGTGACTATACAGCGGACTAATGTCCTGTACGTATTTTGAATGATCTCTAATGATAATAAAGTTAATGTGACTATACAGCGGACTAATGTCCTGTACGTATTTTGAATGATCTCTAATGATAATAAAGTTAATGTGACTATACAGCGGACTAATGTCCTGTACATATTTTGAATGATCTCTAATGATAATGAAGTTAATGTGACTATACAGCGGACTAATGTCCTGTACATATTTTGAATGATCTCTAATGATAATAAAGTTAATGTGACTATACAGCGGACTAATGTCCTGTACATATGTTGAATGATCTCTAATGATATTAAAGTTAATGTGACTATACAGCGGACTAATGTCCTGTACATATTTTGAATGATTATCCATTGATAATAAAGTTAATGTGACTATACAGCGGACTAATGTCCTGTACATATGTTGAATGATCTCTAATGATATTAAAGTTAATGTGACTATACAGCGGACTAATGTCCCGTACATATTTTGAATGATCTCCATTGATAATAATGTTAATGTGACTATACAGCGGACTGATGTCCTGTACATATTTTGAATGATTATCCATTGATAATAAAGTTAATATGACTATACAGCGGACTAATGTCCTGTACATATTTTGAATGATCTCTATTGATAATAAAGTTAATGTGACTATACAGCGGACTAATGTCCTGTACATATTTTGAATGATCTCTATTGATAATAAAGTTAATGTGACTATACAGCAGACTAATGTCCCGTACATATTTTGAATGATCTCTATTGATAATAAAGTTAATATGACTATACAGCGGACTAATGTCCTGTACATATTTTGAATGATTATCCATTGATAATAAAGTTAATGTGACTATACAGCGGACTAATGTCCTGTACATATTTTGAATGATCTCTATTGATAATAACGTTAATGTGACTATACAGCGGACTAATGTCCTGTACATATTTTGAATGATCTCTATTGATAATAACGTTAATATGACTATACAGCAGACTAATGTCCTGTACATATTTTGAATGATCTCTATTGATAATAACGTTAATGTGACTATACAGCGGACTAATGTCCTGTACATATTTTGAATGATCTCTATTGATAATAACGTTAATGTGACTATACAGAGGACTAATGTCCTGTACATATTTTGAATGATCTCTATTGATAATAACGTTAATGTGACTATACAGCGGACTAATGTCCTGTACATATTTTGAATGATTATCCATAGCCATCTTACACTAGGACTTCTGGTGAGACTTTACAAAATGAGAGTGTCCTCATACATACTTTGTATGAATATCCGTTGCTGATAGACACTAGCATTTTTGTGTGACTTTATAATTAATAGTGTCTTTGACATATTTTATCATGAATATCCAAAACTGTTTGCATTTGGATTTTTCATATTCAAATGCTAAATCCTATGAAATGTAATGTATGCCTAAGCTTTGTAATGTACCAATGCCTTTGTACATGCCATTGTGTTTATAAACATTTTGATGTAAGTGGAGCTTTTCTTCCCAGGCTTCCACTGAAAATGGACATATATCCAGTTGTTCTAGCCCGGTCAACAAATGTAAAATAAAATAAATAAATAAAATAAAAGTCTTATCATTGATTGACAGTATAAAATAATTGATCAGACACTCTGATAATGGATTGGACATACTTACAAAGTAACTGTATACATTAAGATCTGTTATAGTGTCAGGCTAATGTAAATAGTGTACATAGTTATTCATGATGTTATGTATAAATACTATGGAATTCATACAAATGTATTTGAAAAATAAAAAAAAAAATTTTTAAGAAAAAAAAGGTACAGAGAAGGATGGCTCATAAAGTCCAAGTGCTTCATGTCTTCCAGACTTTATATTTTCTTAGTGACCTCTGTAGTATCTCAAGTTATACTTGATGACTTCTTTTTAAACTTCAAAAAACAACATTGTATTTAATTACTGTCTAAGTCACAGCTGTTCATAAAGGGACAATGACATATTGTGATTTTATGGACATTAATTCTAGGCATCAAATATGCTATAGTGTAGACTTTTCTAACTTCACTTGCCATATACTAATCAAAACTTAGCTTATTGCTCATTATGATTTTGTTCATACTTACTCACGGGCTGTTTCATTTGTATTATGACTTATACTTTTTTCCAGTGACACAGTGACTGGTACTGCTGCTTCTCTGTGCTCGGTTCTCCAGTTTGAGTCATGTTTTTCATGACATCTGTGTGAAGTTTGCATGTCATCCCTGTGGCCATGTTGATTTCTCTGACTGCTCTGTTTTTCTTCTCATTATACAATGAACCTGTGTCCCATCCAGGATTAGTTTCTCTGTCTGTGTCTGCTGAGTGCTGGAGTAGTCTGGTTCTCAAGGCAACCTTGAAATTAATAAAGTACATGTTAAAGAATGAATCAATCATTTTCCTTAAATTTGATAATAGTATGTTGGTAGCAGTAAGACTGATATTCTTAGCAATTCAGTAGGGGTTATTTCATCCTTTAGAAGTTTTGTATGTTTTGCTAAGGTAATAGTATTTCTGAATTTGCAGTCATCAGCATATTTTGCTATCTAAAGTTACTTCTGTACGGTTGTGTTACAGGGAATTAAAATGATAAAGAGTGTACCCAATATAGAATCCTAAATGAATTTCATAAGGATGGATAAATAATCACCTATTCTCATCTGTTGTACAAACATGCTCACTAATTAATTTCTAACATATTAATCTAACTGCTGAGGAAGTTCCTGCTTAACTTCCAAGGAGTGGAAGAGTGGTTCTCAGAATACTGAGACTCATTATGAACAAGGATAATAAATGCTGAGTCCTCGATTGTGGTATCACACAGCATCCACCCCCCTCCCCGATTCTGAAGTACAATGATTTCAAAGTTTGAATATGCAAGTAGCAGAGATGGGAGAAGCACAAGCATCCATGTTTGGGAGTGGAGGGATGAAATCCTCTACAGAAACATTCTGCTGTTAGCACAATGAGTTTCAATATTTGCTACATTTATTTCACAACCAGGCTTTATTTTCTGAAGTCTAAAGACTTGCAATCATGATTCTTGTAGTGCTAGTGGGAACCCCTATTGATATTTAATTAAATGCTTTTATAGTAATACCCTTACATGGGATTGTGTTGAGTGCCTTGGCAACGTCTGAATTGGATGTAGTAAGTTGCCATTCAAGAGTGCCAATAACTTCTACAAAAAGAGATACTAAATTAAGGTGACACATTCTCCCCTTGACAAATCCAAATTGCTCTTGATTATGTTCTTTACCTTTTCTATTACTACTCGTGTTACCATACCTTACCATACCTTGTGTAATATAGGAGAATCCTTTCCAATGACAGAGGTGTAATACTTCTATTCCTAAGGTTTTTATTTTATTTTTTTTTAATTTTTACTTTTCACAGACAGATCACAAATTAATTTAGTGAAAGTCTATTATATTCACTATCCCCTCTTTTGGCACTGTAGCACTGTCAAAGAACACATTGCTGTTGTCTTTACCTTTTATTTAGCTTAGTTTTGTGGCTAGAAATAAGCAATTTTATCAGTTTTTAAATAGTCTTCGTGCCTTATTTAAGTACTGCTTGCTATTTGGCCTATGGTTATTTTTGAAAAAATAGTATGTTTTTCCAATTTTATATATATATATATATATATATATATATATATATATATATATTTTTTTTTTTTTTTTTTTTTTTTGGTTTTATATATCCAATATCAAATATCTGAATGCAAAGATCATAGCTTTCAACCTTCCATCTCCAAAATGAGGAACATTAGCCCTCATAATGTGGAATAAATGGGGGAAGTGTGGAATACACACTAGCAGCTTACTAATCACTTCCACCAGGAAGGTCATAGGATGGTTAAAATATGCTGCTTTTACTTATAGAAAGATCTTTTAACATGTTAATATGATTCCTTTCTATGACACAGATTAAAGGTTTTATGTGTATTGTTCCTTATCTGATTTCTGCATGGAGTGTTGCTTGCTGCTTTGATGACATCATTTCAGGGTTATTGACTAGTCAGACTGGCAATGGTTTGTATGTTAATTTTATTTTTGTTGTATGCACTGCAGTGGGTTACCTAAGGTCACATGACTCACAGGAAAAAGAATAGGTGAGTTTTTTGTTTTTTATTGTGCAAATACTTTTTTGTCAGAGTTTGTGCAATCTGACTTAATATTTATAGATTAAGGGTGGGAACAATGTCCCAAACAAAAAAATATGTTATGAACTGTGTCCCAGCCTATTTTTTGAGAGAAATGTATTTCTTTTGGTGTAATTTCCCTTAGCATAGCTTGCAATATGCATTTTCTATTACTATATCTTCCTATTTGCATTTAGAATATAGCATTAATTACTTATTTTGCATATCCAATGCCTGCTTTTGTCTTGTTTATGTACTATGTTTTATTCATGTGGAGCTTTTCTCCCCGGGCCTCCACTGAAAATGTATCCTTGACCCAGTTGGACTTTCCCGGTAAACAAATGTTAAATAAATAAATAAAATAAAATCTTTCCAGGTCTGTAAGTTCCAATTTTTATGCAAAATAAAATGATGCCATAGTAGTAAGGGAATACTGAAAGGGTGAATAGTAAGAGGTAATGAATGGCAGTACATTGGTTCATCAATGTAGATTAAAAACAATATATTCTAAGTGATTCTGACTTATAAAAATTAATAATAAGGGGCGGCATGGTGGCATTGTTACGTCACAAGATCTCTGGTTTGATTCGCAGCTAGGGTGCCTTCTGTGCGGAATCTGCATGTCTTCCTTCTGTTCACATGGGTTTTCTCCATGTGCTGTAATTTCTTCCCAAATTCCAAAGATCTGCAGTAAGTGGACTGGACACTAAATTTTCCATAGGTGTGAGTGCACGTGCGAGTGTGTGTGGTACGGAAGAACAGCCGTGGCTCTAGTTGATTGTCACTCTTAATGTGACACACAGACTCCATGTGTAAAACTGAGAAAAAGGGTTGTGGATGGATGGATGGATGGATGGATGGATGGATGGATGGATGGATGGATGGATGGATGGATGCATGAACTGAGATCATTTTTAGTGCAGTACTTCTTCCAGTTTGTTAGAGATTATTGAGGAAGCAATCCTACTCAGTAGATGACATTGATGCTGTTCTGTAACACTCTCAAAAGTTGATTTCAGATTTATCTGCTGCAGATTTTGCAGGAAGGAGCTCCAATGCAGGGTTCTTTTCAATAAGCCTAGCTTTAAAATAGCCTCTTGTTAAATATGGAGACACCACCGCTTGTGCCTGTTAAGCCTTCAGTGATGAAAGGAGATAAACACATTCATTTGTCCTTTAGAATTAGCACTTCTGAATTGATTTTTCTCTTATAGTACAGATGTTAACATTTGCAATGCAAAGACAGAGGTCAAAATTACCTACTTTCTTCTTTAATCCTACCTTCGCCTATTATCTAATGGAAGGTTTTTTTTTGACAGTCTTATTATATGAAATGTATTTCTTCAGGTATAAAAAGGCACTTTACTGAAGAATAATGCTCAGCTTGGTATCTATATAATTACAATGGGATGGGTAATAAAGAAACAAAAAATGTAAAAGAGGATATATGTGTCTGCACAAAATATTACACATAAAACTGATATTACAAAGAAACGGTGAACAAGAATATGTCTGAGATAAATGCACATCAAAGCTGTGCAAACATGATGGAGAATATGACATCTGAATTAAGGAACTAAAGGCTGTTTTAGAAATAAATCAGCTTATCTGGTCAGATTATAAGAAACACAGTACAATGAACAAACAGCGTATGTAATTGCAAGTGATACTGAGCAAGATTAAAGCTACTGGCACATAAGCATACATGACTATGCATTGAAAAAGTCTAAATTAAGAGGATACACAAATTATATCTTTTCCTCACCTCAGTGTGTGTTTTCATCCTCATAAAATAATCTATATAGTGCTGCACATACTGTATGGCATGACTGTTTCTGGTTTCTTGGGGCCAGGTCAGTGGTCACTGAGGCATGACTCCCAGTCTCTGGACCATGTTTGATGAACGCGCTTGGTCCAGGAGTTGACGGTGGGCAGAAGGAGTGCCTCGCCTTTGCCAAGTGAGGGAAGGGGACTTCAGGCAAATACAGCAGGCCATGGTGGAGGCAAAAAGCTGCAAACAGTCTGAAATATACTGAACAAGTGTCTGCAGACATTTCATTGTACTTCAGGCATAGTTCAGGACTGTAAATAGGGCATAACAAAACAATATAAAATATACCTATTGATAACAGTACAACTCAGCTTGACCCAGGTGGTAATATGGCTGTGGGTGACCACGCGAGAAAGAAATCAGTCACAAGAGTGAAAAACAGTAGAATAAGGAATAACCAAAAAATGTCAAAATAATTTTCCAGGCTTTTCATCTTATTGTCTATGATACTTAATATTTTTGTCAGTAAAAAGACAGAGAGAATGATGTTTTTTTCTCCCCGATCATATATCCTATATATCTACTGAGTGTCTAGCTTATGTATTTTATTTATATTATTACTTATTTATTTATTAAACATGTAAATGGACTGTCCAAGTACCATTTCAGTCATGACCTTGCCCTTTTAACAGGACACATTACTAATTATGGTAGCATCTATAGTTACAACAATAAATATAGTCTTAATAACATTTTAAAAGATGACCTTAATGACAGGAGCAAATAGCAATGAAGAAGCAAAAACGATACATACCAGTAATGCAAAAAATGCAAGTCAACTAGATAACAGAATCAACAAGCTTAAGTACACTCTTAGTCACTTGTCGAGTGAGCACATTTTAGGTAAAAAAACAGGAAACTAAATACATCTTGCTAACAAAGTAAATGAGAAAGGATGTGACATATTAGGTAAAGAAAAAAATGTTAACACCTTTATCGAATTATCTCTCAAAACAGGCAAGCATACGTCCATATAAAAGAAAACAAACCATATTAACATGTTCCTAGTTACAAACATTATACATCACATACGTTCTTTTGTATAACTATCATCGGTCTATATTACATAAACTGCTTAATTTCTGCTTTCTCTTAAATCTCACTCCTCCTCCAAAACATTATTCTGTATGTATTGTTCCAACAATTTCCATTTTTTGCTCTGTAATTTGCTCCTACCCACTTCCAGTTCTTTTATCTCTGTTATAATATGCAATACTTCAAATACAGTTGGTTTGGACTTTAATATCAATTTTCTAGTATTTTTTTTTTAGCAGCCACCAGAATTAAACTTAGCAAAGCCTTTCTATGTCTAGTCAATTCCGATCTTGTATCCCTGCTCAAAAAAAATAAATAATTTCCTTAGTTACACCCACTTACTCACCCAATATTTTTGACAGAGTATACTGTAAGGAATTGTTGAAGTCTGCCAACTCAGTACACTCCAAAATCATATGTTCCCAGTTATCTCTTACTTCCCCATTACACCTCCAACATTTTCCATGTACCCAAAGTAAAACTCATTGGAGTCTGCTTGGGGTACAAAAATACCC
This sequence comes from Protopterus annectens, assembly GCF_019279795.1. Taxonomy (NCBI): domain Eukaryota; kingdom Metazoa; phylum Chordata; order Ceratodontiformes; family Protopteridae; genus Protopterus; species Protopterus annectens. Next base: position 612,128,979 of record NC_056732.1, on the reverse strand, counting down.
ATGCAAACACTTCCAAGCAAAAATCCTAAATCATCCAGACGTTGTTGCTTACTTGGGAGCCATACATATGTCCTCCCATTGTTTCTTAGTGAATTGCTTGTCAAATCTCTCTTCCCAATCTTTTCTATCCTTCTCTGATAGATTCCTACAGTTATTCTGCCATATTTTGTATGCCCTACTAATTATCCATTTTAAACAGCTGCTTCTGTTGTAGGTTCAGCTAAAAAACTCTACCAGATCAGGTGTTTCACTTAGGATTTCCCTATCCCTTTCTCTTTGCCTATACTCTGGTGTCAATCCCTGATAGGGAGGTCAGCCTCTAGCCTGCTGTCCAAACGTCTGCTTGGCCTCTTCCCATTCTATTACCTTTCCCTCCCTAGTTATTTTCTCCAAATACCTTTGTTCTTTTGATAGTTTTCCCCCAATAACTTCCAGACCCCTCTTTCCTATTCTCTGTACCCCTAATTGCAGTGATCTCTATTGGCAAGATCACCTTTCTCCATTGCCGTGTTGGCTTAGTTCTTAGAATACTTTCTGCTACTTTATGTATCTAATGCTCAGCATATTTTTGTTATCCTCCTTATGGATTTGCATCCAAAATCCCACTCTCTCCTTATTTCTTGAATTTCCCACATTGCATCATCATCCCTTTCCACTTTGAATTATAGATTTTTGCTTCTGTTATGTATATGAGCCTTGGCTATTTGTCCCTTCAAATCAGGTAATCCCAACCATCTTGTTCTGTTGGAAGGATTATCCCACTTCACCCTTTCATTCTTCCCATACCAAATAAATTCCTATAACTCCTTATTAATTACCTTCCACAAATTATCCTCTAGTTGATAAAAATATACCTGACCTGTATATAAAACTAAAGGACTAAAAATATTTTCACTTCTTGTATTTTTGATATTTATATCCATAAACAAGAGCTTCCAGTTTCATATTTTTGCATTATTTTTTTCTTGTCTTGTCCCACATATCCTGAGCTATCATAACTGAAACTGTTTAAACCCATACTCCTAAATACTTCATTTTATTGTGTTCCCATAAGTATGGGTATTGCTGGACCAAACTGTGTGTGACTACAGCCTTTGTTTATCTTCATTAATTTTATATGCTGAAAAGACTTGTAAGAAGTTTCACAATGTTGACATGTCCTTTTCTGGTTTTATCAGGTAAAAAATAATATGTCTAAAAATAAAGCCATTTTAGGTTTTATCATTTACAAAATAATATTGCCTGAAAATAAAGTCAGCATTTCTTGATTACCACACCAATTACTGCTTATTTACATCAGTACCATATTCTATCCAGGAAGCAACTTGGATTCTGGTCAGGATACAGCACCATAACAGTGCAGATAACATCTTATCCAATATGGACAAAGGCGACCTGACAGAAGCTGTCCTTTTCAACTTAAAAAAGCCTTTGATCTAATTGACAATAATTTACTTTTTCAGAAATTAACTGAAATATGCAGTGATGATGCAAAGCCTTGGTTTCTTGACTTCCTCAACAGTAGATCCTTCAAGGTAAAAGTAGGTATTGCCAACTCTGAAACAGCACTTCTTATGAAAGGAATTTCCTAGGGCTCCACTTTAACTTCCATATTTATCAACAAACTTCTATCTGAACCTTCTCAGATACCTCTTTTTCTTTATGCAAATGACATGGTCATCTACAGGTCAAACAAATCCCACTCTGTTATACAAACTCAGTTCCAAAACAACCTCCAAACCTCAACCAGTAGTTAATAGGTCAAAAATGTATACTTAATCCCTCAAAAACAAAAGCAGTGCTATTTGGAACCAACCAAAAAATAGCCAAGGCATGTAGCTTCCTTAATATTAAAGATATTAACAACACCTACAAACTAAGCATTCTTCAAATACTCTCTTAACTATCACACATTCAAAACATGCAGAAAAAGAGCAACACGCTACCGTTCTTTGCAAACAAGCTATCACCTGTTCTGACCAAGCCAGCTAAAGCTGCCATAGGCAAAGAAATACTCTTATCTCATCTTGAATAATGGACTACCACTTATAGCTGCAGCCTAAAGAACAATGTCACCACCTTACAAACCAGTTCCAATAAAATCTGTTATTTCATTACTTTCTCCCCCATGATGAGCATCACTGCCTAACTCTCACCAAAGATAAATGGCTCCCAGTATATCTGAGAGCCAACCTTCTACTTTGACCACAAATTCTCACAGCCCTTTCTCCAAGACATCATTCCCCTCTCACTGATAAAGTTTTCACCAAAACACCTAATCTCAAGGTTATCTCTCAATCTTAACCTACCCTGCTAACTCCAAAAACTAAACTTTATTGCACTGACTATGTATTCTCCATCCTAACACCTAAACCATGGGACTCCATTCCTCTCTCAGTCTGAGATGTCTAAAAGTACCCAGACTATAGACAACAGCTTGGAACACCCCTTCAGCCAAGGAAAGTGCAGCAGCACTCACTCGGGTCATGTTACATGAACCCTGCAGCTTTCTCACACACCCCTTTATCCCTGTTTCATCCTTCCTTATCTCATATTGTCGGCCCCTTAATACTGCCTCTCATTCATCCATCCTCATTTCTTTGCATCTCACTCACACTTCTTCTTTCAACTCATCTTACCTCTACATGTTTTTCTCACCTTTTCTCTGTCTTCTCCTGATGGTATCCTTTCCTGCAACTATTCTCATTTGCCTCTTCTAATGTCTTCATACCTCTCGATATAAGGATATGCTGCCATCCCTGTAGCTTAAGCTATCCTAGTCCTTATGGCTAAATCTTATCCATAAAGCTCTGCTAAGCATAATTCCATGCTTCCATCCATGTTTTGACATTGTAAACTGCTTCTTGAAGTAAAGGTTGTAGCATATTCTTGCATCTGTAAATCCATCCATCCATAACCCCCTTTTTCTCATTTTTACACATGGAGTCGGGGTGTCACTTTAACAGTGACAGTCATCTAGAGGTAAGGTTCACACCACCGGGTGGCTTAATGTATATCTATATATATATATATATATATATATATATATATATATATATATATATATATGATTTTTAGCATATCCTTTTATCTATAAATATGTTTTGTTCATTTTTCATGTAATACTATTCATCCAGGCTGTGCCGGTAAATGGTCTATTAAGATCAGTGCACTACCGCATTAAACAAATATAAATAAAAAGAAAAATAAATACGAAACCAAAGAACATAATTCAAAGCGAGAAGCTAATTAAAAAAATGCATTTTTAGTCTATTTATAGAGTCTAAAAGAGTTCAGTGTACACTCTCAGCAACTTTATTGGAAGAACAACCTGAACCAAGAGGAATGCCAAAAATGGATATATTCTGGAGACAAATCTGTTGCTGAAGAAAGAATGTGTAGCTAAAAACAAATTATGTCTGTATGGCAGCTGCAATCAACCATATAGGATAGAATAAATTATAAAATAACATTAACCACTTAGGCCAGTATTCATAGTCAGTTATGCAAATGCGCCAAGGCTATCTGTGATGTCTGTGGGCAAGCACGGCTGAGTTGCAGTTCAGAGACGCCATTTATGCCAACACATGATAACCTCAAATGTGCTTATGCAAATATGCAAATAATGAGATGTAAATGAGGAGTGATGCAAATCTTCATATGCTAATGAAGTATGTTTTACACCATTTATAATTCATAGTCAAATTTTCCTGCTTTTCCGCATTGATTGCAGATGTGCTATATAAAGAGAAGCCTTGCTAAATCTATCAGAGTTGCAATTGGGGAAATGCTGTCACTTACTGCTAGCTTTACTCTTTTCAGGTCTAAGTTGCTTGACTTAGCTTCGCCAAAACTGCTTGTGCCCAGTTGTCCTCTCTGACCGAGAAGGTGGAAATATAAGCAAAGAATTACTCATTATAATTTTGATAATACAGAAATCTTTGAAAGGTTTAGAGTGGACAGGGATATTATAAGTGTTTTCGTGGGTATGTTTGATCCCAATAGGGGCACTGGAGGACTGTATGGGCTTCCTATCCCTGTGGACATCAAGGTGTGTATAGCCTCACTACACTTGCTACAAGGGTCTTCCAGAGACAGACTGGTGATACACTGGGGATGTCACAGGTGTCTGCGTTGAGAAATCTGCAGCAGATTCTAGATGTAGTCATGTAGATCAGTACATCCATTTCTTGGTGACACCTCAGGACCCAGCCAGGACTATGCATGCCTTTTATTGGCTGCCACATTGCCCTGAGGTACTTGGTATGATAGATTGCATCAATGTTACAATTATGACCTCTCCTGATCCACAGAGAGAGTGGTACCACAATAGGAAGGGCTATTATTCAATCAACTGCCTGGTAGTGAGTGATGCATGGAACTGCATCATTAACATCTCTGCCCAGCATCTTGGCAGTGCACATTATTTCCATATCTGGTACATTAACTCACTCTGCCATCTCTTTCTGCATGGTAGGATGTCCAGTGTACATCTCGCTGGTAAGTGGAATATTTTTATATTGTATTTAAGTAGTTATTCATGTTAAAATGTATTGCTGAATACTATTTTATTTTTGTTTTGCCCCCATCCTTCTTTCTCTCTTTTTTGTTTTCAGATGATGCTGGATATTTAGTGGAGCAGTGATTCATGACACCACTGAGAAATCAAAGTGCAGCTGCAGCGGAGAGGTACAGCTCATCCCTATGCCAGACCCATATTGTTACTGAGAGGGTTATGGCCTTCTGAAGAGCCATTTCAGGTGCCTGGATGAGTATGGTGGTGTTTTTCAGTATGAGCCCACTACTGCATGCAGGATGTTTACTGCATGTTGCATTCTGCATAACATGATCGTGAGACAGTCTGGTGGTGAAGTAACCCATGTTGACACTACAACTTCCAGTTCCAATCCCACTATGACTAATGCTGATCAGCCAGCAGCAGTAGTATGGGATGCCAAACAGCAGGTTCATGCACAGCATGTGATTGTGCAGGTGAGGGGGTGTCTAGTCCACAACTATTAACCATGGCATTCAGGTTAATGTTTCCTTTATTGTAAAAAACACATGGAGTTTAATTAACGTATGCAATGTAGGTTATGCTGTGTGGTGCATGGTCTGCCGTCACTGTTCATCTGACATTGTCTCTCATCTTAAAATATTGTTTGTATTATCAGCTAGAAAACAAATATTCATCTAATTGTCATGCCTGAGTGCCCAGAGACACCTGTTCAGTGATGTCAAAAGCCATTGTGCAAAAAATAATTCACATTTTTGTTCTGCTTGAATAAGTTCTTCTTTAATGATTACTTAATTATACAAAAGGCATGAATATTCTCAATGGTGAAATACTTCATGAGTTAATGCATTGTAAATGTGAGGAAAATGACATACTATTTTTTTATAGTATGCTATCTCTTCCTAGAGTATTCTGTTGCATGGCATATCAGATTAATTTTATGCTGTCATACTCGAGAAATTCTGACTTTAGGAACAGGAAAAATTATCATTAATTGTGCAGTGGGGAGGGTGAGGTGGCAACAAAGTAAGTTTACATGGCAGGATATTTATTTTGATGTGTCATTTGCTTATGATGTATTTCTTCTGAACATTTTTTGTGCATTTTTACTTTTATGTTGTAGGTAACTGTCACCTGTAGTAATCCTTGTAGCATTGCTTTTCGTCAATCTTTCCTTGATGGTTTACATACTTGCATAAAATTGCAAACTTGGTCCCCCCAACCCACATTCCAGTTAAACAGACAGCTATGTCTTTGACACTGATTCACAGTAGTTCTAGATCAAATGAGTCATACACATCTCCTATAGATAGGCTAGGTGATGGTGCAAGTGATTTTGAGGAGGGACTACCTGTAAGGTGAGTTGATATGCTGTCGTTACCTTCTTGATGCAGGTGATACTGCTGTCACTGACCTTACAGTGCTGCGTAACCATGATCAGGACCTTGAATGTGAGGTTCTGCTAGATGTAGGTGACCACTGTTCACTTTGACTACTGATGATTACTGTTGTGAGAAGCAACAATATTATCACATGATCCTCCCTCCCCATGTCTGGAGAGTACTCCCTTCTCTATCCCTTGCAAGACTGATTCCAGCTTGACTCTGGTGTGTCCTTGCTAGTGTATGAATAGAGGCGGCTACTGATGCTTGGTGTTCTGCCATACTACAATCAGTGTGACCATGGCATTATCTCTACTATCTGCCATTTCCAAGTAGTGCTGGAAATCATCACACATCTAAAGGACTCTGACCATTTCCAGCTAACTCTGTGACAGTGTTCTGAGTTATAACAATGTCATGACACATTTCCTTTCTGGTAACCAATGCTTTATTTGTTTCCTGGGGAATCTGTAATAAATTTCTGTGCCTGGATCCCCTTTGTAAAGGTGTTACTGTGCACACTGTTACCTATAAATGCCTGCCATGATCCTCAAAGTGTTCCTCTGTGTTTGGAGATACTGGCATAGAGGTGCAGGGGGTTTCCTCCTGTATAAGCATGAGTGTAGTGTGAGCTTGTGCTTGACTTTGTGTTGCACTGTCACTTTCTGCAGAGTTAATAACATGTTGTGGGGTCAAAGATCCTGACATTAATCTAGGAGACTGCCTGCCACTTTCCTCAGGCTGCCTCATAAATATAATTATATTAGCATCAGCAGCAGCATACCTCTCAACTATCCAGATTTTCGCAGAATGTCCAGATTATTGACTAATGTTTTTGGTCTGTTCCTCATAAAATTTGTTGTTTTCTGGATTTTTGTGGGAAATCAGTGAGGCCCAAATTCACTAAATAATGACAGGCATTTGAGTTTCAGATGTCATATCCTTCAGAAAATGCAAGGTGAAAAACATTTTTTATTCTAGCAACTGCTCAAGTCTGTGAGAGTAATATTTAAAATTTGTCCATATTTTTGGGGCTTTGTCCCCCCATTTTGGCTTTGTCCAGATATTTTGTGCTAAGAGGTTGGGAGGTATGAGCAGCAGCAACATTCTGCTGCTGACCTCATCCAAATGTATTGGTATAGTTGAACTCTTTCTTTCTCGTTGCGACCCTGAATAAGAAATCTTGGAAAGCATTAATAATAATGCCGTAGCACACATAATGTATACTTACAAGGGATGAGCAGAACACTTATTGTGCACGCTGCCTTCATTTCCATTCTTTGCTGATGTACAAGGTTCACCTAACAACAATTAATTGTGACGTGTCCTATTACAGCATTCCTTGTCAGCATTTAACTCTCTCTTTATGTAAATGTGTGTTATTGATTTTAAACCAGTGAACGTTGCTGATGCTGCAGACATTAGTAAGATGAAGCAGTGTCCATACCCTCCCCTCCAATTATTCCTGTTCTGCCATCATCTGTGTCATAGTCACCCCCACAGATGGATAGAAGGTATTCCTCATCTGAATAAGATTCAGAGCCCTTGTATGGGTATGGGAAATTACATTCTGCCTGGCCTTGCTTCCAGCATAATCATTTGCCCTTTTCATGCACTGTGCCAATGTCCAATGTCTGCCTCCCATGGCATTCATTTCAACAACTACTTGACTCCAGGTCTTGATCCTCTCAGCTTGTCATGATTTTCCTCATGGCTAAACTTATCCTTTCTCTGCTTTGATCTCTTATTTTCCATCATCACCACATGTGCAAAAAAAGGCTGCAGTCAGAAAGTATGATAATAATCTTCAGATGCAATTAGATTTTAAACTAAAAAGTACTAGCTAGGTCTTCCTGCCCCCCACGTTAAATAAATAAAATACTTAACACAAACCATATAATTATATACAGAACTATCAGTATAGCCATATACAAATTGCAATATGTTACCTTTAGGTCATTTGGGTCATGATTGCAATCACTTTTGTCATAGAAACCATCCTTTCTCTACCCTCTGTCATGTACTCATAATGCTGCCATTTTTCTCCTCACTGTCACTCCAAAATATTAAATTCATCACACGTGCCTGTTGATATCCTTAGCACTGCAGAAATTTAGTAGTCAATTACTGCATTCATACCCATGTATGCACAATCAGTAAATTATACCACAGTATTGATTATTTTCTGTCACTAGTAATCATTTCTACTGTTGCTGTCATGAAAATTCAACTTCAAAATGACACAACTCTATCAATCACTCATGCACACCAGACATGTAAATTCATTACAAATTTCACTTAATTCAATCATTAAGTAATATTTTAAATGTATCTTACTAAATTATATTTTTAAAAATAAAATAAATATTATATATATTTTAATATATTAAATATTTCCTTATTGTAGTAAGTCTGAGGTAACCTAATGGATTTACTGCCTGTCTCGGCTATTGATGAATTAATATGCCACTGCTCAACTTACTGTCAAGAATCTAAGTCCATTCACATATTTTATATGCAAATTATCCTTATTTACATTCATCTCTATGAGTTGTCTTCGTAGGCAAACGTGCCCTGAGATGTATCAGTGAATTTTGGGTTTTCGCCAATGACGAACACACAACCAAAGCAACACTAGCACACATCAGACTGACATGGACATGCTGTGGACAGCTCCACAGGGTGCAGCACTCTGCAGCTGTCCCATGCATGTGCAGGAAAGCACAAGTAGCTCTAGACTATCCAAATTCAAAATGTAGTTAAAAAACAAAACTGGGTCATCTGAATATCAAGTTTTCAGCAATATGAAGTGTAATTCTTTCCCATCCAACATTGTGTGTCACATCCTAGTACATCAAAAAATCATAACTTCTTAAAACTTAAAAATAACACACATAGTGACATTTATTTCCACCCCCCTCCCCAAAAAAAAATTAATTCTGCTGTACCATATGGGACATACTGGTGTTATGGTACAAAAATAACCTTTACCAATAACTATTATCAATAAAAATGATTAATCATATACTTTCATTTTAATCAAACATAAAGGGAAAGGTAACTGATTTCCCCTTAAGAAAAAAATATATGACACAGAAGTTTTGGTTAAACCAACTCTGGCAAAAATATCAATAGCTGTTGTAATGCCCCTACTAGTAAAAGGGGTTTGGTTAAGGTTATGTCACACCCCACAGGAATGGTTCTAACCCTGATTAATATATCCCTGATCATTCTTTCCTCATTGCTGTTCTGGCAATTTGAAAGATGGCAGCACCTGTGAAAGCACGAGGCTGCACTCCTAGCTGGTCCAACAAAGAGACCATGATAATGCTTACCTTCTGACTGATTTATATCGGGATAAGATCAAGGCATGCACAAGATACAGTACATCGAAAAAATCAATATCTGGCACAGGTATAACGTGCACCAGCCAGCAGTGTCACTAACATTACAATGATTTGCAGAAGTGTAGTGCTGATCATCTGGCCAAGCGGCTAGACCAAGTACCAACGAGAAGGCCAGAAATGTGTAGCAAGTAAAAACAAATTGTTTCTTAATGTTCACTATTACACTGAGTCATATGAAAGATAAAAAACAGTTTGACAAGTCGGCATAACCAAAGGTGCTTTCTAAGAAAGATAAGTGTACCTGAAAATATTGCTTGTAATGCTATTATGAAATGCAGATGAAATCATGAGCATGCTTGTAATCATACATGCATCTTTTTAAAAAAAGATGTATATGAGTAATGTGCTAACAGATTTTAATAATATATACAAATGTGAGCTGTTTATTAAAATATTAATCTGTATATGTAGCTCTGTAAATCATGTATTGGGTTACAAGAAGAAGCTTTTGTTAATTGAGTTATAAATAATGAAAATAAAATTACACATCACAATTTATTGCTATTGCATAAAAGACTGAATAGTTACATTATATTAGGCCAGTTTTGTGTAGGCCATAGAAATATATAAGTAATACAGCTGCTTAACACAGTTGTTTGTTCAAAAGTATTTCTACCTGCACGTACAACATGGCTGAAGCCTGAGACACCACACCCTAGTTAGAGTAGAGGTTGGAGGAGTTGGGGGTGGGGTGTGCTGTGCCATAAACTTTACTACGAAATGCTGTTTTACTGCTACATTATCTATCAAATCAGACAGATTTGTACAGCAAAGGAAATGCAAACTTTAATGAATTGCCATATTTCTGTGTTTATAGTTGTTACACCTGAACACAGTGTTACATGTACAGCAGCTATTCTGAAAACAACATTCTTTTACGTGACAGGGAAGTTGTTACACCTGAACACAGTGTTACATGTACAGCAGATATTCTGAAAACAACATTCTCTTACATGACAGGGAATGCTGGCACACTATTGTACACATTCATACAGTTATGCATACATAAGGGAAAATAAAACAGAAATGCAAATTCAGCTAAACAAGAAGGAAGCAATAGAATATAACTGCCAACACAATAATGAACAGTAGAAAGGTTTGTTGAATCTTCTGATAAATTCAATAGCATTCTATCTTACTAGTTTGTAATATGCATAAGAAGAATAAAGAAAGGAATTGAAATCATCATATTACAGAAAAAAAAGAAATATGCATGTATACATCTGCTGTACTCTTTTTACACTATCTGCATTGGTAATAAGAAAATTAATTTTATAACTTTGCAGATGAAAAAAATGCAACTAAAACAATTACAGTTCAAGGTAATGTTACTGCTTTTAAGCTGATTACGTGTAATAATTATAAAGTGTACTTTTAGTAGTGTATTGAATTATTGCATGTACATAAATTGAGAATTACACACTTCTCTTCAAGAAGTCACAAGCACTTACTGTATGAATTAATCTCAGGTATGCATAAGCACTACTGATATCTTTATTCCCAAGTACAGAACTACATCCCAAATCACTGCCCCCACTGTATGTAAAAGCACTTCCTGTATGCAGGGTTTACTTCAATAAAGATTTTATGTCAATATTTAAATAGTGTATGAAACAGCATGTGAACATGACTTGTGAATTTATTGTTTTCTTTTTCTGTTTTGTCTCTCCCTACCCTTTTACTTTTTCTTATTTTGATTATGCTTTTCTTTCCCCTTTATTGTTTTGTTTCTTTCCCATTTATGTTACTTTTTTAAAGCTCCAAATCTCTCAAGAGCAGGCTGGGCACATATCTCTCAGGACAGGGACAGATAACCCTCTGCCTGTTTGGGGATGTCCCGGCAGGGTTGGGGTAGAGGCACCGATCCTGCAGGTCCTCCAACATGTGACGGCCTAGCAACCCTCACTGAAAGGAAGCTTTGAAGCTTAGCAGAAGACATACTGGTGGAGGAAGTGGACAGGAGAATTCAACTAGTTGAAGCGTCTCTTCAGCATATAGAAGGCATGTTCTCCCAGTTGGTGCCGACCACCCTACCAACACAGGCCCCCGCCTCCTCAAGATCAAGGTCCTCCAGTGCAACACATTCTGGCATGGATGTGAATGAGGCTGTATGGAATACGGCTCCATCTGGCACTTCCACAGCCCTTCTTCTCTGATCCTTTCTTCTACAGACTCATCAATTTCCCACCTACACTACCCTCTCATATAAAACATTCTTTGAAAAACTAGGTGGGTGTATCCTCACACAAAACATAGTGCTTTTCCTCTCCCACCTCCTCCTATCCTCACCCCCTCCTGCCGCACAGACCCTCTTGATGTCTTCCCAGTTTTGTTTGTTTTCCTTTTTTCAGTCTTTTCTATCTTCCCTTTTGCAATGAAGTCATCAGGGTGTCCAAAAAGGACACCTCTATATAAAACAATTTAAACCTCACCATCTGCAGCTTTCCTTAAATGTTTTAAGTGTGACTGCACATAGCTGTGTTCACCTGCAATATTCAAAAAAAAAAAGGTAATATGAACCCTCATACTTTTGCAAAGTAATTTGCAACTTCATAATGCTGAACTTTATACAACTTACTCTTTTATGAAAAGTGGGCATGCTTTTAAAAAAGGACTTTGCTTTTCCATATTCATTACAAATGACTTTCTTCTGACCTTATTTGCATATACATGTAGCAAGTAATTTGCAAAGATCTGGGCTATGAATACGGCCTTAGTGTGGTGTAGAAAGCAGATGCATTTTTACTTCTCAGAAGTCCAGATAACATGCAAAGCATGCCTTTTCAGTTTATAATCATTGAAGTCCGGCAACTGAGCATCATAATTATTATAAAAATTAAAATTTTGATGCAGATATATTTCTGAAAAACATTTCCTGGGAGAAGAATGATGATAAAATGAATATAAAATATATGTATACAAAAGTACAAAGGACAGCAATTTCTCTCTAGCACACCCACCATTTAAAACAGCTGTAGGTGAGACAGCCTTGTCTAGAGTGGGACCTGCTACAGGAACCATCTGCCTACTGACATCAAAAATCTAGAAACCATGAAAAGCTTGAAAGATACACTTAAAGACCATCTCTTTATTGAATCTACCTGCAGCAGCTACTGTTACAATGGTTAGGTTACTTACCATCCCATATCATGAAAAATAGAGTAAATTTAAAACTTTTCTCAGCTTCTTAATATGGTATCTTATATGTAATATAATATAATATGATATATGGTCTGCTTCTGTTTGTTGAAAACACACTTTATCGAGAAACAGAAAGAAAAACCCAATTAAGTGAAAGTGCACTACATCGGAAGTGCACTTTCTCGAAAGATGATACCCAGAAGAATGTTACAGTGGGAATAAGGAAATATATCCTTTTCCCCACTGTAGTGCAATCTCGGAGTTAGCATATTTAAGTAGGGGGCTGTGGGGGGTTAATGGGGTCTTTACCCCTTGCAAAACAGTGTTTACAGTAGATTTTTATTTTATTTTTTCTGATTCGGTGAATCGGCTTTCGCGAAAGTGCACTTTCGATTTAGTGCACTTTCGTGGAAGTAGGGTTTTACTTTTCTTTTTCAAGATTATGAAATTTCGATAAAGAAAAGTAGACCCATATGTATGTATGTATGTATATATATATATATATATATATATATATATATATATATATATATAGATATATAGATATATATATATATATATATATATATATATATATATATATATATATATATTTCACATGTATATAGAAGTATATGTATTATATGTATGATTGTGCTATATTTTATGCATATCTTAGCTTGCATTTTGCTTATCTATATTTGCTATTTTCCTCTCAATGCACTCTGACTGGAACTTTTAATCTTACACTATCTGGATTGAATCTTACCATTATGTTCTGAATTTTGCCACGTACTCATACTGTATATGATATTGCTGATTAGAAAGACTGTCGTGTATTTCGTGTTCTTTGAGCTTGAGTCATAGTTAAAAAGGTAAAATAGGCCAGTCCAGTTACCTGGTGAGCAAACAGTAACTAAATAAATAAATAAAGAAAGAAAGAAAATAAATAATAAATAAAAACTAAGCTTTCCTTCCTTGAATGGCAAGATTTGAAGGAATCCATGCACAAATAAACTTCTGAAATGATTATACTGAATAAAATGACTGATTCTACATGAGATGGCTTCAGAAGGCATAATGACTGATTAACAACCAATTCTAGAGGGCACTCAAATGTTGGTTTATCTAACAGTGACTGACAGACTGAAGTTGCACTCCTCATGGTGAGATTATGACTGAGGTTTATCAAAATATTGAACTCTGATTATATTTACAAGATAGCAAGTCTACTCAACTTTCTGTTACTGTTGTGATTTTTGAATAATGACTAGCCAGTCAGATAGTGTCCTTTAGTAGAATGGCACAATTCTAATGAAACCCTTTTAACTGATTTTTATGTTTTTCAAGTGCAGTACATTGGTGAGCTAGAAGTCCTTAAGTTTCTGCTTATGAAACTTATGATACAGTCAGAAGTAAGACATTGTGCCTTATGAAACTTATGATATAGTCAGAAGCACAGAAGCTATGCCTAATGAAACTTATGATATAGCTAGAAGTACAGAAGCTGTGCCTAATGGAAGTTATGATATAGTCAGAAGCACAGAAGCTATGCCTAATGAAACTTATGATATAGCTGGAAATACAGAAGCTGTGCCTAATGAAAGATATGATATAGCCAGAAGTACAGAAGCTGTATCTTATGAAACATATGATATTATCAAATAGTCACAAGTGCCAGTAAGCATACTAAAATGTACAGAAGTCTTGTGAAGGCAAAATTATAGCAGTAAATAGTAGGACCATTCATTTCACTTACAAACAACCCCCCATACCTATTACCTACCTAAATGCGTAAAGTGCATATGCCTCCTGACGTCCCTGGTTGTGATACTGCCTATGTTGGAGTTTCCATACAAAAGCCTTTATTACATAGATGGTATATCACTTCACTTTATATATTTTTTTTTATTTAAACTTCCTAATCTTTTTTTTTACATTCCTCCTTTTTGATCCTATTTTTATATGGAAAATCTACCATATCCATATATATTTGCCTTTATTTATGTTCAAATATATTTGGTGTTGCAGTTTTTGTATTGTTTAGTTTGGCTTTTTTCTTTGCATTTTTTATGCATTTTCACAAAACTTTATTTTTGTTTATTATCTTTTCTCACTTCCTCTATCACTTTGTTATCCAGGTTGCACAATGTTTCTTATCTAGATATTGATTTTCCTTGATCTGTTGCATTAAGGAGCTTAAAGTTAAGTCTGTTGTGACTTACAGTTTTTCTAGTGCAAGTATTTTTCTTTACTCTAATTTCTCTCTCACTCTTACTACATATCCTGTATCTGGAAATTATAGACATCTTGAATAATAATTGCAATATGTAGTTCTTTGCTTGTCCTTAACAGAGTACTTTATCGTTCCTGCGCCTCTTGCTTGGGCTATCATTTTTGTAGTTGCTGTTCACTACTTCATCCTTCTACCACCAAGGGGGCTCCCCCCTGATCCTGGCTTATCCTTGTGGTATGATTCCATTTCCTGAGGATTCTACACTGCCTTTTTTTCCAGTCCTAGTATCAGTACATACACAATAAGTGGTCACTTTCTTCCTGGTAATTGTTCACCAACTCTACTTTTTTTATTATTTTTCACCTACCTTTCCTCATGATATATAAAATATATTCTATGTATCAGTTTTGCCTTGGTAAAATTTAGTAAAATCAGATTCCACCATGTAAAGGTAGTCACCAAGACTTGGGGATGAAATCAGTCTGTCGTTTTAATTTCTCCAAGTCTTTTGGGTTTTTAATACCATGACGGGAATGGACCCCATTCCTAAGTCAAAGTATGATTAAAGTTCATATAATTAGTATTGTTTCACTCTTTGATGTTAGCCAAAAGTGCTCTTCGCAATACCCACAATGTGCCCAGTAATGACTCCTTCTGCAATTCGTACGGTGTTACATGAATTAGTAACATATCTAAATACGATTGTAAATTCTTTTTTATAAGACCTGTTGCTCCTACTACTATTGGAACTGTCTGGGTATCTTTCTTCCACATGGCTCTCGTTTCTGCCTGCAGATTGAGGTATGTTATAACTTTGTGTCTCTCTATATGCAAGACACTGTAGTCACTAGGTGTGGCGATTTCAATGATCAAAGCTACTTTTGTCTTCTTTTCTTGGACCACTATATCCGGTTTTCTAGCATCTATCTTTTGGATTGTTGGTATTGGGTGATCCCATCTGATGTAAATGTCATAATTTTCTATGATTCTCTCTGGCTCATGTTTCCAGTGCTTTTCAGCCACTTTGATACCATAATGTTTGCACAATCTCCAGTGTAACAATCTCGCCACATTATTATGCTTTTCAGTATACAGTCCCTCTGCCATAAGAGAGTCACAACCAGCAATAAGGTGTGTGACTGTTTCCAATTGGGTTCCACAAAACCTACATATATCTGTTTCTCCCACATGTTCAATAGACTTAGTAAACCAACGTGCATGTAGCCCACTATCTTGCTCTGCCAATATTAACCTTTCATTTCCTGATGTAAATTCACCTCTCCTTAATCATTCCTGCATTTGTTCTTGATCAACATGAGGCTCTTCCAGAAGTTTTCTAGACTTACAAATATATTTATGTTTTTTCCACATTTCTTGCCTTCTCATCTGATCCTTCACCTTATATTCTTTCTTTTGTTTTTTAGCACATTCAGTTGCTGCCTGATTTTTAACCACTTCTGGTTTGATTTCCATTCCTGCTTGACGTCGATATGCTTCTGCTAAATTAAGCAGAGATGTTATCTTAGATTTATTCTCCTCATGTTTCAAAACTTTCACCATATTTGGATATTGTGAGGTCAGTAGATATGTGTGGAGTTACACGATTGCAGATCTATACATGTAATCAATTTCAAGGAGGCCCATCCCTCCTTCAGAACAAGGGATATATAATCTTGGTATACACTGATTTTTATAAATCATTTGGTGAGCATGAAGCATTCTTCTTGTTTTAATATCCAATTTATCCAACACTTTTTGGAGCCAGTCAGTTACTCCAAAACTATAAGTTAGGACAGGAAGAGCAAATTGATTTATAGCTTGGATCTTGTTCCTAGGTGTCAATGCTGTTTTCAGGATTAATTTAACTATTCTAAAGTACTCCTTACTAAGCTTTATTCGCATTTGTTCATGTTTTATTGCTGATCCTTCATCAGTTCCCAAGTATTTATACACCCCCTCTTGCTCGAGTTCTTTTTATATCACATACTCGACCCAAACTGATGTTTTCCTGGTGCTGCAATTTTCCTTTTTGAAAGGTTGCTTTTGCACATTTAAGCACTCTTTTATCCATGAATGCGGGATACTGTCAAATGCTTTTTCATAGTCAATCCATACCATACTTAGATTCTTCCCTTTCTTACAGTTCTCCACTATAACTTTATTTAACAACAAATGATCCTATGTTCCATATGACTTTCTTTTATTGCCCTTTTGTTCTACTGCCATAATTGAGTTTTCTTCTAAATGACTATAAACTGTGCCGGGGTAAATCCCAGTGTATAGTTTATACGTCGTCGGAAGACAAGTTATTGGTCTATAATTTTTAGGGTAGCTTGCAGGTTCACTCTTAAGTAAGAGCATTGTTTTTCTTGTTGTTAACCAGTGCGGTGTCTGTTCGGGGTGTGCATATAAATCGGTCTTATTCACAGCTAGATCCTCATGTAAAGAAGTTAATACTTTAAGCCAAAGTTAGGTACTGCATCTGGGCCTGGGGTTTTCCAATTAGAGGCTTTTCTCAACTTTGTTTCAATCTCTCTGGCTGTTATTTCATCCCATTTCATATCCTGTACCTTTAAACTTCTTATTCTTTCTTTTACTTCTTCTGTCCATTTAGCATCTTTGTTATGTTCCACAGGATCTTCATAGATACTTCTCCAAAATGTATCTACTTCCTCTTTTTTCGGCAGTCTATCAATTCCTTTTACCTTATTTCCCAATTCTCTATAAAACTTTTTTGGGTCATCAGTAAATTGCTTATTTTGTGCTTTTCCCTTATATTTATTTTCTTATCTTCTGAGTCTTTCCGCCTGTTTGAAATTTTTAGTTTATCTCCAATGGTGCATAATAGATCCTGGTCTGTTGTAATACTGCGCATTGCTTTTATCACATCTATATTTCTTAATATTTTTGTTGATCTGTTCCCTTTTCTATAATCTTCTAACAATGACACTTTTTGTCTTAGCTGCTTTATAGTTTTCTCTATTCGATATTTCCATTATGCTATTCGCTTTCACCCTCTCTTTTTCCTCACTACCCTGTGTTCCTGTGATAGAACTTTATCAGTTACTAATTTAGCAGCACAGTAATATATTCTGTTTACTTCTATTATATCACATGGATCTCTAGGGACAGTCCTAATTACTGTGTTCATTTATTTTATCAAGCTTCTGACGTTTGGGGCTTTATTAACCTTCTGCAGTCTATTTCTTTCATTGATCTTTATGTATCTGTCTTTGTCTATTAAATCAAGCAACTCTTCTCTTAACTCCTTTTCTTCCATACTGAGGGCACATCCCTTGTTTTCCATTTCCTGCAGGCATTCTATAGAAAGTTCTATAACATCTTCCTGTGGCACATTCTCTTCAATTTCATCCTGTGTCATCTGTTGTTTTGTCATATGGAAACTTACTGGCCTCTCACTCCTCAACACTGACTGCATCAGAGTTTCCACAGTTTCCTTTCCTTCCTGTCTAGCTTCAAGTGAACTTTTATACTGGTTTCCTGTAGAAGGCTCCAAAATGTCTTGATATGGCACCTGACCTGTTGCTTCCTGTTCCACTTGTTTCCCCTTAATTTGGATATCCATTGCTCCTCCTGTTGTGGTGCTTTCTGCATTCGATTTTCTACACTGAATCCTTCTCTTTGCAGCTGCTCCATAACCTCAGTTTCTTTTTCTTTGACTTCTCCATTACTAATCTCTTTCTCTACTTTTCCTCTTAATCTTCTTATTTTTTGTATTGTAAAGTTTTCCATATCTGGATTCCTTTCCCTATATTTTTCTTCAAATATCTTTGGTGCTGCTCTTTTTGTATTTGGTTAGTTTTGCTTTCTCCTTTGCATAAATATTAGACCATATTAAATCTCTTTTCCTTTCCCATGTCCATATTTCTTCTTCACATGTCTCCTGATCTTCTTGCTTTTCCTTATTCTGGGGACTCACTCCATCATGCTGTGATGTAGTCTGTTTTAGGCCTTCTACATTAAATCCTTCACTTTGCAGGCACTCCATAACTTCAACTTCTATTTCTTTAACTTCTAATTTACTAATCATCTCTTCTACATTAAATCTTTGTGCTTTTAATGTTTTTATTGTGAAATATTCCATATCTGGATGCCTTTGCCTGTATTTTTCTTCGAATATCTTTGAAACTGCCTTCTGTATATTAGTTAACTTGGCTTTCTCCTTTGCATAAATATTGCACCATATCAAATCTCTCTTTCTTTCCCATGTTCATATTTCTTTTTTTATATTTTTCAAATACCTCTAGGTTTTGTTGTTTATATTTTCTCACTTCCTCAGAAGCTTCTTTTTCCAAAGAGATCAGAATTTCTTGATCTATATACTGTTTTTCAAAAATTTGTTGTATTAATGAAAGTAAATTTTTATTTGAAGCTTGTGACAGTTTTTCCTGTGGAAGTATTTTTCTTTCCCCTAATTTCTCTCTTAATTGTTTTATATATCTTGTGCCTGGAAATTCTGGGCTTTTTACATAATAGTAACAACACATAATTTCTTTCTTATCCTCTATAGTCCACTATGTTGTCTTTATGGCTCTTCTTTGGCCAATCATTTTTTGTCATTTTTCTGGACTACTACTTCCTTCTACAACAGGGGGGGCATCCTCCTCCTGAGCCTGGCCTGGTCCTATTGTAGGATTGTTTCCATATTTTGAGGATTCTACACTGTCATTTTTTCCAGTCCTGGCACCAGTGCATCTACCAAGATTGGGCACTTTTTTATCCTGGGTCTTGTGCACCCAGCTATTTTTTTTATTTTTGATTTACTTCTGCCCATAATATATGCTATATAAATACAGTCTATATATCAGTATTGCCTTGGTGAGATTTTGTGAAAAACAGGGTCCACCTCGTGAAGGTACTCACCGCGACTTAAGGATGAATTCAGTTTCAGCACTACTGCATTCCTTTGCTTGCTGACTTTTCATCTCTCCATCCGGACCCCCTCATCTCTCCATCCGGACCCCTGCAGTATGAAGCAATGCATGGTGTGGTATATTCAGAGATAAGGTGTACACTTTAGCATAAGAAGATTTAGAAACAGAAGCTCAGTTTAATATCAGTCTATTTGCCACTTTGCTCCAAGGGAAGGGTAATTCATGTGATCTCTGAAGAGCTGTGAGTATAGTGGTTTGGACATTTCAATGTAATCATTGACCACGGGATCAATGCAGTAGCAACTGAGACATTATTCTTTGGAACTGGGTCAGTACTGGAAGATAATTAGCCTTACACACACACACACACACACACACACACACACACACACACACACACACACACACACACAGTCTTCCAGTCCCAATCATTCACTGCTTAAATTAGTTTTTTTGCTTTTACTTTCAGCATTCTCTCTATACTAATCACAACTCTCTCTCTATAACTGACCAACAACCCTGCTTGTGTGCTTACAGTGATACTTATTTAAAGCATTCCAGAGATACTTAGAATAATCTTTTGTTAGATACTGATATCTTAAGCATATTACTCACCTTAAGCTGATAGTTTTTCAGCTCTTGTCCCAGTGGGGGCCAGGCCCACTCTGTTCGCTATGCTCACTCCTGTCTACATTCTGCCCCCATCCCCACCCACCCTCTATAACATTAACCTTATACCTAACCTGATCTCTCCCACACCTCTCTTCCACCTATCCCATAACCCCCTTAATTATTCCCCCAGTCATACCATACCTCTTAACTACTCTACCTCCCCATCCATTCTAAGTGAGTAGCGAGGTTCTGCATAAAGGAAGAATTTCCACCATTATGGAAGTACTCACTAGAGAGCCTTTTAACTGGGCAAAGACACACATTAAATTGAGGCTTATATGCATTTTCCCTTTAACTTGTAATTATATGCTCTCTGTCAATCATGGCGAAATAAAGGGAGAGGTTCTTATCACTATTAATGCAACCAAAACAGGCTTTGTTCATTATAGGGCAGACCAGGCAGGACAGCAGTCTCTGATGCTAAGCCATTTGGTGGGAAGTCAAGAACTAGCGCTGCCTAATTAATATAATGCATGCAATATAGTTACTGGGCCTTTACTATGAGAAATACTTGGGTGTTTTTTGTTTAAAAAGGATCTTGCATGAGCAATTAGTGAGATGCAGGAGTGTTTGGTTGTTAAGTACAAGGTAATACTGAGGATCTCCAAGAGGTTTTAAGGTCCAGTTGTTCACACAAAAGAGTTGTTTTGTGTACCCATACCCATTTAATTTGTACAATGAGACACTAGCTGCACACATTTAAGAAAGGTGCTGGTGCAGATGCTAAATAAAGGCGGTTCCATCTATATGTTAATGTTATATGTGATGATATTTTTTTTTATCCTTCTGGATCCAACTCAAAAAATTGTTATTGGAACAGGTTTCCAATAATAATGGCCTTGTAATCCATATGGTCAAACAAACGAAGATATAGTATTCACTAAAAAGAAAATAAATTTCACTTTAGTCTATATTTCTAAAAATAATCACCGCGTTTATCAACTTGTAAAAGAGATTTATTCAGAATTCATGGTAGGTGAGCGCACAGAGAAAAAAACAAACTACTTTATTAAGTATTAAAAACATTAACTTTGGATTTTATAACATTTTCATTGTAAGTGTGAAATGCATTTGCAACTTGATTTGGTTATTTCCGTTAAGATGGAGTAAGCAATTCTGTGTTAAAACATTAATTATTCATACATTGCTCGACATAGGTAATAATTCTTGGAAAGTTCCGAGTGAAGTGGGTGAGTGTGGGGTTGGATAGTTAGTGGGCAGAGGAAAAATGAAGGGAGATGAGGTGTATGGCTAATTTGAAAAACGGTGGTGAATTGTACTGTAGAGCTGCGTGGTTGGAGGACCATTGCTGACGTGTGTGGGGGTGTGCAGTTGGCATTGGGTAGTGACAGGCTGTAGTCGTCATAATGGTACTGAATAGGCTCATGGGGGTGTGGTCTGGTGGTGACTGGAAAGTGTGTGGGGGTGTGTCTGAGGGGTGTAACTGATAGCGTGTCTAGATGGGCTGAGAGGAGGGGTGAAAGAGGCGTGCATTTCAGTGATTGGTGGTGACATAGTGAAAGGTAGAAAGGGGAGGAGGATGGAACTGCAGGTGCTAGTGACCATGTAACATGAAGCTTATTACTGTACGAAAATGTGGGAAGGGAGAAAAGTCTGTGAAGTATTTGTTTCAATGAATATATGAATATAGCATCTGTGAAGAGGGGCCACAGGGATTCATGTTAAATAAAGAAGTAAACTTGGAGGCATTTTGTAATAAAATGTGAAACGAGGGAGTAGGCTGTGGATATGGAAAGACTGCAACCTAAAATAGAAGAAAAAATGAGAGAATAAATGAGAGAATGGTCTTCAGTGACATTCAGGAAAATAAAATAAAATACCAGTGTGTGTGTGGCGGTTTGTTACTTTGTGTGTAAGAAGGAGGAATGAGAGAGGAAAGTGTAGTAATGAATGTTGTTAAAGGAAGCAGCTTATGGTATTACAGTAAGTAGAAGCGTGTGTCTGTGTGTGGGGGAGGGGAGCATGTGTGAGAGCGTATATGGTGTACATTATCAGAAAAAAGCACGGTTAGAAGGAAGAAGGAAGAAGGAAAACATGCATGGAGTATCGTGGATATACAGAAAATTTTTATAAAATGCATATAAATATAAAACAATCAATTACCATTTGTAAAGTTCATTTTTTGAAGCTCATTGAAATCAGATAGTGCAGAAGAAGTTTAAACATTCATAAAAAAACAACATAAAGGTGAGTAGGTATGACCTTCCCTTGACGAAACCAGACTGGGCTGGGTCCAGTGTCTGGAGGTTTTCTATGTCATTATTGATAATTTCCATGATAATTCTTTCCATGGCTTTGTATATGAGACTAATGAGACTTATGGGTCTGTAATTTCCAGGGTCTGTAGGTGGCCCACTTTTGTGCAAAGGGATGACTGTTGCTGTTCTCATTCATGAGGCACAAAGCCTTTTCAGAGTCTACAGTTAAATAGCAATTCCAGACGGCCTAATAGGTCATGCTTCATGCAATTTAGAAGGCATACTGCGATACTGTGTGGGCCCACTGAAGCAGTGTTCTTAGCCTTAGAGAAAACATTAAGGACCTGTTCCCTAGAGATAGTGGGGGGGGGAGTTATATTTGAAGGTATTTCCTGACGGAAGGCTGAGGGAGAGAGAGCGGTAAAGCTGGAGCTGAATTTGTCAGCCAGTAGGTTTACTATATCTTCTGGCTCAGTATAGGAGACTCCATTAACAATAAGCTCTGCACCAACTGAGTATTGGCTTTGAAGTTGCAGACATAGCTAAAGAATGCCTTGTGGTTATCCTTGGCCTAGGAGGCCAACTTTACCTCAAATCTGGCTTTGGTAGACTTTATTTGGCCTCTAAGTTGTTTGTTTAGTTTGATGAGAGTGTTTTTATCCTGCTGGGTGCTGCACCTCCTAATTTTTGCCATGTGTTTCTTCCTTCTGCTATACAGCCTATTGATGATGTAATTCCACCAGGGTAACTTGTTGTTCTGATTTAATTCTGTACTTCTTCCTGGTGGGTACAGCTGCCTCTTTGTAGCTATTAGCATGCTTGAATAGGATTTCTGTGAACAGTTCTGCACAGGCAGCAGTGTTCTCAGGGTTTATGGAGGCTTAACATTTTGCCAGGTTATCATTTAATAGTAGGAAGTTAGCCTTAGAGTAGTTCCTGAATATTCCAGAGTTAGCTGGGATTCCAATGTTTATTTTTACTTCAAAGGAGACCATTTTGAGATCTGACCTTACCAGATAAGACATTACCCTAGGGGGTGTGCAGCACTCTCCCATTTTAGAGATGACCAGATCCAGTATGGTTGCATCCCTGGTTTGTGATTTGACAATATGGTCTGAGGAATTTTAATTTACAAAATCCAGGAATCTCTGTGGCTCTATGTTTAGTTTTATTTATGATTCCCAGTTAATAGAGGGGTAATTAAAGTTGCACATGAATATGGTATTGGGTTGGATGGTGAGTGTTTCCAATAAGTTTAAATACATAGTATGGGTTTCCTGGTTCATAGAGAGAGAACTATAGCTTGCAAGGACGTGATATTGGATTTTGCTTATGGTAATTTAAAGGCGGAGAAGTTCAAGTATATTGTCCTGTTTGACCAGCCTTAAGGTATATATATTTGGGAGGATGGCTTAATGGCTAAGGTGTTTGCCTTACAAACACAAGGTGCAGGGTTTGAGTCTCACAAGGGATAATTGGCTAGGCTTAAAATGGCTCGCAAGGGCAGTTAGCTTAGTACTAAACTATGAACCTATGAACCTATATATATATATATATATATATATATATATATATACTTTTTTTTTAATGTAAATCAAGACACATTCACCTTTAGTTTGCAAACCACAAAAATTTCAACAGTTTGAGTTGCATAATCTCCATGAAATACTGACAAATTAAAAAATGTGAAATTTACAAAGCAGTGTAGAAAAGTACCAGCTTATAGTGCACTTTAAGTGCCAGAAACAAAAGCTCTTTAACAGCAAATTTGTAAAAACTTAAAATCAATGATGGGTAGAATTTTAAGATTGCTACCCTGCTGGTGGATAAAGACAGAATGCTCGCCCTTTAGTTGGCTAAGGTTCAACTCAATAATGATTGGAGTCAGTCCATAGGAAATCACTGTCGCTGAGTCATGTTGGAAGTGATTCCCTTTTTGGGGGGAATTTCCCGCTTTTTTGAGTTAGTGTAACTGTGGATTTGGTATATATAAGGTGTGGGGGTGCTGCCCTCCATGTCAGGGGGGTGCAGTAGGGATTGCCCCTACAAAAACACTTTAAAAGTGTTTTTTGGCAGGATTTTTTAGGTGAATGCAGTTCAGGGATTCTGATCCTTGGTACAGTCACTTTTGGCCACTCTTAGTGGAAGCTTTTTAAGTATATCGACATGTGACAGAAATGAGATTCCATGAGTATTAATTGTCCAAAGCACAAGATGCTGTGGAACATAATGTCACTTGCTGTTTTCTGTAGGAAATTATTGCTGATGTCATTTCTAAGTGCACACTGTCAGGAATTCCTTTATTTTGGAGATTTTTTTTCTCATCCTCAAGTTGGTGCAAGCATAGAGTTGATGTATATAAGTTCATGGAATATGAAGTGCAGGGACAAGCCGCCTTGCAAAAACAGTTACTGATTAATCTGTCATCCTAATAGTGCTGAGTGTTTTGATTTGTCATACTTCTGATATTCGGGGTTGAACCAGATTTTAAACTACACTCGAGATGATGTGTGCATACAGCTACTTACAAACTAAGGGACGGAAGGATTATTTGTTCCTGAATATCAATATGCTGAAAGGATGAAAAGCAATGCCCAAAATTCAAAAGAGTAAAAAACTAATTTCAGAGTGCAAGCCTCACTGTGCCCTTCATACCCTTAAACTTATATAAATATATATATATATATATATATATATATATATATATATCTATATATACATATACATATATATATACACATACATATATATATATATATATATAGAGAGAGAGAGAGAGTTTACTATCAAAATAATGAAATGCACTGTCTGTCAGAAGGTCAAATAGAAAGGTGCAAAAAGGTAAAACTGCAAATGCAAATCCTGTCTACTCTGAAACGTCGACACATAGCTTGTGTTCGCAGTTTTGAGCATTGGTGTTTTGAATTGGATCACACTACAGTGAGGAGTGGGAAAATTACCCTTTTCCTCACTGTAGTGTGATCTTGGAGTTAGAATATATAATAAACATGATGGGTGGGTGGTGCAGGTGGGCTTGCCCCCCTGAGAAACAGTAAAAATATGCATGCATTTAAAACGGTGTATTTTTCTGATGGTGAGTGGTCCAGTAACTGTTGAATGTCGATTCTTGCCTTCCGAATGAATCATATTTCTGAGCAGTCAGTTGACGGTGCTCATTGTTCTGGTTCGGGAATGTGAACATTCATGGTTGGGGCTTTCAATATTTTGGTGGTAAATATATATATATATATATATATATATATATATATATATATATATATATATATATATATATATATATATATATAAAATGTGTGTGGTCTTAATAAAGTTTATAACTGCAAAGTCATGGTTCGGATTTGGTTTTTCCAAGTTCCATTTGTTTGTTTATTGGTTCCCGAGTTAAGTGTTTTTATATATATATATATGTGTAGTTCCTGTTCACAATCCCGAAATACTGAAAGCTAGAATTTCAGTATCTCGGGACCATTAAGGCGAAAATGTAAAAACACAAAAGTGCATAAGCGCAAATTCGAATAGCTCGAATCCGCGCTTATGTGGTGTGGTAACAGGATGGGAAGTGTTTGGCAGGGATGGTTTACAGAAGTGAAGGTAAGTAAGTGTATGTGAGTTTTATTGTAAGTTGTGCATGTGGGTTATGGTAGGGAGGTTGTGTTTGTGTATGTGTGATGTGTGTGTGTGTGTGTGTGTGTGTGTGTGTGTGTGTGTGTGTGTGTGTGTGTGTGTGTGTGTGTGTGTGTGTGCGCGAGGGAGTGTGGAATGCCTGCATGTGAGTGATGCATTTTTCAACTGTTAGTGCGATCTCGGAGTTGGTATATATATATATATAAGTAGGAGGGTGTGGGGGGTGCGGGGGGTTTGCCCCCCTGTGTAGAAGTAGTGTAGGATTGTGTAGTTTGTGTGTTGTGGGTTGAATGGTGTGCGTGTTGTGTGGTGTATGGTTTGTCAATGTTCGGGATTTCAGTTTTTCGTGTTTGAGTGTTTCAGGATTGTGGGCTGATCGACTTGATAGTTTTGAGATACTGAAATTCGAGCTTTCAGTATCTCGAGATTGTAAAGGGGAACTGTATATATATATATATATATATATATATATATATATATATATATACATATACATATACATATATATATATATATATATATATATATATATATATATATATATATATACACACACACACACACACACACACACACACACACACACACACACACACACACACACACACACCAACTCCACAGTTTCTCAGTAGTAGCACTAAAATCTGAACCTCTGTGACAAGCACTTGCTCTAGAACCTGCTTGAAAGCACTAGGAAGCCTTAAACGGATACAAGCACTCAATTCTCCTTGCTAATAAGGAGAAATTAATTGTAGGCACTAAACAGCCTATAATTGCAAAGTACCTTGCAAAGGTAAGGGAAAACAGCTCTTGTACTTTACAAAAAAAGCACCTAAACAGGCATGTCCAAGGGTCAGCTTCCGGTGATTTCTCCTGTCCACCTGGTGAATCTGGGCATACTGGGGCAATGCAGCAACTGCCTCATATATACAGACAACCCTCTCCTCCTACAACCCAACACTACAACCTGTGAGAGATGCACTTACACAGCCAAACTGGAAGCAAAGCTCTCTCCAGCCAATATTGTGTGGGACAGTCAAGAGGAGAAAGTTAACACCTGCACTACACCTCAAGCAACACATAGCCTTTCAAAACCCACACCATCAACACCCACATATAGCAACACTGAACCCACATATGCAGAGGCCCTTAACATTGACCTGCCCAAGCAACAAGGACCTCCGAAGCTGAAACACAAACATCAATAACAACCAAAGTGACACATAGCTCACAACACTAGTATGCCACCCAACAACCGCCCCTAAGGCAAAACAATGTACCCAACACTTTAGTCATAGGTGACTCTATAGTCAGACACTCTGATGTCCCACTCACCAGGCTGAGCAAGGAGAAAATTACAGTCAGCTGCCTGTCGGGTGCCAGGATTCACCACATGATGCATGCACTCAAGTCACTCCACAACAAGTACAAATATGACTCTGTCATTGTCCATGCTGGAGTGAATGACTTGAGATGTACCTCCCTGGACTACATGAAAAGAGACATGGAAGAGCTCTTGGATCATGTGGCCCAGGTAGGTAGGACCCTAGCCCTGAGTAGCATCCTGCCTTCACTCAGAATGATACCACAGTATAAGGACAAAATGATTGACTTCAACAATTGGCTAAGCTTCTGATGTCATTCAAAGGGGATCCAGTATCTGTCTGCCTGGGACAAATGATCGACAAACCACGATGCTTTGCCAGAGATGGTCTGCACCTGTCACACCTGGGATTTGGGTTACTGGCTAAAGCTCTTGCCATCCCTATTGTGCCTTTTTCAGGCAAGGTTGAAAGGACAAAACCACCACCATAACAGATACAAGCATGCAAAATCTGGAGGTAATGCTACTCAATGCTAGAAGTCTAAACCTCAAAATGCACTCTCTCGAGGCACTCCTAAAATTGGACAATATTGATATCTGTGTAGTAACTGAGACCTGGTTCAAGACTCCAGCGAGCACCCCTGCAATACCAGGCTACAACTCTTACCACACTTTTCGACCACCAAACCAAGACCAAAACACTAAAGGTGGAGGAGTGTCCATATTCACCAAGGATATTCACACCTCCAGGCTAGTTGCCCAACACAATGCATCTGAAATCCTCCAGGTGCAACTAACACTAGGTAAGACTGCAATCCAAATTGCAACTTGCTACAGATCCCCCACCATGCTCCAAGAGTCTCACTACAGCTTTCTAAACATACTGGAAAATATTAAGATACAATCAAACACCCTAACACTGGGTGATTTCAACTACCCTGCTATTAACTGGGAAAACTACTCATGTACCAGCACCATTTCCCAACGGTTCTTGAAATTCATAAATTCCAATGCCCTGGATCATCTAATCAATTGTCCCACCAGGGGCTCCAATATCCTAGACCTGGTCATTACCAACATGGGAGATAGATGCTCCAAATCAGTGGTCACCCCCTCATTGGTCAGGTCTGACCATAAGCAAATCACCCTTGACATCCACATCCCACTCCCACCCCCACCCCAGTAAGGAAACCTTTGTAAAAAAACTTCTCCAAAGCTATCTTCATGCTACTTAAGTCAGAAGTGACAAACTTCATGGCACCCATGCAGATGAGAGCTGAAAGTTCGACTGCTGAATCCTGCACTAAGGCACTGTACGAGCACATCCACTCGTGCATAAATTGTGCCATCCCAAATAGAAACAAGACACTCTCCTCCAAAAAAAGGAAGCCAATCTGGTGGTCCCCTGCCATAAACAAACTATACAACAGAAGGAAGACACTGTTGCAGAAAAGAGGAAAATCGCAGGATGCAAAACCTTCCCTTACCAGCCTCAGTGAGAAGCTGAGATCCCTCATAAAATCCTTCAAAGCTAGTTACGAAAATAAAATTGCCAAAGATTCCAAAGACAACCGCAAGGCATTCTATAACTATGTCAAGAATCTAAATGGCAATGCTCAGATCTGCTCTGAGCTACAACAGAATGACATTAAATATACTGATCCCAAGGATATTGCCAATATCCAGGAAGATTGATTTAGTACCAACTTCACCCCCCTCTCACCCCCTACGGGCCCATCGCAATACCAAAAGATAGCCAAATTCCAGTAATCACAGCCACACAGGTAGAAACGACACTCTTCAAAGCTAAGAATACAGCATCCATGGGACCAGATGACATCCCAGGCTGTGTACTACATGAACTACAAAATGAACTGGCACCTAACCTAAGTGTCATGTTTAATCATAGCCTCATCTCAGGCTTTGTGCCCACTGAGTGGCGCACAGCTACAGTTATCCCACTCCACAACGGAGATCCACCTTGGATCCCGGGAACTACAGTCCCATCAGTCTGATGAGCCTGATCTGCAAGGACATGGAACGCATTATCATGGAACTTATAAAAAAGGACATTGGCAAACTTCAAACACTGGGCCCCACTCAGTTTGGGTTTGGGAAGGGCTGATGTTGTCTCTTGAACCTGATTGGCATCTTCAAATCAGTCTCCAGAGCTGTGGACGAGGGTAAGGTGGTCCACACAGCCTATCTGGACCTCGCCAAGGCCTTTGACACCATCCCACACTCTGGAATCATAGATAAACTTACTAAGCTGGGCAAAAATCCCTACACCACTCGATGGGTTGTCAACTGGCTTACTGACAGAACCCAGACTGTAAAAGTAGCCTACTCCAAATCCATCTCCAGACAAGAGACAAGTGGAGTACCTCAGTTTTCAGTCCTGGGACCACTCTTGTTTGGCATCTACTTCTCTGAAGTACAGGCCAACACTAAGGGACTCTGGCTAACAAAGTTCGCAGATGACTGCAAACTGGGAGCCATTATTGAATCACCAAATTATGTGCATATTCTACAAAAGGGCCTTACAGAAACAGATGCTTGGTGCCAGAGCCATGGGCTCAAGCTTAATGCCAAGAAATGCATAGTTATCCCCTTTGGGAAAAACCATGTACCCATGAATTACCACATAGGTGGCAGTACACTAAACACCGAAAGTGTGATGAGACACTTAGGGACACAGGTAGACAGTGGTCTCTCCTTCGATAACCACATTGCCACAACAGTCAGGAAATCCTTCCATGTGGCACACCTCATCACTAAGTGCTTTTCATCCAGAAAAAAAGAGGTCATTGTCCCACTGTACATCCCTCATTAGACCCATTATAGAGTACAATGCCCCGTTTGGTATGTACCTCACAAGACATCTGCAACAGCTGGAAAGGCCAGAGAAATACCTCACTAAAAGAATCACAGGCCTAAAGCAGATTCCCTATGCTGACCATCTAAAAAAACTCCAGCTATACTCTGTGGCATATTGTCTATTCAAAGGCAATCTCTGCTTAAAATACAAGGCCATGTCAAACCCTGAGCATTTGGACATGCTCCACTTAAAGAAATAACAATCCCTCAGAGCCACTCACTCCAGGGATCTAAACCTTGTCATCACAATGAACAAAACATGCTAGCAGGATAGGCTCCTGACCCAGAGTGTCCCCATACTCTGGAATAGACTGCCCATACATGTCAAGCAGAGCACCTTCTTGGCCTTCTTCAAAAGGAACCTTGATGATTGGATGGGAAATAAGAAATTCACCCCTTGGATCATGTCAGTCACCCTGCTAGACAGGGGTCCAGGGAAGTAAATATTGTGGAAAGAAATATCCGGGGAATTGCAATCCAAATTGTAGCTTGCTACAGATCCCCCACCATGCCCCAAGATTCTCACTACAGCTTTCTAAACATACTGGAAAATATTAAGATGCAACCAAACACCCTAATACTGGGTGATTTCAACTACCCTGCCATTAACTGGGAAAACTACTCGGGCACCAGCACCTTTTCCCAACAGTTCTTGGAATTCATAAATTCCAGTGCCCTGGATCAACTAATCAATTGTCCCACCAGGGGCTCCAATATCCTAGACCTAGTCATTACCAACATGGGAGGTAGATGCTCCACACCAGTGGCCACCCCCTCATTGGTCAGGTCTGACCATAAGCAAATCAACCTTGACATCCACATCCCACGCCCACCCACCCCACCCCCCCAGTATGGAAACCTCTGTAAAAAACGTCTCCAAAGTTAACTTCATGCTACTGAAGTCAGAAGTGACAAACTTCATAGCACCCATGCAGATGGGAGCCGAAAGTTTGACTGCTGAATCCTACACTAAGGCACTGTATGAGCACATCCACTCATGCATGAATCGTGCCATCCCAAATAGAAACAAGATGCTCTCCTCCAAAAAAAAGGAAGCCAATCTGGTGGTCCCCTGCCATAAACAAACTATACAACAGAAGGAAGAAACTGTTGCAGAAAAGAGAAACATCTCAGGATGTTAAACCTCCCTTACCAGCCTTAGTAAGAAGCTGAGATCCCTCATAAAATCCTCAAAAGCTAGTTACAAAAATAAAATTGCCAAAGATTCCAAAGACAACCACAAGGCATTCTATAGTTATGTTGAGAATCTAAATGGCAATGCTCAGATATGCTCTGAGCTACAACAGAATGGCATTAAATATACTGATCCCAAGGATATTGCCAATATCCTGGCAGATTGATTTAGTATCAACTTCACCCCCCTCTCACCCCCTAAGGGGCCCATCTCAATACCAAAAGATTGCCAAATTCCGGTAATCACGGCCACACAGGTAGAAATCACACTCTCCAAAGCTAAGAATACAGCATCCATAGGACCAGATGACATCCCAGGCTGTATACTACATGAACTACAAAATGAAATGGCACCTCACCTAAGTGTCATGTTTAATCATAGCCTCACCTCAGGCTTTGTGCCCACTGAGTGGCACACAGCTACAGTTATCCCACTCTACAAGGGGGGGATCCACCTTGGATCCCAGGAACTAACATCCCATCAGTCTGACAAGCCTGATCTGCAAAGGCATGGAACGCATTATCATAGAACTTATAAACAAAGACATTGGCAACCTTCAAACACTAGGCCCCACCCAGTTTGGGTTCAGGAAGGGCCGATCTTGTCTCCTGAACCTGATTGACTTCTTCAAATCAGTCTCCAGAGCTGTGGACAAGGGTAAGGCAGTCCACACAGCCTATCTGGACCTCGCCAAGGCCTTCAACACCATCCCCCACTATGGAATCATAGATAAACTTACTAAGCTGGGCATAAATCCCTACATCACTCAATGGGTTGCCAACTGGCTTACTGACAGAACCCAGACTGTAAAAGTAGGTGACTCCAATCCAGCTCCAGACAAGTGACAAGTGGAGTATCTCAGGGTTTAGTCCTGGGACCGCTCTTGTTTAACATCTACTTCTCTGAGTACAGGCCAACACTAAGGGACTCTGGCTAACAAAGTTCGCAGATGACTGCAAACTGGGAGCCATTATTAAATCCCCAAATGATGTGCATATTAAGGGCCTTACAGAAACAGATGCTTGGTGCCAGAGCCATGGGCTCAAGCTTAATGCCAAAAAATGTATAGATATCCCCTTTGGGAAAAATCATGTACCCATGAATTACCACATAGGTGGCAGTACACTAAACACCGAAAGTATGATGAGAGACTTAGGGACACAGGTGGACAGTGGTCTCACCTTCGATAACCACATCACCACAACAGTCAGAAAATCATTCTATGTGGCACACCTCATCACTAAGGGCTTTTCATCCAGAAAAAAGGAGGTCATTGTCCCACTGTTCTCATCCCTCATTAGACCCATTATAGAGTACAATGCCCCGTTTGGTATGTACCTCACAAGACATCTGTAACAGCTGGAAAGGCTGCAGAAATACCTCACTAAAAGAATCACAGGCCTAAAGCAGATGCCCTATGCTGACCATCTAAAAAAACTCCAGCTATACTCTGTGGCATATTATCTACTCAGAGACAATCTCTGCTTAACATAGAAGGCCATGTCAAACCCTGAGCTGTTGGACATGCTCCACTTAAAGAAATCCCAATCCCTCAGAGCCACACGCTCCAGGGATCTAAACCTTGTCATCACAATGAACAAAATATGCTGGAGGGATAGGTTCCTGACCCAGAGACTCCCCATACTCTGGAATAGACTGCCCATACATGTCAAGCAGAGTACATTCTTGGCCCTCTTCTAAAGGAACCTTGACGATTGGATGGGTGATAAGAAATTCACCCTGGGGATCACGTCTGTTACCCTGCTAGACAGGGGTCCAGGGAAGTAAATATTGTGGGAAGAAATATCCGGGGAATTGTTTATCTAGGCTTGTATAGGCCCTAGGCCCTAGGGCTGATAGCCTAGTACCAACCTATGACCTTATGAACCTATGAACCAATGCAAACAAGGGAGAAATCTCAGCATTTCGCATTGTTCTATTTGTCTTTTTTTTTTCTTCATGCTACTGACTTTGAGCAAGTCCATCTTCAGCATGGTGTAGGGACGCCATGTTAATGGAACTATCAAGGCATGTGTTTCATTCATGTGATCTCTACAATATGCTGAGGTTCTGTCATAATCACAACTTAAGGTGCATATCTCAAATTGTTACATTATAGTTTTTTTCTCCATTTTGGGTCCTGTTACCATTTTTTATTGTTTTTTTTTTTTCACTGAGTCATTGGTTTCCTTATCACTGTTACTGACCCGTATCCTTTGAATGAAGTCTATATAATAAGTATACGAGTACCTCAGAATAAAGAATTCCAAATCAAAATAGCATACTAAATAAGGTGAGTATAGGTAATATTTTATGCAACATTCTGTGAATGAGATTAATGCATAACAGCATACTGTATAAAATATTTAGAGTAGAAAATGAGTTTTTCACCCTTTACTGTGCTTTCTTTATTTAATAATAAAAATAGTGCCTATAGTTGTCTAAGATAACGCAGTATAAAGAAGCATTGCAAAACAAGTTGTGCACCTTTGTCACTAAACTATAACACACTGCTTTTTATAAAATTTAACATTGCCTTTTAAAATACTTCCTGATCTCCAGTCGTTTTAATACTAGTTGACATAATGTTTCAATAGCAACGGACTGCAAAAAGACAAAAAAGTCAACTTTTAAAACTAACAATTTATAAAACTAAAACCTACAGTTACATTTACTGTAAGAAATGCATTTTATTGCTAAATACCTTTCAGTAGATGATCTAGGCCTTCAGCCAGGGGATAAAATCATTCTAGACATTTCTGTTTGCACATTTAGGGCAATCAGCAGAAAAATTCAAATCATCGAAGGCATTGCTTAGGCCATTAGTAACTGAAAAACCCTCCTGGTGACTATAGCTAGATAAATATATATATATATAGACATATAGATATACACACACACAGACAAACACACACACGCACACACACGCACGCACGCACACACACACACACACACACACACACACACACACACACACACACACACACACACACACATGTAAAGGCATACTGTGCACTCTCACTGTGTGCAGACACACACACGCACACACACACACACACACACACACACACACATACATACATGTAAAGGCATACTGTGCACTCTCACTGTGTGCAGACACACACACACACACACACACACACACACACAGACACACACACACACACACACACACACACACACACACACACACACACACACACACACACACACACACACACACACACACACAAATAGATATATGCAAAGGCATACTGTGCACTTTCACTGTGTGCAGACACAAACAGATTTACCCACGATATTCTTTGATGTCTGAAACTCTGAAACTTCATTTGTTTGAGCTTTTGGTTTACCACTAGCTTATTGCATGAGAAATATTAAGTTATTTAGTGACATTTGTTGATCTGAAAAACATAGCCCTTTGTATTTTGAAGTCAGTTTACCCACTGTGCCCTCAAGTCTAGATATGACAGATGCTGATTTTTAGATTTTTGCTTCCTCATTCTCATACATATTGTTTAAAATCCTCTTTCATATTTCTCCATAATAAGGGAAGTGAAAAATGAAAACCTTATTGTGGTAGACATGAATAGGTTAAAAGTTAACTAGCACTCTTGTCTGAAACAATGTATTTCTGCCATTCTGTCATGGTTAGAAATTATTTTTTTCTCTTTTGTTCTTGAAACACTAAGGAGGCTTGTCAGGTACTGGGGACCAATAGTAGTTATACACCATCCTCTAACAGAGGAATGTTTGTTATATATTTTTTTGCTATAACTGCTATTATATCAATATTGTTTAAAATTGTACTTGTTTAAAAATGTACTACTGGAGCTTTTTTCCTCGGGTCTCCACTGAAAATGGGCCACAAGCCCAGTTGGACAAACCCAGTTAACAAATGTCAATAAATAAATAAAATAAAATAAATAAATATTGAAGACCACATCTATACAAAATTTTATTTATTATTATTTATTATTATTTCCAGTTTGATAACCGGGGAAGTCCACTGGGCTCGGAAGCCCGTTTTCAGTGGAGGCCCGGGGAGAAAAGCTCCGTGAGAATACATTGTAATAATACATTGAACACAAAAACACAAGCATACATTGAAGATAATACATTGCACACAAAAACACAGCAAAGAGACTGAAAATTAATACATTATATACAAAAACACTCAGAGTTCTAATAGCAAAGTATTTTAACATTTTATATTAAATATTTTATATTTTAATATAATGATGCAAAGGAAATTACAAACCTGTATTGCATTGGCCTAACAGATTAATATGCATTAAGGAATCTGGGGGCATTATTCATCTAAGGGGTAATCAATACATGTAGCAATTTGCCCAGGAGATGGAGTTATGAACAGTGTCTGAGTTATATGGGTGAGGTAATCTTGTGGTTTGTGTATTATACACCAATTTCAGTATATGCTGCATTCCTGCACAATTCAGTCATTTAGTAAAGTAGTATTTACAGACCACCATTAAGAATCTGTCTAGTCTGACTATGAGCAGTACTCATCATCTAATAAATAGGTCTGCAAAATATGTCACATTTCTACTCTTTTAAAACAAGAAATCCTAAAGGCAAAAATACAATCCTATAATTTGATTATGTTCCTCTCTGCACAAAATGTCATTCATTGTTACGTAAAAACTATTATTCTCAAAAATAACTCGTATAAAATAATGTTACCTTAATCATCCTATTTTGTCCACAGCAAACAAGCACAGTGTACAGCTCCACAAGACGTTGAATGGATGAAATGCTTTTCAGCCTTCTTTTCATCTTCCATTAACTAGATATTTCTAAACATAAAGAATACATCTCAGACAAATGTGACATCTTGCATAAAATTTTCATATAAATTGATTGTGATTAAATCATTTCCCAATGATCCGGAATCAAAAATCAATGCACTGAAAAGTAGATAAAATAACAAACAATGACATTTTTGTAATAATTGTTAACTATGTAATATTTTGTGGCAGCATCAGTCACAAGGGAAAACCAGGGCACAGTGTTCACAAGGTTTAAGTAAACAAAATGACTCATCATTCAAAGAAAAATAGTAGACCAATTAGTGAAAAAGCACAACAAAACGCCCTATCACAACTAAAGATATATTCCTATTTAGACAAGCAGCTGATACCAAGCTATTAATTTCAGGCTTAATACAAGTCATTAATTCAGTCTCATGTTATACCTACAATCTATTCAGGCATACTCATCTCACTGGATTTTGATTATATTTGTAATATTGTGGTATGTTTTATGGTAGCTAGTTGGATTATGTGAGCTGGTGTGTGCAGTTGGTGTTTTTTGTTCCCCTTTTCTCCACTGTAGTATAACAGTGGAATACATAAGATGAGGTTGTGCTTGCACCAACCTCCCCTACACACACACATGGGGTTATAGGGGGCTTGGTCCAATGCAAAAAATGTTATGTTTTTAGCTATGATTTTCTGTACTGAAAATTCAGAAAAGTATGACACGTTATTTTTTTAACTCGACTGAGCATAGAGAGACTTCAGTCTGACATCTGAAAAAAACATTTTAAGAGTTCACTTTGAGAATCTCCGCCTCCCTTAGAATAACTCAGAGCCTCCAAAGTCTGAAATGTGAACACAGGTTATTCACAGTATTTTCATACACGTTATTCACTAATGTATTAGTAGTATTTCACACAGAGATCCCACTCACATGTTCACTTATTCTTTTATTGAATGGATGCTAGTTTTGCATAAATAAAAGGGTGAAGAATAACACATTGCAAATCACAAATTTAGTAGCTGAAGAATTAGCAGAGTGCATATTTATGAATAATTAGAATATTTAGAATAATATTTAGAATAGTATATTTAGAATATATTTAGAATAATTTTCTTGGGTGGCGAAAGCCAGGGTACCTTTTTGGCTAGGCTTATATAGGCCCTAGGGCCAATAGCCTAGTACTTACCTATGAAGCTAAGAACCTATGATTGCATTTTCTCATAATGCAGCTCCAAAAGTGAAAAAAAAAAACGTAAAACTGAATCCCCAAACTATGGTTTTATGACTATACCTATAAGACATTTAAAATCAAATGCCATTTCCTAAAAACAAGGTCACACAGCCTTTCAATGAATTAAAATTTAGCTTTATTAACATGTTTTTAACAAAGTATGAGAAATGTATAAATTAGGCTGCCACAGTGGTGCAGTGGTTAGCATTGCCACCTCACAGCAAGAGGTTTTCCGATTTGATTCTTGGCCGGGGTGCCTTCTGTGCAGAGTCTACATGTTACATGTCCTCCCTGTGGTCGAGTGGGTTTCCTTCTACATCCCAAAGACATGCTATAGGTGGATTGGACACTCTAAATTGTCACTAGGTGTGAGTGTGTGTGTGTGTGTGTGTGTGTGTGTGTGTGTGTGTGTGTGTGTGTGTGTGTGTGTGTGTGTGTGTGTGTGTGTGTGTGTGCCTGCCTTCTGTGGAAGGCTGGGTGCCAAGCTGGCAACTTGACACCATAAAACTCCACTGCGGATCATTGTTCTGCTGTGGCGACCCCTAACTGGAATAAACCAAAAGGAAATGATGATAATGAGAGATGTATAAATTAAAACAGATGATGATATATGAATAAATGCAACATATGAATAAAAAGACAGTGAGAAACAACAAACATGCTGATAATGTTTTGTCCCCTACAGGCTCTTGAGGGGAGATCTATACCTGCACTCTGATGGACCTCCTGCATATCTGCAAAATAAGCAGTACCAGAATTACCCATTCTAAAGACGTAAACCTTGCCTGTGATATAAATAGTACCTGCTGGACAGACAGGTATGTATCCCACAGACTACCCCCTCTATGGGACAGGCTCCCCATCTGTGTGAAGCAGAGCTCCTCCTTATTCCAATTCAAGTGTAACTTGGACAGTTGGATGGTAACACGCAATTCATCCCTGTATCTCTAATGGACACAGGCAGCCTGTAAATGGTTTATCGCTCAGGCCCCCACTTGTAAATGTTTCATCTCCCAAGCCCCTGATTACACTTATCAATGATACTAGAACTTGTCAGAGATTAGGGATGCATAGCTAAGCTAAAAAAGGCCTTTGGGGTTGTTAGCCTAGTAAACACCTATGAACCTATAATGAAAAACACTAAACAGCTAGATAAATAATACTGAATTAGTCAATTAGCTATTCACATATTAAAGATGAAAATACAATGAATCCATGAATGCATATATGCAGCTGTATAGCTAAAACTTTCTACTGCATAAACTTGACTGTCACTTTTTCATTTAACAAAGGATAAAAGCACTCATCTGATTCACAGGGCCATGTGAAATCCAAGGCAATTGATTTTTGCGACCATTTATACCTTGCCTATGCCCACTCATGAACAGTGCCTCATTTCTAAGGAATGACCAAGCCAATCAAGCCCAGGGTGAATTTGTAAATATCCAGTCAATCATCCAGGTACTATCTGAAGAAAGATAAAGTATTACACTGTTTAATTCACATATGGAAATGTATTCCAGAGGTGGAGAAGGTACTGTAAAATGAATCTATCTCTCCACTGTCTTTTATTGATCTCTGGTTCTGGTATTTGTGAGACTATTAGATTAGTGGAGATACAAGAGATCCAAGACCACTATGTCAATGATGGCTTGGAAGGCAATCCATATATCTCTCCCTCAGGTGTCTATAAGTTAATGAGTGGAAGGACTTATTTTGTACTGTTTATTAAAGAGCCAGGTATTTTATATGGAGCAACAATCCTCACTAACCTACAATATTTCCTCAAATCAAAACTCTCATCTTGCTATAACAAAATATCCAAGTTTGCCACAGGTCACAGAGCCTCTTCACTGTAATTCCCTTCATCAATTAGGTTGGCTTGAGCTACCTAACTTCCTAACTTATACCCAACTTATCCAAGCACATAAACTCATTCATATCCCATCTCTTTGCCCCTCCCTAACAAACACCTTTGAAATGCACAAACCAGATCGACTCCTAAGATCAAATTGGCAAACTCTTATTAAATTGCACAAACCCACATGTCCAGCTGGGAGCCACCTCATGTCTTTCTCTCCAGCTCGCCTTTGGAACTTTCTCCCTTCTCCCATCTGCACTACTAGCAATCTCTCTTTGTTCAAAACCTCTCTGCACTCACACCTTACTTCACAATCAAAATGCTCTAGCTCCCTTCCTACCTAATCCTGACTACACTTTCTTCCTAGATTTTCATACTCACTTGTGCCTACCTCTGCCTCCTTAGTTTCTCCATCACTAG
The DNA here is from genome assembly GCF_019279795.1 of Protopterus annectens. Taxonomy (NCBI): domain Eukaryota; kingdom Metazoa; phylum Chordata; order Ceratodontiformes; family Protopteridae; genus Protopterus; species Protopterus annectens. The sequence continues at coordinate 612,089,197 of NC_056732.1, read as the reverse complement.
GGATGTATATGACCAATGACTAATAATTTCCTTATGCTACAATAGATAATTACCTTATGCTACAATAAAAAAAATCTGTTGCAATTCCTGTAATTCAAAATTGCTTTGATTTGTTCTTTATCATCACTGTAATGTTTATTAGAAATGTGTACTAAAAATGTGTACTTTTTCTATACTATGTATTAGTATTTTTCTGTAGCTTTTCTCCCAAGGACTCAGTTGAAAATAGGCTCCTTGAGGCCCAATGGACTATCCTGGTAAACAAACTGCAAATAAATAAATAAATACATAAATAAATAAATAAATAAATAAATAAATGTTATTAGCTCCCACAGATAAAGAAATTTTGGTCCTGGAAAGCACCTTTAGTACAGGTTGCATAGTGATGATTCAGCGCCTCAGAGATTCAGGGGTAGATGGACTTCGGATAGTTGTCACTGGAGTGAATTTTGTTTGCAAGTATGTTGGCAATGTTGTCAATATCTGTTGGGTACAAGAAATGAGGTACATGTCTAAATATAAGACAAATCATGAGCACTTCAAACATTCAAACCTTATAATATCGCCCACTGTACAATCATTAGAAAAAGTGTGTGGCAGAATAGCGGTACTACTGCAGTAAGCCCTAAAAAGCAGCTTGTAACTGAGCAAAAGTAGCTAATGGAGGAAGCAAGCTCCAGGACTTTAATAATGTAAAAAGGAACTTAGATCAAGTATTACATGAGTCAAAAACATGCCATGCATAGCAACCAACTGATTACGAGTCTTCTATAGGTATTTGTGTACTAGTAGTTTGTGATTTACCTGCTTGCTGACATTTGCTTGAAAAGCAAATGCTTGAACTCCGACTACCCCAGTCTCCCATTCCTGAATAGCCCTTCCAACATCTGAACTTATACACTAAATAGCCCCTACAGGAACCTAAGCGCTAAACCTAAAACTCCCATCTAGTTACCAACCTGACTCCTTGGTCCCTAACCTTAAAATTCCACTCCACTCCTTCCTAACCCTAAAACTCGCTTATCACTCCTTAAACCTCAAACTCCAACCTTCATTCCTAAACTTAAATTCTGCAATCACTCCCTAACCCTAAAACTTCCTTTCTGCTCCCTAAACCTAATACCCCAAGCCCCCTCCCTAAACCTGAATTCCCCTAGCACTCCCTATCCCTAAAACCCTCTACCCACTTCCTAAGCTGAACCCTCGCACTCCTTCCCCACACCTGCATACAAAGCTCATATTTGAGTTTGAGCACAAGCAGCACTCCCTCACATAGTTGCAAGCAGCACCCTACAAGAGCTACAACACACTTAGTTACTGACTTTGAAACAGAGGGGTTCCAGCTCTTGAGATGTGAGCACTTATAGTACAATCATAATGAAAGTATGTGCAAAAAAATCTTTATTTGTAAAGCCTTATAGACTCATGGGCTATCAACCACTAATATGGACTGGCAATATTCAGTAACCGTTTGTATTATTTTTATATATTTTGCACATTTATTACACTTTTGATCTGGAGTAGTTTATGAACATAAATTAAAGTGGTAGTCTGCTGGCTTAGGACATCTACAACAGAAAACAATTTTAGTCTTTTTTTGTAAACTCTAAGGTGTGTGATTTGCTATTTTCCTACAGCTACTCCATTTCATCAAGGATAAAAGGAGTGCTTCTGAATGTGGAGATATAGTGACATCCCAGAATTATATTGGAATATTGATACAAATTTTAGCTTTAACCCCTGACACACAGGCTTACTCATACTGATCCTACTTGGAACAGAGCTCAGATTTTACCTTATGCACACTTTAAACTTTTATTCTCTGATTTACACTCCCACTGGTCTATTCTCCTTTATAGGTTCACAGGAGAATGTTAGGCTAACTGCCTTGAAGAGCCATTATAAACATAGTCAATAACTTGAAGTTAGATTCAAACACTGTACCTTGTATTCATGAGGTGAAGATCTTAACCATTATGCCAAACCACCTCTTTTATGTCAGATCCACCTGCCTTTATACCAAACTCCCCCTCCCCCTATACAAAGGCTTCCAATGTACACAGTCAGGATCCTTACTGTCATCCTGCTTTGTCATAGACAAATGTGCTGGAGTGACAGATATGTGTTCCAAAGGATCTCGGACAATGTAATAGGCTCCTCAACCATATAAAACAGAGTTCATCCCTGACCTTATTCAAACAAAACCTTGACAATTTGGTGGGAAATTGTAAATTTATCACCAGTCTGGCCCCCACTTCCCTTATGGACAGAGGCTGTCAGTAAGAAAAGTATTATCCTAACTAACACCCCCCCCCCTTACAAATACTTAGCTACCTGTTTACTAACATGCCCAATCCATATGATACTTGGCACCCAAATAGTTTGAAGTGCACTGCTAGGCTTGAAAGGGCCCTAGTGGTCGTTAGCCTAGTAAAAACCTATGAACCTGGGCAAATCATGGAGCACCTCATGCACCTATCACCATCCTACACTTATGCACCAATCTACCAGCCTGTGACATACCCCTCTGAGTTCCACTGATCCACACTGTATTGCCTCTAACTCACAACACCACCACTTTTAGCTATGTCCTCCAAAGTCCTGGCTGGACATCAGCTAAACTATCCTAATTTAACTCAGGTACTAGATTTAAATAACAATACTAGCCCATCCTTGCATCACCATGATCAAATAACCCCTAGGGTTTATACGCCGGAAAACTGTCTGCAGGGTTTAAAATGATCTGATTTTTACTGGAATGAAAGCATTAATCAGAATTAATAAAGATGTCTACACAGTCTAAAACTGGATGTAATGACTGGATATAAATAAAATACCCAAATGAATTTGTATGACCGTGGGACAGTTTTTTCGACATCTTAGCTGCTTTAAGTTATATCCTTTGTTTTTATTTATAAAAACTGAACTGTATGGCGACTTTCCATCATTAATTGCTTTCTGGAATCCTTTTGAATTTTAAGGGTTAATCCTGCCAGTATTATCAGACAGTGGTGATTCACATGATAAAATTATTTCTTAACATGAATATAATGAATGCTAGTGATTTTATAATAATAATCAATGCAGTGTGTTGACTACAAAACTGGGTGAATTCTACTATCAATTCAGGAAAAAAATATTTTGAATAGTTTATAAAAGAAATTATTTGCAGTGCTAAAACAGGGATTACTGACATCCTAAATGGTTTCATCAAATTGTTTAAACAGAATAACAGATGACAAAATCCAAATATTGTTTAATCACTCAGTTACTGAAACAGTTCAAACATCAGTCATCAACTAATAGGGCATATTGTATACAATTTCATCAGGAGTGTGAAGCCCGAGTGATTGAAAAAAGCTGACTGTGGATATATCCTGGGATACCAATTATTCCTGCTATGTAATGGCATTATTTAAGAAGAAATTGCTTAAATATTATCATTATATGACAGCACTTTAGTCATCTTCTGCCTACTCTGCTGAATTATTTTGCAGACATGGAGACAATGCCTGCTTCTTAATGTTGCCATTGTATGTTCATGCCTTCAAAATAATAAGGTGTAGACACAACTATACACTTCTAGGAAGATTTATCTCTGTTTTTTTAGTGTTACTGACAGTACGGTTCATCCAGCCTCGAAATTTTGTTGAGTGACCAGACTTTTTCTATGTGATATGACTGATTTATGGTAGGCACACTGATAGGGATCTCCAGTTAGCATGTATATTTTTGACAGTTCAGTCAGATTTATTGTATAATAAACATATTGTAACCCAGTACTTATCTCTGTGGGTCACCAGTTCTGAAGAACAGTTGTATAAGCAACTTTACCATAACATTAGATGTTTGAAAGATCACTACTGCAATAGCCTAAGCTACATGGGTTATATCCTGCTAAGGAAATAACGGACAGACAGCTTCCATAGCTTAACAGCACCTTCCATATGTCCAGACGATCAGTCAGCTTAGCTGAGCTCATTCAAAGTTATTTTTTGCTGCCAACCCCCATAGAGCTTTCATGCCAACAGAGAGAGGGAGCCTAAAGCCCCGAGAAGGCCAATGCTGGGAAGATAGTAATAAATTATCACAGCCTGACATAAAAGCATACAAAAATAAGGAGGAAAAGGAAGGGAGCAGTTACTGCAGTAGTGACCATTCAAACAGTTACTGCTATTAATAGGTTCATGTTTACTTCTACAACTGCAATATGTTCTTCATACAGATCACTGTTTCAATGGCCTAAGCTATATAGATTTCTATACCTTAACATGACTGGGAGGTGGAAGAAAGAGGGCCAGGAGGTCCTGGAGAATGGTCCTAATGAAGTCTGTCCTGGACATGGAGAATGAATCTAGCTTAGAATGCTTTGTAAACGTGCTCAGAAGACCATGTTGCTGCTTCTAGAATACTTCTAGAATCCATCACTTTCCAAAAAGCCACAGGGGGAGCCAATGCCCTAACAGAATGAGCTTTAACTCTGTCTGGAATAGTTTTGTTGTAGTATGTATGAAAAAAGGTAATAGCATGAGACCATGATTTGAAAATAATCTGTTTTTGCATTGATTGTCCTCTTTTTTACCACCACAAGAAATGAACAACTGATCAGAAGTTCTGAAACAGTTTTTTTCTGTCAAGATAGTATCAGAGATGTCTGTGGGCTTCCAAGGTATGGAGTATCCTTTCTCCCTCATTGTCAGGTTCTGGAAAGAAGACAGGAAGATGAGTAGCTTGGTTTAAGGTAAATTCAGATACCATTTTAACCATAAATGAAGGATTAGTTTTTAAGTAAACCTATCTTCTTGGAAAATATTCCCCTCACTAGGCTGGACAAGAACAGGGTCACAGTCATCTGCCTGTCTAGTGCCAGGATCTGCCAAATCACACACGCACTCAAGTCTCTCAGTAACAAGTACTGTTATGACTCTGTCATAGTCCATGTTGGAGTGAATGTCTGGAGATGTACCTCACTGGACTATATGAAGAGACACATGATGAAGCTTTCAGATTATGTTTCCCAGGTAGGTATGTCCCTAGCCCTAAGCAGCATTCTTCCCTCATCCAGGATGATGCCAAAATACAAACAAAAAAATGATTGACTTCCAACAATTAGCTTAGCTTCTGATGTCAATCCAGGGGGATCCAGTATCTGACAGCCTGTGATGATATGGTTAACAGACCACATGCTGCTTTGCCAGAGATGGTTTTCATCTGTCACCTCTAAGCTTTAGGTTGCTGGCAAAGGTACTTGCTTCCCCCCATAGTACCCTTTTCAGGCAATGTCATAAGATCAAAATTCCCAATGTAAAAATATCCTCCATAAAGAAACTCAGGGTTGTGCTGCTTAATGCTGAGTCTAAATCAGAAACGCACTCACTTGAAGCACTTCTCACCCTGGAAGATGCTGATGTCTGCGCAGTCACAGAGACATGGTTCAAGGCCACAGAGAGTATGCCAGTCATTCAGGGCTATAACTCCTTCCACATGTTCAGATCACACAATAAATGTGAAAAAAAACAAGAGAGGAAGAGTATCCATCTTCATTAAAGACAAATACATCTCTAGACTGGTTAAACAGCATGACTCCCTAGTTACTACAGGTCCAACTAACTGTAGGAAAGGCCCCCTCCACATCATTGTTAGCGATAGGTCCCCCACCATGAACCACAAAAAACACACAGCCTACTTGAACCTACTTCACTCTCAGTGCAACCAAATACCCTTGTCATGGGTGACTTTAACTATTCTTCCATTAATTGGGTAACATATATGATCACAAAAGTGCTCACCCAAAGTTTCCCGGAGTTTGTTCACATAAATGCTCTGGAGCAGATAGTCAGCACCTCCACAAGGAGCTCTAACATGCTTGACATAGTGTTCACCAACATGTGGCATCACTGCACCACCCCACGTGTGGGGCCCTCCCAGATAAAGTCCGATCATAAATCAGTCTCATTTGACGCAACAATCGTACCTGATCCACCCTCAGGAGCAAAAAGGTTAAAACGTTTCTTCAAAGCAAACTATCGCCTCCTGAGCAATGGCATCAATAGCTTTAGATCCCCTGCCAACACTGACAGCAGTGACCCCTACACTGAGCTGTACACAAATGTCTTATATAAACACCTATATAAATGTATAGACTCAGCCATACTGCAATGGATTGAATCAATATCCTCATGAAAATATAAGCCACCCTGGTAGACATCCAGCATAAATAGGTTAAGAGGAAGAAACTGCTGTGAAAAACAAGAGAGAACAGTCTAAGCAAAGGAAGAACTCCCTCCAAAGCATAAACAAGCAGATTAGACATCTTGTAAAGTCCTCTAAAGCTAATTGTGAAACTAAATTGGCATCCCCAGCTAAGGAAAATCACAAAGTGTTCTTTAGCAAAATCCAAAATCTAAAAGAGAAGGCCCAGCTGTGCGCTGAACTTTCTGTGGACGGTAACACTTATACTGAATCAGAGGACATCACCAACCTGCTAGCGGACAGGTTTGGTGAAACCTTTCACCCGCCATCCCCACCAATCATAACCCATAGCATACCTGTCACCATTCCTCTGCCTATTATCCCCAGAGAGCAAGTCATAGCCACACTCTCCAAGGCCAAAAACACAGCCTCTATTGGACTGGGCAATATTTCACACTGCCTATCTCAACCTAGCCAAGGCCTTTGACACAATCCCTCGCTCAGGCATTATTGAGAAACTCATCCAGCTGGGGATTAACACTTATGTCACTAGATGTATTACCAAATGCCTCACAAACAGAATACATACAGTCAAAATTGGGGATGCCAACTTTACTAGCAGACCTGTTATCACTGGTGTTCCACAAGGATCTGTGCTAGGCCCCCTACTGTTGGTATCTATTTTTCAGAAGTCTAGGAAAAAATAGATGGCCTATGGCTTACCAAATTTGTTGATGACTGCAAATTGGGTGCAATTATCAAATCCCCCAAAGATGTCAACATACTACAAAATAGGATTCCACAGACAAAATGACTGGTGTCAAAGCCATGGACATAATGTAAATGAAAAAAATGCATTATCATCCCCTTTGGCAAAGGAGAAATCCCTGCTAATTACAACATTAATAATAGCCCCCAAGTTTAAACCCAGTGGTGAGAGTTTTATTAACACATGTTGATAGCGGTCCTAATTTTGATCAACAGGTGTCCACAGTAGTAAGGAAGGCCTTCTACATTGCACACCTCATAAGCAAGAGTATAGCATCGAAAGCTAAGAAGGTTATAACTCCCCTGTACTCGGCTCTCATTGGACCAAAAATAGAGTACAATGCTCCCTTCTGTATATACCTTACCAGACATCTGCAGCAACTGGAGAGACTGCAGACGTTTTTTCACCAAGAAAATTTAGGCCCTACAACACATGACCTACATGGTCAGATTGAAGGCCCTATCACTTTACTCAGTACCGTATGAACTGCTTAGAGGTGACTTGCCTAGCATACAGAGCAGTCTCAGACCCTGCCTTGATGAAGCTGCTGCACATCCACAAATCCATTGGGACAAGATTCACTCACTCTAGGGATCTTAACCTAGCTTGCAATATTAACAAGACATGCTGGAAAGACAGATATGCCTCCCAGAGATTGCTAGTCTTTGGAAACAAACTCACAATTCAGAGCTCCTCAATGACACTGTTTAAACATAACCTGGACAATTGGATGGGAAACCATAAATTTTCACTGGGGGTTTTACCTATGTCCCTGTTAGACAGGGACAGCCAGTGCTGATCTTAGATTCATGCACAAACATAGACTATATATCTTGGTCCATATGGGAACAAGGGTATAACATGGCTAGGCTTGCAGAGGCCTTAGGGCCAATAGCCTAGTAACCTGATTTTATGATCTTTTGTATGCAACACACCTTTCAAAAACATTTTCACATGGCACTGCATTGAAAGAGGGGGATCCACTGGCAGACATGTTGAAATGGCCAATGAATGAACCTTGACTGAGGAATAAGAGAGGCTATGGGATAATAACTTGCATAAATAATGTAGAACCAGAGAAACACTAGCCCTGAGGGGGTAATAGTTCTTTTTCTGACACAACTAGAAAACCTTTTCCACTTGCTTATATGTGATTTACTAGTAAAAGGTTTTCTTGCTTCCATTAATACCTGCTGCATGCCCTCAAAAAGGTGCATAAAAGGCATTAAAATTCCATCATCCAAGCATTCAGCCATAGTTGCTTGGAGCTGGGATGTAATAAACATCCCTGGTCATGTATGAGTAAATCCACTCTGTGAGGAAGCTGCTGGTAATTGCCCCTGGCCATTTCCAAAAGAAGAGTGAACCACTGTAGCCTGGGACAGAATGGAGTCACCACAATGATCTTTGTGGAGACCTTCTTTATCTTCAGAATGACCCTGGATATTAGGGGAAAGGATGGAAAAGCATACAGGAACATTCCTGTTCAAAGAAAAGAAAATGCATCTGTTTTCCACACCTTCTTGCATGGAATCCTAGAGCAGAATTTTGTCAGCAGATAGTTGTGAGCAGAGGAAAAAGATCTGTTTTAAATGATCCCCAGAGCTGGATCAAATCTTTGAAGGCCCTCTGATTCAGTTTTCATTTGTGAGGGTGTGTCTGGTCCTGCTCAGCCCGTGTGCCACACACGTTGGCTCTAACACTATATTAGATGCCTGTAAAACAAGATTGTGTTAAAAAGCTATATCCCAGGCTACCGTAACTAGTCTGTACTGAGGGTAAGAATTCATTACCCATTGCTTGTCTATGCACCACATCACTGTAGTGTTATACGCAAATATTTTTTGAGGGTGCCCACAGATGATTGAGAGTTGAGAGCATTTATAAAAGTTAATATCTGTTTTATGTTTGTATGGTTAGGTCTCTCTTTTTTGTTCCAAAGACCCTGCACTTTTATTTTCACTGACACTACCCCCCAAGCACAGTCTGAGATATCTGTTGTAACTGGAGCAGGAAGGATTAATGGGAGACCTGGATTCTGAGAAATTTGGTTGCTCCACCACAAAATTTCCCTTCTCAGAAATCTTAGAATTGGAATCACAGATGTGAAATGTCATTGGCTGTAGATGCTGGGACCAGAAGGATTTCGGGTACCGTTGGATTTTTCTGCTGTGGAGTCTCGCAAGAACAATCATGACTATAATAGATGCCATGAGCCCCAGAATATTGAGGAATTCCCTTGCTGAGATGGTAGTATGAGTGGAAAAACTCAGGAATACATGTAAATGCAGTTCTATTTTTTCCTGTAGAAGAAAAGTTCTTCGAGCTGAGGTGTTTTGGAGACATCCCGGGAAAGCAATCCCATGAGAAGGAGTCAGACGAGACTAATGTATATTACCTCAGAATTCCAGCCTGTGTAGTAGATCCCTTACCCAACTGGGAGATTACTGATACTTTGAAAAAGACTCTTTCAAGATAAGGAAGTCACCTAAATAAGGAACAATGTAAATGCTTTGCAAATCAGAGCATGCTATCACTAGAGCTAGACACTTTGTGAATACCTTCACAGCAGCAGATAGACTAAAATGTAATGCAAAGAACTAATAAGGGGATCCAGAAAAAAACATTTGAAATCTATATCTACAGGAATGGGATGATATGGATCTTTTAAACCCAAGGTCACTAGGAATCTCAAAAGGGGAATAAGGGCAGTAAATTGTGAAGTGACAGCATTTTGAACCTGGACATTATCAAAAACAGGCTCAGAATGGAAATATTCAGAAATACTTTATAAAAATCTTTTTTCATTGGCATCAGAAATATCCTTGAATAAAGCCATTCCCGTAACTGGGGAGAGAGACAGCTTCGACCACCCCCAGAGTGAGCATATTCCGAATGATAGTAGGGAAAAGAAGAGTTTGGTCTGTTGGGTGAGGAGGAGTCTCAGGAAAAGTGGAAAAGACTCTTATTGCCATCTGTAGCCTTCATGGATCACTCTCAGAACCAAATTGTCTGAAATATCTGTTGTCAAAGAGAAAAATGGAGGTTCAGACTTTCTGAAAGGATTACTGGACTGGTAAGGTAGGAGGGGAAGGGAAGTCCTTCAATAGTCATTCAGACATTTTAGACTGATCTTTGTTCTGAGGACTCTAGTTTTTTTTTTTTGAACCTCCCCACCATGTTTTTTTTAATGTTTCTTTACAGCAGTGTGCTGGGTATGTTTGTTTTGCTTTTTAAAGAAGGTTGTAGACAGAGCATTGAATCCCTTAGCAAACATGGAAAAGGGATGCTGTAAAATCTAATAGAGCCCTTGAATCAGCTTTTCTCTCTCATCACAATTTTAATGACCTCTGCAGCAGAAGTTCCAAAAACTAGGTCTCTATTCAAAGGAAAATTTAAAATGTCATTTTTGACATCCTCTGGGATGTTTCGAAAATGCAGACAGGCAAATTTCCTCATAACAGCTTTAATAGTAGCAGCCCTGGAAGTTACATCAAAAGAATCATATGCACATTTCAAACAGTAGGCAGTCATTTCAGACATAGAAGCAACCAAGCTGCACAAAACAGATTTATCTTCAAAAAAACGCAATGCCAGAACATTCCTCATATTTGCATAACAATTAAGCATAAATGTAGACAGTTAATAATTTTAAAAACAAGAGTTGCAGAAGAATACAATATAGCTAAATGTTTAGCAGTTAGATTCACTAAAACAATAGCTGCTGGTTCTGATCTGGGATAAGTACATAAAAGCTTAGAAGAATGAGGAACTTTTAACAGTCTATCAGCTTTCTTGGGAGCAGCAGGCTAGCTGCAATGGAATTTGCAAGGTGTGACAAAAATATCCTTCAAACCCGCAAGAACAGGAGAAACAGGAATAGGTTGTAGAAATTCCAGATGTAAAAAATCATAATATTTCCTGAGGGACTGAGAAACATCACTGTTTTCCCACTGAAATAACTGATTCAGTCTGGAAACAGTTGCAGAGAAATAGAATCTTTCAAAAGGACAGTCTAAAGCCACACACTCCTCAGAATCTGAATCAGAAATCTGAAGAAACAACACATAATCTGTCAATTCACAATCATTTTGAAATTTGAACTCTTGAATCTCATGAAGATTCTTTTAAGAAACAGCCATACAAGAAGGGTTAAGAGCCTGAACTAAACCCTGAGCTAAGCTTAATAAATTACTATTGTCAAGGGAAGGGTAACTGAGACAGGAGAAGAAGTATGTCTAAGTTTGTCTTTCTTTATGACAGGGATTTCTGAAGAAGCATACACATTTTTGCCAGGAAAAAAAAACTCCCTAGGGATGGGCAGAGCTTTCTGACTATCCAGAGGGGAATTTTTTTACACCCCCAGGATCATCAAAAAGTGGGTCTTCCTTGCCTACCGAGACCACTCCAACAGCGTAGATGACACGTCCAACCCCCAATCCATGCTGGCTGTAGGAACTGTTCTAACAGCAGCCAAGGAAAGAGAGAAGAAGGAAGAACTGAAGAACCAGTAGGTTGTTCCTTGGTTAAGCCAAAAAGATGAAGTAGCAAACAAAAACCAACTGTACCACAGCTATATTTATTTTACACCAGCTGTTTTATTAGTTGGTAGAGGATTTCTGTGTTTCGCGTTCTCTAAGCCAAACAGATGCCTGATTCCTGGGGATACTAGGCAGCAGTTGTCAGTAAAACAGGTAAGTATTAAAAAAGTAACTTATTTTGTCCATAAGGACAAAGTAAAAAGAACTTTAAACACTTACTCCTGTCCACAAAATTAAATTAAACAAACTTTCACTAGAGAAAAAATAGTTTTAAATAGGTTTTAACAACTGCTTGCCACAAAAGTAGAAAAGTAATTAAAAGTCAGTATTTGGTCTGAGGATGCGGATGTAATCCATGAAAGCACTTACCTTGTTGTGTTGCTATTAAAGAGTGCTATGTTGGAACCAGTTTGCCTTTTACTTCATCATTTTTCAATTTTGTCTACAGTCATAAGGGCAACACCCAACAATGTGCAGAATTAGTTGAGGATGGCATGACTTATACTCAACCAGAAGATATAGCAAATCTGCTGGCCAACAAATTCAACTCAAATTTCACCTCCTCATCACCCCCTATTCTCTCCCAAGAAATACCCACCACCACCTCCAATTATCACAAAAGAACAGGTTGCCACTGTGCTCTCTAATGCTAAAAACACAGCTTCAGTGGGGCCTGACCATATACCAGGTTGCCTCTTAAACAGCTTAAATCAAGACTTATCGGGCCCATTAGGATCTCTATTTAATCATAGCTTCCAGTCTGGCTTTGTCCCAACAGAGCAGAAGACAGCAACAGTCATCCCTCTGCATAAAGGATGACCATCTACTGACCCAGGAAATTACAGACCCATAAGTTTGACTAGTCTTATATGTAAGGCCATGGAAAGACCATCTACTGACCTGGCAAGTTACAGATCCATAAGTTTGACTAGTCTTATATGTAAGGCCATGGAAAAATAATCAAGGATCTCATAAATAATGACATAGGAAACCTTCAAATACTGAACCTGACCTAGTTTGGCTTTGTCAAAGGCAGGTCATGCCTACTGAACATGGTGGATTTCTTTGAAAAAGTCAATAAGGCTATGGATGAGGTTAAAATAGTACACACCACTTACCTTGACCTGGCCAAGGTTTTCAAATGCATCAAGATTCCAGTTACTAGTAGTGTGCCACAGGGCTCTGTGCTGGGACCACTTATGCTCAGAATATACCTCCCTAAAGTCAATGCTAATGTGGAAAGCCTCCTGGATGACAATGTTTGCCAACAACTGCAAGCTGAGGGTGATCATTGACTCTCCTAATGATGTAAATATCCTTCAGGAAGGTCTAGATCAAACGATTGATGCCAGAACCATAGACTAAAACTAAATCTGAAAAAATGCATTATGATACCCTTTGGGAAGTAAAATACCTCTGTAAATTACAACATCAATAGCACACCCTTAAGAATACACTCAGAGGTAAGAGATCTGGGTGCACAGATAGATAGTAGCCTGAACTTTGACCGCCAGGTGTCCACAGTGGTATGAAAGTATGTCTATGTGGCACAACTTATATGTGAAGTTATGGCATCTAGCGCTAAGGAAATTATAGTCCTGCTATAGTTATCCCTCATTAGACCAATAATCACGTACAATGCGCCATTTGACAAGTACTTGACTATGCACTTGCAGCAGTGGGATCAACCTCATAGGTTCCTCCCAAAGAAAATACGAGGTGTAAACAACATGTGCTATGCAGATAAACTAAAAGTCCTATCCCTTTATTCTGTCTCCTTCAGATTATGAAGGTGTGATCTATGCCTGACCTACAAGGTACTCACAACTCCAGCCCTGATAGAGCTGCTACACATCTACAAGTCAGACAGCATGAGGGTCACCCAATCTAGGGTTCTAAAGTTAGTCAGCAACTCAAACAAAGCATGCTGGAGAGACAGATACGTGTCTCAGAGATTGCCCCTTCTTTGGAACAGGCTTCCTATTCACATTAAGTAGAGCCCCTCCCTGGCCCTCTTCAAACTCATTTTGGATCAATGGATGGGGAATCACAAAGTCACATCTGAGATAGTGCTTATGTACTTTATGAATAGGGGCACTATATAAGATACTCAAGACATATGCACAAACCCATGCCATCCTCTTGCCCCTAGGAGCCATTTATTGGCTGAAATCAGCTTATATTGGCTAGGCTTGTAAAGGCTTTTAAGCCATTAGCCTAGTAACCTCCTATGAACCTATAATTAACCTGCTGATAAAGATGCACCATAGACATTTGCTAAATCCATGCACAGTGCACTAACTGTCTGATGACTGCTCAAGGCCATATAATCTGTAAGCCTACCAAACAAGAATTTTATATGTGAAATCCATTAACATGAAGATCATTCAACAGAGAGTAATCACTGTTTTGTTTAAGCAACTCCATTTGTACTTTTCAAATACTTTACTAAAGAAATATGGTAATCATTTTTTGTGACTATTTGATATATACTTTCACTACCTGAAATGCTGGTTCAGTTAATTACTTTCTGGATTATAGTGACATTCCATCTTTTATCACCATGAACAGTGGGCACATGATATATGGGACATCCTTATATTGTCCCATTCCATACTGCATTAGCATTTACTTTATTAGTAGTTTGGTGGGTATAAAGTTCTAATACAAAAGAGGAATTAGCAAGTATTTTTATAACTTTAAGTGGTTTCTCCTGAAGAATTAAAGCATTTTATCAAATGTTTAAGTCTGTAATTATTTGAATGTCATTATTTAGTCTGTTGTCAAGAGAATTTGGACCACAAACTAATAAACATGATCATAAAATGACTTTGTATTGTTGTTGGAGTGGATCTGATTTAGCATTATTTAATGGGAATCACTGGAGACAGTTAACTGTGTTTAACGTATTGGTACTATGGATGGAAAGGAACATCTTTGATAAGGATACATATTTTCTTATGGCATCACTTACTTACTTATACCTTTAGTTTTTTTACAGTTTATTTCTTGTTCCTTTCTCCTAATTTTTTTTGAATAATTGAATCATATCTATATCACACAAAGTAATATAAGGACTAAAGCAATCTACTATGACTCTTGTATAGTTTTTTGTCTAAGCATTAAAGGTTGAGTGATGAGAAAAATGTAACCAAGCCAAATGAAAAAAAAAAATCACAGAAGGTGGAAAAACTGAAGAATAGATTTTCCTGTTTGAGACAAAGTTCTCAGCACAATCACATACAAAAGGCTGCACCCCTATAACCCTTCCCTTATATAATTGGATTGAAGACTACCTACCTTAAGGGAAGAGGGAAATCCCCTATTACAGGTTTTATAATCAGCTGTGAGTTTTAGCTAATACCTATTCTCAACTGGATTCCATTTGTTCAACTAACCTGCTCCCATAAACATCAGCACCAATTTTACTTACTGAAAAAGTATAAATCCCATAAAAACTGCCATTTTTTTGTAGTTTATGAACATATATATTTATCTATTTAACATTTGTTGACTGGGAAAGTCCAACTAGGACAGACCCTATTTTCAGCAGAGGTCCAGGGAGAAACACTCCAGACATATGTCTTTAGAATGCAGGAGGGAGAACATGCAAACTCTGCACAGAAGGCATGCCAGATGGGAATCAAACCAGAGAACTTCTTGCTGTGAGGTGACAACATTAACCGCTGTACCACTATATCACCCAACATCTAGGTTAGTCTTTTCAAGGAACATAAAACTATTAGCATTTTAAGTTTCCCAAATTGAAGCTACCCTAAGTTATTTATGAAAACCAGTATTGCCAGTAGAGACCAGACCAACAATGCTGGAACTCCTACTTCATTCACAGACTTTGAATTATATGCAAAGCATGCTGTAAAGTCAGAACATGGTTGTTATGCATTATTGTGTAAGAAGTATAATTAATGAACTGCTAACTGAACTCACCCCAGAAATGAGTTTAGATTAATGATTAATGTTACGCAGTACATAAGTCATGAAAAAATATGAACATTTTATTTTTTCTTAAACTCTGTGATCTGTAAGAAACTGAATATACATCCAGAAGATGACTGAGAATATGAAACATTGTACAGAGCAGCTTCCATTTATAATCAGTTATCTCAAGAAAGGCTTTTATTATCTGTCACTGACTTTCTACTTCCTGTCACCTTTATATTTTCTATTTTTGCTTGTCCCTTGCCTCCTAATGCTCACACTCACCTATCTTTTCATGAAAGCACAAACACTCCCCACAGATGTAACAGCCATTTCTGGGGCAGCAAAGCTATCACCTAGGCAACCATTTGGGATTTTTTTTTCCTTTGTATGATCCTAACCCCTTCCCCTTCTAGCAGACATGAACATTTGCAGATGCACTCTAAATATGCAGACACATCCATGCATAATGGAAGTTATCTCAGCTCCATGACTTAATGTGATCTCTGTGTGGCTGACACTAAAACCGTAATCACGGAACTGTGATCATTCTACAAGCATAATCAAACTATGACATTTACTCTGACAGTATGAAAGTTTTTCTACAAGGATTCTTCACTACCACGCGCCACTTACAATAGGTCCTGTGATCTCATATCCATCCTACCTTTATATACTAACTCCAAGATCTCACATGGGTACATAGGTAGGTTCATGGGTAGGTAGTAGGCTATCGGCCCTGGGGCCTATACAAGCCCAGCCAAAAAGGTACCCTGGCTTTTGCCACCCAAGAAAATTATTTTCCTGTGCCACTGTCGAGCAGAGCCACAGAGGTGATCCCCAGGGTGAATTTCCTATTTCCCATCCAATCATCAAGATTTTTCTTGAAGAGTGCTAATCAGGAGCTTTGTTTGATATAGATAGGTAGTTTATTCCAGAGTATGGGAAGTCTCTGGAACAGGAATCTATCCCTCCGGCATGTTCTGTTTATTGTGGTGACAAGGTTTAGGTCCATAGAGCGTGTAGCTCAGAGGGATTGGGATTTCTTTAAGTGGAGCATGTCCAACAACTCTGGGATTGACATAGCTTTGCATGTTAGGCAGAGATCACTTCTGAGTAGGCGATATGTGATGGAGTACAGCTGGAGTTTTTTGAGACGGTCTGCGTAGGGCATCTCTTTGAGGCCAGTAATCCTCTTTGTGAGTTATTTCTGCGCCCTTTCCAGTTGTTGTAGATATCTTGTGAGGTACATACCAAAAGGGGCATTGTACTCTATAATGGGTCTAATGAGTGATGAGTAGAGGGGAACAATGACCTCTTTTTTTCTGGATGAGAAACCTTTTGTGATGAGGTGTGCCACATAAAAGGATTTCCTGACTACTGTGGTGATGTGATTGTCAAAGGAGAGACTATTGTCCACCTGTGTCCCAACGTCTCTTATCACACTTTTGGTGTAAAGTATACTACCGCCTATGTTGTAGTTCATGGGTACAGAGTTTTTAACCAAAGGGGATGACAATGCACTTTTTAGCATTGAGCTTGAGGCCATGGCTTTGACACCAGGCATCTGTTTCAGTGAGGCCCTTTTGTAGGATGTCCACATCGTTAGGAGTTTTGATTATGGCTCCTAGTTTGCAGTCGTCTGCAAACCTTGTTAGCCAAAGACCTTCTGTGTTAGCCTGTACTTCAGAGAAGTAGATACCAAGCAGGAGAGGACCCAGGACTGAACCATGTGGTACACCACTTGTCACTGGTCTGAAGTCGGATTTGGAGTCTGCTACTTTCACAATGTGGGTTCTGTCAGTGAGCCAGCTGGCAACCCATCTTGTGACATAGGAATTTATACCTGGTTTAGTGAGTTTATCTATAATTCCAGAGTGGGGAATGGTGTCAAAAGCCTTGGCAAGATCTAGATAGGCTGTGTGAACCACCTTACCTTTGTCTACGGCTTAGGTGACTGCTTCAAAGACGTCTATCAGGTTTAGGAGACATGATCTGCCTTTTACAAACCCGAACTAGGTGGGATCCAGACTTTATAAGTTACATGATGATACGTTCCATGGCCTTGCAGACCAGACTTGTCAAGCTAATGGGACAGTAGTTCCCAGGGTCCGTGGTGGCTCCCCCCTTGTGGAGTGGGATAACCATTGCTGTGCACCATTCAACAAGCACAAAGCCTGAGGTGAGGCTATGATTGAACATGGTACTTCGGTGGGGTGTCAGTTCATTCTGTAGTTCGTGCAGAATGCAGCCTGGGATGTTGTCTGGTCCCATGGATGCTGTGTTCTTGACTTTGGAGAGTGTTGTTTTTACCTGTGCAGCTGTGATTACAGGAACTTTGCATTCTTCCGGTATAGAGATGGGCTCTTTAGGGGGTGAGAGGGGGTAAAGTTAGCACTGAACCTATCTGCCAGGATGTTGGCAATATCAGTTGGGTCTGTATATTTAGTGCCATTCTGCTGTAACTCAGAGCAGATCTGAGTGTTGCCATTGAGATTCTTGACATAGCTATAGAATGCTTTGTGGTTGTCTTTAGAATCAGTGGTGATTTTGTTTTCGTAACTAGCCTTGGAGGATTTTATGAGGGATCTCAGCTTCTTACCGAGGCTGACCAGGGAGCTCCTCCACTCGTGGGATTTTACTCTCTTTTCCAGGAGTTTCTTCCTTCTGTTGTACAGTTTGTTTATGGCAGGGGACCACCAGATTGGCTTCCTGTTTTTGGAGGATAGCATCTTGGTTCTGTTTGGGATAGCATGATCCATGCACTCATGTAAGTGCTTATAAAGTGCAATTGTGTAGGATTCAGTAGTCGTAACTGTATTGTCCATCTGCATGGGTGTCATGAAGTTCACCACTTCTGTCTTAAGAAGCATGAAGTTGGCTTTGGAGACATTTTTTACCATGGTTTCCTTAATGGGGGGTGGGGGCCGGATGTGGATATCTAGGGTAATTAGCTTATGGTCAGATCGGACCAATGAGGCATTGACTTCAGGTGTGGAACACTGGTCACTCATATTGGTAATGACTAGATCTAGGATATTGTTGCCCCTGGTGGGGGTATGGATAAGTTGATCCAGGGCATTGGAGTTTATGAATTCCAGAAAGCGTTGAGCGAAGGAGTTGGTACATGAGTAGTTTTCCCAGTGGGGTAGTTGAAATCGCCCATTATTAGGGTGTTTGGTTGAACCCTAATATTTTCCAGTACATCAACAAAAGAGGACTGGGAATCCTTGGGCATGGTGGGAGATCTGTAGCAAGCTACAATTTGGATTGCAGTTTTGCCCAGAGTTAGTTGCACTTGGATAACCTCGGCTGCATTATGCTGAGCAACTAGCCTGGAGGTGTGGATATCCTTAATGAATATGGACACACCTTGTTCCAGTCCAGGTTACATGGCTGAAAAGTGTGGTATGAGTTATAGCCTGGTAGTGCAGGGGTGATCTCTGGAGCTTTGAACCAGGTCTCAGTCACTGCACAGATTTCAATGTTCTCCATTTTAAGGAGTGCCTCGAGTGAGTGCATTTTGAGATTTAGACTTCTAGCATTGAGTGACATCACCCTCAGTTTTTGTTTGCCTGTTCCTGTTATGGTGGTGAATTTGTCATTTAAACCTTGCCTAAAAAAGGCACTATAGGAGCGGCAAGAACCTCCCATCTCAGAGTAAAAGGAATTTTCTGATGCACCAACATCTTGATATTAGCAGACAAATCACAGCAGCCACAATTTTATGATCACATTTCAGATTCTTAATCATTAACAAATCACACTTGCCTAGGCACCCCTCCAACCTATATGCTGTATATGGAAATGGCACTGTAGTAGGCTGAAATGCATCAGTCCTTCCAATTTATGTTGTACTCCATGATCATCTATATTCTTACATTCATAATAAGTAATGCACCAGTAACACTAAAGAAGCAACTCTTTCCAGGTCATTGCATTTTTTGAAATGCTGCACACATCCAGTACCACTACTTTCTGTAAAAATATATTGTCTATGTTCTCTACTGACTCTTTCTTCACCCCACCTCAGAAAAAATCTGGATGCTGCATCTATCCAATCCAGACAGATTCCATGCCCAGCGATTTTTTTATTACTGTCAGTTAGATGGGTAATTGATCATCTTTCATACCAAGGTACAGTTTGTTGAAATCTTTAACTTTTAAGGTCCTTGTCAGTGTAAAGGAGAGGAAAGAAAAAAATGAAGGCTAAAATTAAGAAATATGTTGGAGAGGCTGCACAGTCAAACTGTGTTTCTGTTAAATGTCAGTCGTTGAATTTCTTGCACAAATATGAAATAGGCTAAGGCCAGTGCTCATGCTTTTTTTTTTATTTTGCTATAATATAGGTAGGTTATGATACTCAGCATTATTGTATCATGCAGAAAGAAGCAGTAGTCAAACCACAGACGTCCCGCACCCCTGTCATTGAGCAGAAAAAGTTACAGATGAGTATGATGTCATGATCATGGAAATATGCATTGTCTTTGGTTCACAAAACCCACAAATGTGCCTCAGTCAGCTTTAGTGCAACTCGCAGCTCTTTTTCTGCTGTTCACAAATCCTATTGATGTGCCTGCTATGTAACTGAAACACATTTCACCAGCCTCTCCTTTTGTTTTTATGACTTTTTTGGTCAACGTTCCTCCTATATCAGCAAATAAAAATACTGAACTATTGGTGGTGTCCAGCTGTATAAGGCATTTCTGTGACAAGATATGCCTAATATGTGTCAAAAGCTGAGCTAAATGAAATATATAAACAACAAAGTTTTTATATGCTGTGTCATGTTAAGCACCGTATCAGAATAATTATATTATTCAGAAATCTGTTGATATTTTCAAGCTTATAACTGAGTTCAAAAATGTATATGCATTTTGCATAAATATGTGTCAGCACAGATATGTATTTTTAATAAGAAAGTATCGTATTTACATTATAATAGAATGCACTTTTCCTGAAAAAAATGTGCAATGCTATACACTTTACAAGTATCTATCATAACTCAAGACACAAATAGAAAATTTTGCATCATGCACTGAATAAGCCAATGACAAATATATGCAGACCCAAAAAACTCCTAGTCCATACGTTCATAGCTTCATAGGTAGGTACTAGGCTATCTGCCCGAAGGCATTTTTAAGCCTAGCCAGAATGTGTTGGCTTTCGCCACCCCCTTATATTAGTTCCGTGTACCTCTGTCCAGCAGAGCCACTGAAGTGATCCGCGGGGTAAACTTTCTGCTTCCCATTCACTTATCAAGGTTTCTTTGGAAGAGTGTTAGCAAGGAGCTCTGCCTAATGTAGACTGGAATCTTGTTCCAAAGCATGGGAAGTCTCTGGGACAGGAATCTAACCCTTATTTATTGTTATTTATTTATTGTTGTGGTGAGGTTTAGATCCCTAGACCATGTGGCTCGAGGGGATAAGGTTTTCTTTTGGTGGAGCATATCTATCAATTCTGGGTTGGACATGGCCTTGTATGTCAGGCAGAGATCACCTCTGAGTAGGCGCTATGCAACCGAGTACAGCTGGAGTTTCTTCAGTTGAGCTGCATAGGACATCTGTTTGAGGCCAGTGATCCTCTTAGTGAGGTACTTCTTTGGTCTTTCCAGCTGTTGCAGGTGTCTTGTAAGGTACATCCCAAATGGGGCATTGTACTCTATGATGGATCTGATGAGTGATGAGTAGAGGGGCACAATGACCTCTTTTGACCTGGATACGAACCCTTTTGTGATTAGGTGGGCCTCATAGAAGGATTTTCTAACCACTTTGGCAATGTGATTATCAAAGGTGAGATTACTATCTACTTGGGTCCCCAGATCCCTTATTACGTCTTCCGTATTTAGGGGACTACCACCTATGTGGTAGTTTGTGGGTGCTTTGTTTTTTCCAAAGGGGATGACTATGCACTTTTTGGCATTTAGCTTGAGGCCATGATTTTGACACCAGGTATCCGTCTCAGTGAGACCCTTTTGGAGGATGTCTGTGTCAGCTGGAGAGTCAATTATAGCCCCTAGTTTGCAGTCATCTGCGAACTTGTCATCCATAGTCCTCCTGTGCTTGCCTGTATCTCTGAGAAGTATATGCCGAACAGGAGGGGTCCTAGGACTGAGCCTTGAGGAATGCCACTTGTAACCGGTTTAGAGTCAGACCTAGCTCCCGCAACTCTCACCATGTGAGTTCTGTCCATGAGCCAGTTGGCAACCCATCTTGTGATGTAGGGGTTTATGTTCAGGCTGGTGAGCTTGTCTATAATACCAGAATGGGGAATGTTGTTGAAGGCCTTAGCAAGATCTAGGTAGGCTGTGTGTACCACCTTTCCCTCGTCTATAGCCTTGGTAACTGTCTCAAAGAAGTCCACCAGATTTAGTAGGCATGATCTGCCCTTAACAAAGCTGAACTGGGTAGGGTCCAATGTTTGGAGCTTCCCAATGTCTCAGTTAATGAGTTCCATGATGATGCGCTCCATAGCCTTGCAGACAAAGCTAGTCAGGCTTATAGGGTGATAGTTCCTGGGGTCTGTTGTGGTTCCACCTTTGTGGAAAGTTTCAAAGCCCCCATGCTGAAGGAGAACACTGTCCAAGCTGCAAAATCCTTTACTAATGCATTGTATGGGCACTTACAAGAATGCATGGATCGTGCCATCCTAAGCAAAACCAAGACTCACTCCTCCAAGATAAGTAAACCAGTCTGGTGGACTCCTGCCATAAACAAGCTATACTATAGAAGGAGTAAACTAGTACAGAAAAGAGTAAAATCCCAAGAAGGGAAGACATCCCTGATCAGTATCAGCAAGAAACTACGATCCCTCATAAAACCATCCAAGGCGAGCTTTGAAAGAAAAATACCCAAGGACTCCAAAGATAACCACAAGGCATTCTTTAGCTATGTCAAGAATCTAAGTGGCAATGCTCAGATCTGCTTGGAGTTAGTGCAGAATGGCACAAAATACACTGAACCAACCAATATCGCTAACATCCTGGCAGACAGGTTCAGTGCAAACTTTACCCGCTTCTCACCCCCAAAAGGGCCCATAGCCATACCAGAAGAATGTAGAGTCCCTGAAATCACAGACACTCAGATATGTGTCTGTACAGACATACAGCATTCTCCTAGGATAAGGACATTCAGAAAGACACAGATTTGGCAGCATATAAACGGTGATATTCAGTATGTTCCAAAACTGCTATTAGAATACTAAAGTAGTACCATTGTTGGTTCAAATGACACACAACAAACAATCTCAGATAACTACCTTTAGTGTCAGTACACCTGTAGAATTAAAAAAAGGACTTACTGTGTTGTAAAGATGAGTCACAACATGTGCTTTGGTGTCATTAATAATCTGTAAGGTCTTACTCCTGTCTTAGAAGACACCAACAAACACAGTTGGCTAAACTTTTCTTCTGAAGCCATGTATTTAATGTATATAGAATGCAAGCTATATTATCAAAACAGACACACCTGTGATAAATACAACCAGGCATTTCACTTACGTTTGTGTTAGATGTAGACAATGTCCAGAATGTAATAGAAAGTTATAAAAGATCAGTTCTCACTAGTTAAGAAATTATAGAAGCAATAACTTAATCACCTTTCACAAACCATTTGAATCCATAACTGCCTTTAGTAATAATATTATTTACAAGAGCAATTGAAGTACTTACAGTGTGTGTATATAAAAAAAAAATATATATATATATATATGTGTGTGTGTGTGTGTGTGTGTGTGTGTGTGTGTGTGTGTGTGTGTGTGTGTGTGTGTGTGTGTGTGTGTGTCCCTCTGGCAGTGCTCCAGACTTGCACAACATTCAAATTGGGAACAAAAAAGGTATTTGCACAGTTGAAGACCAAAAAAGTGGGAAAAAGTCTTCCCAAAACTAAATCCCTAAAAGACTCTCAACTGCAACTGCAAATGCAGTGTGTGTATTCATTTATGAAGCCATCATATCCCCTGGCTTCTTAAATAAATGCAAGTATTTAACTCACACTTCCAAACAGCTGCAGGGGGCACACGTTTAGTACTCACAAAGAAACTTGGTGCATAACTACAATCATTTCTGGGGGGGGGGGGTTATATAATCCTGATCATGGCATGCAAAGAACTGAAGAACTGAGTCATAATGAGTTTAATTGCATAAAAGAAAAATCAGCAGTTTTAAAACAAGTTTCTAAAGGCGATTTAAGGAGGATGTACAATCTGCAAAAAATTTATCTGACATTAGTCAGTCAATGTTTTTTCAGATAGGAAGGTGATATCAGTGTGTTAACACAAAAAAAGCTTGAATTCAAGTAGTGCTGGATGAAATATTTGGCCTCCACAATTTCTACAGAACAAAATACAGGAAAAATGTTAAACACACAAAATATAAAACAAAACCATTAAACCAGTAAAAGACTTATTTAAATGGCTAGGATAAATTGTTTCACCATCCCAATTTTTGATTCCCAAAATTTGAAGTCAGAAATGCAAAACAGTTTGAAAAACAACTTTTTAACATTTATTTCCTATTTGGGGAGTTACCCCTGCCCAACAGTCCCAAGTACAGGTCTCTGGCTCTACACACCTAATTCATTATTCTTATTTCTGCTTATCACATCTCAGTGATAATAAATTACCAGCAAAACTCAAAACTTCAGGGGCAAAATTCCAATACATAGCAAGTGGGATGAAATCCTCAAAAGCAAAATTAAACCATTCACCCTGCATCGCAGCAAATATTATGTAGTAACACAACTTACAAAAACACTATGGTAAACAAATCTAAAGATAAACTTACTTCACCCTATTCCAGTAACCTAAATCACACAACTGCCATCCTTTGCTATAGCATTATTTTATCTCTAAGTCACATTAGTACTAAATATGCCATCAAGGACTATAAAACATGCCATAATAATTTGTTTTCTAATACAAGTTAGGCAGCTCCTCATTTCAGAACTTTAACATACATACTTTTGCAATTTGAAACTTCAGGTCTCAAACTCATTAAATTCGAACTTACCAGCTTCACTCTGTTGCATGACTTCCATCTAATACAACACTCTTTGCAGCAATCTGGGAAACCCATTGAAAATATGACTCTAACATAGACAGGGCTGCCAGATTCACTTTCCCAGAGTCCTCAGCAATGCTTATGCAAGTGCTTTTTATGAATGAAAAAGACACAGAAGAAGACAGGCAAGTGTTCATGCATCCGAAACTAAGATGTTTACTTAATGCAGCTCCATGTTTCCCATTTTATCACTTAAGTGCTTGTACTTCCTTTCCAACTAC
This sequence comes from Protopterus annectens, assembly GCF_019279795.1. NCBI lineage: Eukaryota > Metazoa > Chordata > Ceratodontiformes > Protopteridae > Protopterus > Protopterus annectens. The sequence goes on along the minus strand of NC_056732.1, from coordinate 612,064,477 downwards.
ACAGCACGTGTTCTAGTCAGCAAGCAGCAAGCACTGATACTCACTGGTGAGCCGATGTCCCCCATCACTGGGGAGTTTTCTGATTTCTCAGAGTGAGCAGTGTCACTATCTATTAACATCAAGCCAGAGGAGAGTACAGCTTCACCATGAAGAACACACAAGTGAATTTGGACTCCTTTGTTCAGAGCTGTGTGACAGTGTCCCCATCTGAGACATGACATGAAATCACTTCCCAAATGCTAAGCACACAGTACCATATACTGCATGTAGGATACCCCTCATCTCTGAACACTTCCTTCCTTTTTACTTGTATGTCTTCTTATAATTTCCATGTCTCAACCAAGGATGACAAAGAGTGATATGCCAGCTGCCTTCCTCAAAAAGTCAAGTGCTAAGTGAATTTTTTTATCAGAACCATGTCAACCAACATTTCTGGTATTTCAAACTCACTATAAAACAAAGGTAGCTAATTACAAAGTCATGTGCTTTACATCTGTGTTAGTTGGAAATCTTAATTTCAAAACATTTTTGGAAATTTACTGAAGCCATGAAAATAACCTGATGTACATCCAGCACCTTCATACACATATAAAGGCAAATGGTAACAATGCAATAAAAATAGGAAAGCAATTTATGTTGGTTACCATATACTTGCAAAAGATTTTAAAATCTCTGTGAGGGACTGAAAGCAGATAGGCATTTACCCCCTACTCCACAAGTGTGACAGGAGAAAAGATTAAAAAAAGATTAAAAAAATGTAGACTGCTAATAAACAAGCAGCATATGTGGTGTGTGTGTGTGTGTGTGTGTGTGTGTGTGTGTGTGTGTGTGTGTGTGTGTGTGTGTGTGTGTGTGTGTGTGTGTGTGTGTGTGTGTGTAAATGTGTAAATACTGTATTGCTTACAGTAACTTGTCTAGTTGCTTTTGACAAGTACCTATGAAACAGGGAATGCAGCCTGTTATATCTCTACACAAGTTCAGTGGGTAGCAATGGCAATAAAAATATAAATAAAGCCAGAACAAAAACAACATGAATGCAAAATATTGTACTTGCTTGTAAGCGGTCTGCAAAATATTTTTATATTGTTTGTCTCAAGGAGTAGGTAGCTAGCCCATGCACCCGCCCCCATGAACACTCAAGTAACTGCAGTCGTAATGAAGACAATAAAAAAAGAGATTAAAGAGGAGCAGTTGGGGTGACGTGTGTGTGTGTGTGTGTGTGTGTGTGTGTGTGTGTGTGTGTGTGTGTGTGTGTGTGTGTGTGTGTGTCATTGAATAATTACCACTGGAAAGAGTCACCCAGTCAGCAAATTAAATAAATATAAACTGCACAAAATTTCCTTTAAAATAATATTCAGTACATCCTAACAAACATTCACTTTATCATACAAAGGTGACAATAACACATAAAACCAAATTACTCTTTTGAAAATTACTATCTCATTAGCTTGAACCATGGTGCTCTAGTTCACCTTCTTCTGTGGTGTGAGGTATGAAATAGTCCACCAATCACATTCCCTAAAAATAAAAGGAAGAAATGGGAATACTAATATGTGACTTTGGCTGTCACATTTTGCAAATTGACTTGCACTTTAAAATTGTAAACTGTTTTGCAAGGGAAAAACAATATTCATAATAATTTCTTCTCTTGAAAGCAGGACCCAGGCATTAGCATATTTTCAAGTGATTTGTGAAGCTGTTTCACATCTGCTTCCAGAACAAATGTATTTTCTTATTACAAAACACATTTATGACTCTTCTTTCAACTCTTTCCACAAACTATTTTGTAAGCCTAAATTTATGGTCATTCCTTTTTTTAACACTTTTCAAAAAATGTTATTATAATATTTTAAAATCATCAACATTAATTTGTTGTATATGTGATGGACAGGAGCTATGGTCTCATGATATACATAATTTCTACCAATTTATATATGATGGTACAGATTTTAAATTCACATTAATGTCATTAAATAATATATGAGGGGTAATTGGACTTAAGTGCATATAGTAAATGCATACTGCTGCCTGAGGTAATAGCCAACACCTGGCACACCCAAATAAGCTGTATAGCTGCAGATCACAGTTGTAATAACTGGCTGCCCCAGGATTTTGTCTACCTCAGACTGAATCCTGTTAACATTCCAAAGATTATAACTGATATCTTTAAAAGTTTAATTTTGTGAGGTCAAATAGGGACAAAAAAAGCTTTTCCTTCCCCTTTTAAACTGAAGCAAACTGTTTTTATGCCCCACACAGAATGCTACAGCACTTCATCCCTGACCACAGATGCCGTATCAGCATTCAAGACTGATCAGGATTTGCAATCATATCCCCTAACACCTATCCCACTCTAGCTATGTCTCTGTCTCAGAATCTTGGAGTTAACACATATAAGTAACTAGATGCGATGTGCGCAGCTCCCTATCTCAGGGCATGGTACAATGGAAGAAAACTTCTCTGCAAAAGCATTTTAAATGTGTTGCAGTGAGTTTTCAGTGTTTCTTGTAAATGTTCTTAAACCAGATTTTAGTTTTTGGAGCTGCAGGACCAGCAGTTTTTTATTGTACCTCTTATATAGAACCAGGACTCATGTAGTTGCAAATATATATCTTCTCTTCAGGAACTTGAGCTTTCATTTTTTTGAGTCATCCAGCTGATCATTTTTGTCATTCCTTTCTTTTTCAAGATTCTCTTCCCAATAGTTTTAATATCCCTTTTCTGTCTTCCCTGCTCCCAGCTCTTTCCTTTCTCAGCTCCTGTTTCTCATTACAAATTAATTTTTGTGCGAAACTAATAAGGATTTATCAAATGCATTTTCTTATTAATAATAATAAAAAGACGCTTTCTGTGTTGTCCTCTATGCTCTTCCACATGCAATGCGAGTCCTGTTTAATATCTTATATATTTCTAAACATGTATGTTATTCTATACACAAATTAAGACTTTTCAGTAATAAAAGAAATACCAAACAAAAAGAGTTTGAAAAAGTAGTGTACCCATAACATAATTGCAAACTTTGAGCCACTGGAAGGTGAACCACTGTCAAATTGCCGCTGTGGGGGATTCATTAATGATAGACCTTTCCTACCTAGGCCTTCAACCTTATGCATAGCATATATCACCAACCTAAAACTTGTGTGGGCATCTCATTACAGTGGATATTAGAGTATTTGTAGCTTTAACCATCCAAGCTACAGTGACTTTTCAGTGTTCTAGAGGGGGCGCATTAGAAGTATCTCAGGCATCAACCTCAAAACACATACATACCTTATTGTGCAGAGTGTTACAGTCACAGACTGGAGGTACCAGGATGAAAAATAGGTGGAACCATTTTTCTGAATGCGTTCCATCTTACATGCAGTGCACTCTACAATATGACAATATAAAAACTAATACTAACCTGCTACATTTCCTACAGACACTTTTGCAGTCATCACCAGACAAGATTCTACATACAAGCCACCACTGGACACAAAGATTCATTCTCCATTCTCAGGCAGGGATTCACCTCAGTGTATTGGTTTTGTGTTTGTGATCTGCCTCCTATGATGGACATTTTCTTGGCAGAGTTCTTGCCTCATTCTAGCCATTTGGTATCACGTGACTTATCTGTCACCAAACTTGATATGGATTTTAATTATGCCCATCCACAGTATTGATGCCTTGCACCACTCCCTACCACATCTAATTCTCAAAGACCTTGCCCATGTTACCTTTAGTCAGGGTGCAACTGCCATGTATGTACAGGGTCTGCAGTAAAATCTCACTCTCCTGAGTGATAAACTTTTCCAAACACTGCATCTCTCATGGGCCCACAACAGATGACACCTTTGGGTTATATTTAACAGTCAGTATGTGTGCATGGCTGACTGTGAATCTCCCATTTGACTGTGTACTGCCCTCCCAACATATGGTGACCTCCTACCTGTTTCCTGTTATTCTGTGAACATTCCTCTCATGTCCAATACAAACTGCCTCAAAGGGCAAGTTTTCATAACGCTCCTTCCTACAGCAGATTATTAAACCTGTGTAATCATCTGCATACCCTGCTTTCCTAATATGCATTGTCATGCGTCACACTATGAACAGGAACCATCAGGTCCAGTGAGGCATGTCCTGCCCATGTGCATTTTTTCCTTAATGCACCACCCACCCACAGCTGAGAAAGACAGTTCATGTCATTGTGCCATGTTTTCATACCCACATGCACCACTTCTTCCACATCTTTGCTGCTGCCATCTGCCACTGGCATTCAGTATAGTGCAAAGGTGCATCATCAGGTGTCTGTTCTTACTTCACTATGCCTGTTTCAAAGTCTAATGCCCTAATTCTGTAAACTACTGATTCCACAGTTGCTTGTATTAGCATGGCTTCTCACAACATGGCATCCTCGCTTTATATCAAGGTACTAGGGGTTTATTCATATGACAGTTATGTTAATGAGAGAATGTAATGTAATTGCCTCTGAAACACTACTATAATGAACAACACTATTCATGTTAAGCAGGACAAACCTGCTTGTCCCTGCTTATCATGTGTACACTATGACTATGCACAATGTCTGCGAATCTCAGAGCATTGTGGCTCTGTATTACAGAGGACTTGCACAGCACCATATTGCTGTTTTTTTTTTATTTCTCCAAGCTTTTGGGGTTTCTAATACCATGATTGGAAATGGACCCCACTTTGAGTAAATACTGTGGGAAAAATAGCCAGGGAATTGTTATGGCTCGGCTTGTATAGGCCCTAGGGCCAATAGCCTAGTACCAACCTATGAACCTATGAACTTATAAATGATTAAGGATCAATAAATTAATACTGGTTCAGTCTTTGATGCTTTCCAAGACTGCTCTTCTCAGCGCCTGCAGTGTATCCAGAGTTGCCTCCTTCAGTGGTTCATATTGAGTTACATATACTGGTAGTATATCTAAGTATGCCTGAAAATTCCTGTTTGATAGCCCTTTTGCCTCTATGAATACTGAAACTGTCTGGGTGTCTTTATCTCACATTACTCTAGTTTCTTCTTACAAATCCTGGTATTTCATGGTTGTATGTCTCTCAGTACAAATGGCACTGTAACCACTGTTTTTAGGTATTTCAGTGATTAATGATGCTTCTGTCTTTTTGTCTTTTGTTCACTACTACACCTTGGTTTTCTTGATTCTGCTTTTATAACTGTTAGCACTGGATGAGCTTATGTGATCAAATTGTCATCATTTTCAGGAATACTCCGTGCTTCATGTTTCTAATGCTTCTCAACTACTTATGTATTTTAATGTTTGCACAATGCCCAAAGTGACAGTCTTGCCATATAATTGTGCCCTTCAGTATACAAGCCATCAGCCATAAGTATATCACAACCAGCAACAGATGCACTACTGTTTCCGGTTCTGTTTCAGAGCCTGCATTTGGTTGTATATCTGACTTTTTATAGACTTAATCAAAGAGTAAAACAGGCACACAGACAAACCACTTAGTAAAACCTACAAGAAAAACCTGGTCAAGCTAGAGTTTTCACTTTGTGATACCTTAAACCTCCTGTAATAGAGAGCCATGGGATATATGCAAATGACCCCTTAAGGACATCAAGTGTTTCAGCTATATAACTTCTGAATGTCCGTGACTTTTTCCTTTCTTTATGGACACATCCAGGCCAATAAAGCCAAACTCCCAGATTTTTGGCATATGTCTGTTACTTTTTTGGATGATGACCCCAATCTCAAATCCCCAAACCATGTTAAAGATGGTTTACAACACTGCAGTTTTGAAGACACTTAACATTGTTGAATATATATTTGGAATCCTAAAGGGACAGTTCCACTGTTTGAATACATCTGGTGGTATGCTGCAGTATGTACTGTACATAAAACCTGCAGCCGTAGATTCAAGGTGTGTGGTACGCAAGCAGATACAGCAACACTGGAACATCACAGAACTGCCTGAGAGACATGGTGCAGCAGTGCAGGAAGAGCCAAGTGCATTGTCATCTTAAAATCAGACTACAGCAGCACCACATGCAAGGAAGAAGCAGGTGTGACTCACTGCAGCACTATTAAAGAGGAAGCATTTGGTCCACAGCTATGGACCATGATAAAGACAACACAGAATAAAAGACTTGCATTCGATATTCCACCCAGGCTGTGCAATACAGTGGACTGACTGGCGAAATTATGTCAGACGTTACCTTACCCACAAAGGCCAGAAAGTGGGCAGAGTACAGTCATTGCCATAATTTACACAAATGGGGTGGGATAACACTATCATATGCTCAAGGGTCATGGGAGGTGGATGTAGTAGCCATTCATGTGAGTGGTAGGTTGGGGGAGTCAAGGATCATATCCTCCAGTGGCAGGGTGGAACTGTCATGTTACAAATGCTGGCCATGTGTACTACATTGGCCTGCTATTCTGAATCTTGATGCAGTCTGTGGTAGAGATGACATAGCATTTCAGGAGCTAGTATGGGAACTCTAATGTGGTATCCCATGTTGGAAACCAGTTGATATACAGTGTCTATGACATGGATGATAGCAACAAATAAGCATGTTACTATGCTGGCCAAGTCGTTACAGTGTAGAACTGCATGAATCGGTGTGGGAGAGGGACTGAGAGCAATCCTAGGGGTGGAGCCTAAGGAATGCCATCCTCCATGACTATGAGACCAACATAGCCAGATGTGTTGGTCACAGTGTTCAGAGGCAACAGTGATATGGCCAACAGAGTAGTGTGTGCTATATATGGATGATCTATGACCACCCCTTGCCTCCAAATCCTCCCACAGCCTTGACCAGTCTGTCCTCTAGAGACAAGAAAAAGGTGGTTACATTCTGCCTCATAGGTGAACCCATGTATGTTCTTTTGGCTATCAAGGATATGTCCAGCACTGTATGTTTCCTGCCCCTATAGTCTATGTTACTGAACCAGTATAACTAGGTCAGGACAAAGGAGGCAGTTGCTCCAGGCAAAAATTGATAAGGGTCACAATCAGCAAGAGTACAAAACCATTATTCAGTGAGAACACTGTGACTTCATAAATAAATGCCACTACTGTATTCACAGCTAGCAGCTTGTTACAGTTACAACAGCACTTTTTTTTTTTTTTGCTCTCCAACTCACTCTTTTTTGGTTGAGGGGACATCAGTAAGGGTAAAAGCTCACTGTGACAGATAAGCTAGCTATGACACTACAAGTCATCCAGTAGGCCATGTAGGTGTGGCATGTCATAAGGCAGGCAAGTACTTCACTCAGCAACTTAACTATGGTATGTGAAGCAGCTGTTTGCACCTGGATCATTGACCTGCAAATCCACTGACTGAAACCAAGTGTTTTCTCCAGCTCAGGGAGTCACGGTGACAACACCCATCAACACACCTTTCTCTTATGGTGTGTACATAAACATCAGAAGCAATGAAAATTATAGATGCTATGTGTGCTGATGATTCCTGTGTAGCCGGGGTAACACAGTAACAAGACTGTTCAGCAGAAATCTAGGCGAGTCTGGAATTTGGTCTGCCCATCTAGCATTTCATCAAATATGGAGGATGACCCCTCCAGCATTAGCATTAATGGCAATGCCAGTGTGTTATTTAACTTTACCATGTGCATATTGCCATAACCATCAGCTAGATCTGACCTGCTGACATCAGGCATGTTCTGTTCTCTTTTGCTGGGCCCTCAATCAGTGGAACCTCAGAATGCATAAAGATGACATATCTATGGCAGTAGTGAAACTTATGCTTCAGACCCCCAACACATAGCAGACATAGTAGTACATGACACAATATCTGAATACCATATGTGCACACGCATACCTCAAGATGTAAGGCATTACAACTGCAATCCAGCTCTGCCTGAAGACGAGATATACAGAGCTGTTTTGCTGAATATGACCAAGTCACATACAGTTTACTGTAGACTTAGGAAATGTACCTTCTTTAACTAACCCAGAACATTACCTACAGATACTCAGGCAGTCATTCCCACCTGTCATTACCATCCAAGACACTGCTAGATATGAGCCTATACTTAGTGATGCCAGGAATTATTTCACTTTTGTTAGTCACTTTTGTGTGGGTGGTCCACCTTTTGTTGTGGGCATGGTCTTTAGAAATGTCCAGTGCCTTGTTCTTAGCATGCAGTAGCATATTGGTTACCACTCTCTGCAGCTGCACTGCAGTCTTATTATAGGTGCCCATAGCACTGATACTATGCACCATACTCTACCACACCTGGTCCTGGAATGCCCTGCTTTTTTATCATTATCCAGAATGAACATGCCATGTGAGCATATGACCTGCAGTAACACTTTAGTCTCCTTAGTGGTAAAACTTTCATTCTGTTCCCTGTCTCATCAGCTTATGACAAGATATACAAACCTGTGGATTACACATTGATCAGTGCATGTGCACTCAGACATAATTGTGTTAGGCTGACCCATTCATGTGTGCAATACTCTTCCCATATTTGATACCAGTGTACCTGTCAACTGTTCATAGGTTCATAGGTTCATAGGTGTGTACTAGGCTAATGGCCCTCGAGCCTTCACAAGCCTAGCCCATATGATTACCCTGGTATCGTGCCACCCGACCTTAGTTCCCAGTGCCTCTGTCAAGTAGAGCCACTGGAGTGATCTCCGGGGTGAATTTTCTATTTCCTATCCACTCATCAAGATTTCTCTTGAAGAGGGCCAGTAAAGTGCTCTGTTTGGCATGTATGGGAAGTCTATTCCATAGCATGGGCAGTCTCTGGGTTATGAACCTGTCCCTCCAGCATGTTCTTTTGATTGTGGTAATGAGGTTGAGGTCTCTGGAGTGTATGGTGCGGAGGGATTAGGATTTCTTTAGATGTGGCATTTCTAACAGAGCTGGGTCAGACATGGCTTTGTAAGTCAAGCAGAGATTGCCTCTAAGTAGGCAGTATGAGACAGAGAATAGTTGGAGTTTTTTGAGTCTGTCCATATAGGACAAGTGTTTAAGGCCTAGAATCCTCTTTGTGAGGTACTTTTGTGGCCTCTCCAGTTGTTCCAGGTATCTAATGAGGTATATGCCAAATGGGGTATTGACTGGCCTTATGAGGGAAGAGTAGAAGGAGACAATGACCTCTTTCTTCCTGGATGCAAAACCCTTAGTAATGAGATGGGCCACATAGAAGGACTTTCTGACCACAGTGTCAATGTGGTGGTTGAAAGAGAGGTTGCTGTCAACCCGGGTTCCCAGAGCTCTTATAAAGCCTTCTGTGTTCAGTGGGCTACCCATTGAAGTTTTTCATGGTGGTAACCTCCTTCTGTTGTAGAGTTTGCTTAAGGCAGTGGGAACCAGGTTTTTCCCAAAGGGGATGATGACACATTTTTTGGCATTGAGCTTAAGGCCACGGTTCTGACACCAGTCATTGGTCTCAGTGAGGCCTTTCTATAAGATGTCAGCATCACTTAGGGAGTTAATAATAGCTCCCAACTTGCAATCATCTGGAAACTTTGTCAGCCAGCGTCCCTTCATGTAGGCACGGATGTCAGAGAAGTAGATACCAACCAGGAGAGGACCCAGGACTGAACCCTTTGGGACTCCACTCATGACTGGTCAGCAGTCTGACTTGGAGTCAGCTACTTTCACACTGTGGGTTCTATCTGTGAGCCAGTTTGCAACCCACCTAGTGATATAGGGGTTGATCCCTAGCTTGCTGAGTTTTTCTATGATACTTGAGTGGGGAATGGTATTAAAGGCCTTGGCCAGATCAAGGTAGGCTGTGTGAACCAGCTTGCCTTCATCCAGAGCTCTGGTGACTGACTCAAAGATGTTGACCAAGTTGAGCAGGCATGATCTACCCTTCACAAAACCAAACTGTGTGGGATCCAGAGTTTGGAGATTCCATATATCCTTGTTTATTAGTTCCATGATGATGTGTTCCATAGCTTTGCATATCAGACTCATTAGGCTAATGGGGTGATAGTTCCCAGAGTCTGTAGTCATTCCTCCTTTGTGGAGAGGGCTGACTGTAGCAGTGCACCATTCGGTAGGGACAAAGGACAAAGCCTGAGGTGAGTCTGTGATTGAACAGGGCACACAGGTGAGGTGCCAGTTCACTCTGTAGTTCATGTAGAACACAGCCAGGGATATTGTCAGGTCCCATAGCAGCTGTCTTCTTGGCCTTGGACAGTGCTCTTTTAACCTGTGCAGCAGTAATACTGGATGCCTGGCAATCCGCTGTTAATGTGATAGGTCCTTTGAGAGGGGAGAGAGGGGTAAAATTGGCACTGACTCTGTCGGACAATATATTGGCAATATCTGTTGGCTCGGTATAGGAGGTACCATTGTGCAGTAGCTCAGAGAAAATCTGGGTATTGACATGGAAATTCTTTATATAACTATAGAAGGCCTTGTGGTTGTCTTTACTATCTGCTGCAATTCTGTTTTCATAGGTAGTTTTAGAGGATTTGATGCGGGATCTCAACTTTTTGCTGAGGCTGGTAAGGGAGTTTTTCCAGTCTTGGGACTTCACCTTATTCCGCATCAGTTTCCTCCTTCTGTTGTAGAGTTTGCTTAAGGCAGTGGGACTACCAGATTGGCTTCCTATTTTTGGAGGAGAGTGTCTTGGTTCTACTGGGTATGGCGAGATCCATGCATTTGTGTATGTGTTCGTACAGTGCATTGGTGTATGATTCAGCGGTCATGCAACTATTCTCCATTTGCATAAGTGTCATGAAGTTAGCCACCTCTGTTTTTAGGAGCCCAAAGTTAGCTTTGGAAAAGTTTTTCATGGTGGTTACCTTTGCGGGGGGGTTGGGGGTGGAAGGGATATGGATTTCTAAGGTGATTAGTTTGTGTTCAGATCTAACCAGGGAGAAGTTGACTATTGGTGTAGAGCAATGGTTGCTCATGTTAGTAATGACAAGGTCAAGGATGTTGCTACCTCTAGTGGGGGTAAGAACGAGCTGGTCCAGGGCATTGGAATTAATGAATTTCAGGAAATGTTGGGAAAGTGTATTTGTGCATGAGTAGTTTTCCCAGTTAATGGAGGGGTATTGGAAGTCACCCAGTATGAGAGTGTTAGGTTGGACCTTAATATTCTCCAGTGTGCTTAGGAACGTAGAGTGTGAGTCTTGGGACATGGTTTGGGACCTATAGCAGGCTACGCCCTGAATCGCTGTCTTACCCAATGTTAACTGCACCTGAAGTATCTCTGATGCGTTATGCTGGGCTACCAGTCTGGAGGTGTGTGCATCGTTTATGAATATGGAAGCACCACAGCCTTTGGAGCTTCGGTCCAAGTTCTGGTGCTGAAAGGTGTGGAATGAATTATAGCCTGGTAGTGCAGGGGTGATTTCTGCTGCCTTTAACCAGGTCTCTGTTACAGCACAAATGTTGATGTTCTCCATTTTATGGAGTGCTTCAAGCAAGTGCATTTTGAAATTTAGACTTCTAGCATTGAGCAGCATGACCCTCAGATTGCATTTGTTTGTAGCTGTTACTGTGGTAATTTGGTCCTTTGAACACAGGCAGCTGAATGTTACTTTTTTCTTATTCAGCCTAGTGAGTGGGACATCAGTGTGCCTCGCTATCGAGTCACTTATGACTTGTTGTAAGTGTCCTATACTGTCATGTTGTGACCATTCCCCTTGACCTATAATGACAACAATGATAGTCATGTTATTGATGACCATGTTGTAACCATTCCCCTTGACCTATACTGCCAACAATGACGAGCACATTATCATTAACTTGTGACCATCCCCCCTCCTATACTGCCAACAATGATGGGCACATTATCATTAACTTGTGACCATTCCCCCTCCTATACTGCCAACAATGACGGGCACATTATCATTAACTTGTGACCATCCCCCCTCCTATACTGCCAACAATGACGGGCACATTATCATTAACTTGTGACTATTCCCCCTCCTATACTGCCAACAATGATGGGCACATTATCATTAACTTGTGACCATCCCCCCTCCTATACTGCCAACAATGATGGGCACATTATCATTAACTTGTGACCATTCCCCCTCCTATACTGCCAACAATGATGGGCACATTATCAGTAACTTGTGACCATTCCCCCTCCTATACTGCCAACAATGATGGGCATATTATCATTAACTTGTGACCATCCCCCCTCCTATACTGCCAACAATGATGGGCACATTATCATTAACTTGTGACCATTCCTCCTCTTATACTGTCAATAATGATGGGCATGTTTTCAGACATCATATTCCTGCATCACTGTATTGGTGCAGCCACCCTGTACCCCCCACCCTCCATATGCATAGCCCTGCTTTCATCTAAGTACAGGGGACATTGTGTTCTCTGTACCATATCCTGCTCTCTGTGTGCCTTGTCCACAGTATGTCCCCTCACAGTTGGATGTGTCTTGACCTTGTGATGTGTCCTGTTTCACATGTTCTTGATACAACTGGATAAGTAACTTTTGTGCCCTTTTATTGTGGTCCCTGTCATATGGTTATGTAATTGTTTTTTCTGTTGTAATGATTTACTTCAGCTACATGTATTGGCCGCTCCTGTCTGTATTGCTGGCATCCACCATGGGTGTTCAGCACGGTGCAGAGGTCATACCTCTCAAATGTCCAGATTTTCACAGAATGTCCAGATTTTTGCATCATATTTTAGGTGTGCCCCTCATAAAATTTGTGGTTTCTGGCAAATCACTGAGGACTGAAGTCGCAAAATAATGACATATGTTTGAGTTTCAAACTTTATATCCTTCTGAAAATACATCCTAACACAAATCTTGTTATTTAGCAACTTTTTTTAAGTTTATAAGAGCAATGTTTAAATCTGTCCCTATTTTTGGGCCCTTTGTCCCCCCATTATTTTAGCCTTTGTCCAGATTCCTTGCACTAAACATTTGTGAAGTATGGCAGAGGTATATTATCAGATGTGTTGTCTTCTTTCTGTAGGCCTATGTCAAGTGCAATACTTTCTTCTGTAAAATTTGATCGCTGACTTGATCATCTTAACATGGGTCTCTTGCAATATATGACCACTCTATATCTTGCCAAAATGGGTCTCATTGCAAGGCACTTATGTTAATAAAAGGAATTATGCACCATTGCTCCTGAATCACTTTATTTTTTATTTTATTTTATTTTTATTTATTTTACATTTGTTGACCGGGCTAGTCCAACTGGATGTATGTCCATTTTCAGTGGAGGCCCGGGGAGAAAAACTCCACAAGTTTAAAAAAAAAAGTACACAAAGACAATGATATTTACAAATGATTTACACTTCCGTAATGCATTCCACTATCACACACAAGCAGCATTTGCCTTCTTATCCCTGCTGCTCCTGGTACTAATTAGACATGTAAAATTGTGCAAATGCATAGGCTAGCAGAGCTTCTGCTTGATTCTTCAAGACAGACACTAAGAATTTCCTGTATCTCCTCCACCAGGACTTTATGAAGTGTCTGCTGGGCCTTTATGATAGTTCTTTATATAAACTGGATACCTGGCACCAGTTTGACAGGATGATAAATGACACCACTGGGATCACCAATTCTGGTGATCCAAGCAGGCACATCTATAGCTATTTACAGTGACAATACCCTAACCTGCTTTGCCAGAGGGAGGCAGAGGTTAAAGACAGTCTATTAACTATATACTGTATGCTCTGTATATTAGTCATTTTCTCTTCTTCTCGCTATTGCATTTGTGTTGTCTTACCCTTCTTTTTACAGGCTCATCAGTGTACTAGTTCTTCCTACTTTCTTTCAAGAAAAGCATGAACAGAAAAGAGCAGCCTGTCTCAGGTAGGCTGAATCCCTCTGCTGGTAGTGGCATACATATGCCATGAGCAATACTTTAATGTGCAATTGCACTTCTATTTGTAACATACATGTGTAGTAATGAGTTAGCTTCCAACTACAAATCTATCTATGGAAGTGACAGAAGACTAATGGCAGGCCCCAGGGATAGCACCAGTTAATGGAGCTAGTGCTGGGTCATCCTTTGTTACCAAATCTGTTTTTCAGCAGAGGGATGGAGGTCATTTTACTGAAGGTGACATGGACGGTTTGCTGATAGTCTCCATGGTCACCTCTCTGGAGGGAGGAAAGAAAATGGAAGTTCTTCTTCTGAAAGAGGCCAGATGGGTTCCTCATGGACACCTAGCATCAAGTGCTCAAGCTGGTTGCATCAAAGGTATGCTGGCAGTTGGACATCCTCCTGGACATCATGGAGCACTTCCTATCATAGAGCTGTGCAACCACACTGCTTTGATAATTGGGTCACCAGGGGCAGAGCCTACTCTAGACATCAGCCATGGAGGTTACTGATGTCTGGATGTATCTTATGGGCTGGTCTTGCATGCTTTTATATGCTGCCCTCTCCACTATATAGGTGTTTCCTTCCCTTATGTGTCATTTTCCATACCTTGTCTGTAACCCAATTCTCCCCATCACTAATTGCCCACTCTCTGTATATCTGTGCCCTTCAACTGTTGTCCCCACTTTATGTACCCATATCAACCCTATGTCAGCATATAATGTTTGCTACCTTCCCTACTCTCTGTCCTTCTCACATGTACTCCTCACTACCTTCCTGCACCATTCTACTTAATATATATAAAAAAGGTGTCCATTTTACAGAAAAATTCCCTTTCCCACCTATTTTTCTTATATGTTTTTATTCAAGACTGAGAAGTGTGGAAAGCCCTAAACTGTGAGAAACATGCATTTCATCAAAAAGGGAAGAAAAAAATCTTTTATTTCATTTTTGATTAAATATTTCAGTTACACATATAGTGACATGAGGTGATTCTATTATTTTTGTACTTTTCAATTTTTTATGGCTTAAACACAGAAAATGCAATCTGTTTTCATTTTTAATTTGATCTGAGATCTTCGTCTTGTAGTTTTATTAGCAGTTTTGTGAGAACTGTAAATTGCTGCAAGATCTGTGCAATGTTTATACATTGCATTGCATGTCTACCTCAATAGGAAGAATTACTTGGAAAAAGCTAGCTGTTTGCATTTTGAAATTGGTAAAAAGTAAACCTACCCCTGTATTCAAGAAAATCAGTGCAAGAATAAGAGTCTCCAGCTGAGACAAGCATCCTCCAAAAGGGTCTTACAGAGACAGATCCTTGGTGCCAGAGCCACGGCCTCAAGCTAAATGCTAAAAAGTGCATAGTCATCCCCCTTGGGAAAAACAAGGTGCCCACAAATTACCACAAAGGTGGTAATCCATTAAGTACGGAAGAAGTAATTAGAGATTTGGAGACCAACGTAGATAGTAATCTCTCCTTTGATAATCACGTTGCCAATGTGGTTAGAAAGACCTTCTATATTGCCCACCTTATCATGAAAGGGTTCGCATCTAGATCAAGAGATGTCATTGTGCCCCTCTACTCATCACTCATCAGGCCCATAATTGAATACAATGCCCCTTTTGGGATGTACCTTACCCGACACCTGCAGCAACTGGAGAGACCCCAAAAGTAGCTCACCAAGAGGATCATGGGCTACAAACAGATGTCCTATGCAGCGCGACTAAAGAAACTCCAGCTGTACTCAGTTGCTTACCGCCTACTCAGAGGTGATCTATGCCTGATGTACAAAGCCATGTCAAACCCAGAATTAATGGATATGCTCCACCTCAAAAAATCCAAGTCCCTTAGAGCTACACACTCCAGGGACCTAAACCTCAGCACAAAAATAAGTAGGACATGCTGGAGGGACAGATTCATTTCCCAGAGGCTCCCCTCACTCTGGAATAGAATCCCAGTTCATGTTAGACATAGCCCCTCGCTGACCCTCTTCAAGTGAAATCTGGACGCGTGGATGGGAAATCACAAATTCACCCCTGGGATCTCTTCTGTGTCCCTGCTAGACAGAGGCACAGTAAACTAATCTTAAAAGGGTACCTTCTGTGACCTACTTTACAGAGGCACAGTAGGTTAATCTAATAGGGAGGCAGAAGCCAAATACACTCTGGCTAGACTTATAAATGCCCTAGGGCAGATAGCCTAGTATCTACCTATGAACCTATGAGTATTCTTGCACGGAGTAGTTCATGTCCGTTTAGCACAGCAGTGCACCTTAAATATTCATGAAAGCACGCTGTTGTACTTACTATACAGACACAAACCATGAACGAGTGCAGGGGGCATGTCCAAGTGGTGCACGGACACTGAACATGCCCCCTGCACTCAGAAAGGGCCGTATGGCACTTTCTAAGCTGAACTGGCATAATATTAGAGATTTACTCTAATATTATGCCAGTATTTCAGTTTCCATGAACACTGAAATTAAATAATGATCATTTCAGTGTCCGCAGACACTGAAATAAACATTCGCAACAAGACAGTAATGCAGGGGGTGTGTGACAGGTGCTGTGACACACTCTCCACATTGCTAAAGTGCCATATGAAACTTCTGCAACCTGCTAAAGCAGGAAGTGTGTGCAAATACACACATAACAGGGGATAAACCCCCCCCCCCCAAAAGTGACAAAACACACATATAGGCCTCATAAGCACAGCAATTTGATAGAGAACAGGTCATGCATTAGCATGAATTATGTAAGGGTAGAAGTCTAAAAGCAAATGTATGCCAATATTCTCTTACAGCAGTGCATGTTAAGAAAGGCACAAATGATGGGGGGAATAAATAATACATTAGGGGCACACCTGAAAAATTGCCCTCACACACTTAGAAAGTTGATAGATAACAGAATATGTATTAGCAGGAGGCCTGAAGGATAGAAGCCTGAAAGCCAAATGAATGCCATTATTTCAAGATTGCAGTCCCAAATAGTTGTCAGAACACCACAAGACACACCCAGATAACATAATATAATAATAATATATATGTTTTTTCTAGCCTAAGGAATGTTTAAGTGTAGATAGGCAGGTGTGCAAATTATGGCCCTCTGCTTAGCATAGCTTAAACATCCCATATGAGCTAAATGCAAATATACAGTTGAAATTTCCAAGCTGAAATAGTGTAGTGGTTAGAGTCATAGCTTTGCATACAGGCATTCACAATCTGAGTACCAAGACAGGCAAATTATTTTCCTATGTGAAAGTAGTGTTAAAATTATTTTTGCAAACTTAAATTACATAACAACTGTTTTGTGTCAACCAGGGTATTGTAGCAGTTCGAAAAGTGAGATGTCAGTGTAGAAAAGATGTGAAACCCCTATATAAACACAAGTGCCTCATACAGTATAGTGACACAAGAATATAACTTAATGAAAGCACATAGGGGGATGTCATGGAAGGTAAATGTAAAATTATAATATAAATATATATATATATATATATATATATATATATATATATATATATATATATATATAAATATTATTTTATAATATAAAATCATAATAATAATAATATGCTTAAATGTGCCTTAATCACTCTGTATCCCTCAGACCTTGTTCTGCCCAGCAACAAAGTAATCAACCCTGCCAAGTCTCAAACCCAGGATGCTGTCCTCTACAATCACAGCAAAACACCACTACACCATCTGAGCTGCGAAAATCTGTAATGCTTTAACAAACATATCATGCATTCTGGTCATTTAACATTAATGAAAAACAACAGAAGTCACAAGTGCTAACCCTATAACCCTAAACACTATAGTCAGAGAAATATACCACTACTCCATCTATGCTGTAGCAGTTAATATTGCTTTTTCAAACATATCATGCAATAGAGGCATACAACATTAAGGAGAAAACTTTGTGGAATCATTCATGTGTTGTATATAGACACACACACACACACACACACACACACACACACATATATATATATATATATATATATATATATATATATATATATATATATATAAAATATATATATGTCTGTTGAAACATATATATGAAAAAGTGGAGTCGTAATATAGATATACATATAGAAAAATATAAAGGAAGGAAAAATATATATATATGTATGTATATAACATGCAGTGCAGTTATACCTCAGAACCATCCCTCTCAACCTGTTAGTGCAAGAAACCTGCACATAGGCTGTAAAAGGGGGGGATGGGTCACATATAGGGACATATTTCAAATATTGCTGTTACAAATGAAGACAATTGCTATGGCAACAGCGTCCGTTTCAACAGACAATTACTGAAGGATATGAGGATGAAAACTGAAACGGTATGTCATTATTTACTGACATAAATCCTTGGATCATGACTGTGATTTACCAAACAAATACAAATAAATTGTGTAACCAAACAAAAGTATTGGCCAAACATCTGGACATTCTGTGAAAATCCTGGCAGTGGAGAGGTATGCTCAGAATCCCTTAGTGCAAAAAATCTGGACCAAGCCTGACAAAGTGGGGGGACAAAGGCCTGAAAATAGGGACATATCCAAAATACGTGAGTAGATAAGCTGAGAAAGTTGATGTAGTAACATTGTATGTCCTAACATATATCCACTGAAATATCACAAGTCTGTGACTCAATTGCTTCTCATTAGTTAGTGACCTCAATCTCCACATCATCCTCACTGATGTGTCAGGAATACACAACAGTTATGGGGACCACCAAAAATACTGACCAGACAACTGGACATCCTATAAATATGTGGACATAACACAACATTAGGGAAACTATACTTAGCTACCAAGCAATGTCCAAACTACAATCAGACTGACATAACACTACCCAAATCCAGCTCTGGGGCTGTACACATGCATTTGCAAATATAAGAGGCACTACAGGGATATAACACTAGTGGAAAACAGACACTGCTGTGAAAGTGAAAGTGCATATCGACAATCAATTTCACCACAGTCACAGCGACCAGTAAGCAAACTAGACACTACAATATAATGACTGCATGAACAACAATATCCCGTTTGCCACTCACACATTACCCCCACATATACTGCCCCAAGTCGCAGTGTAGTGGGAATCTTGAAGTGTTACGGGACATGTCATGGTCTGTATGTACAAATATATGCAGGCAATAGGGAACCAGAAACCAGAGCAGCATGCACAGTCAGATAGAAAGAGCCCATGACACTCATATGTAGCCCCTCCCTACACAGCCCAAATAACATGTACACACTACACTGCTACACAATCCTAACAATCTTTAACAATAGGCAGACATACACAGACCTCTCAAATGTACAGTTTCCCACAGAATGTATAGGCACAGGACTAATATCTATGGCTGCTTCCTTGTTACATGTCTGGGGGTCTATGACATCACTGGGATGATAGCAGGAATTAATGCAATAAATAATGATACTACATACCTCTGAACCTCTTAGTGCATGACATCCGGACAAAGCCTGACATAACTGGGGAACAGAGGCCCAAACACAGGGGTATATTGGACATATTGCTATTATAAATGTAGACAGTTGCTGGTGTTACTGGCTTTGTTGTAACATATCTTTTCTGAGGGATATGAACTCAGTAACACCAATGGATGTTAGGATTTACTCACTGCATTCTGCAGAGTATCTTAATGATTAGCCAAGGACAACAACTGTCTGGGGAACAGACCAAACATATGAGCCACGCATCTGGTCAGTGTCTAGGCCTCTGGACAGTGTAGAGGTATGAGCACAGTGATGTAACAGAATGGAAATCCCATGACAGCTGCCAAACATGTCACCCAGCACCTTATGAAGTGTAGTAAGACCAACATGACACTCCCCCACATCACCTCTGGGCAATTACCCATATATATTCAAATATAGCATGCACTACAGGGATGGAACTGTAGTGAAAAGCAGAGATTGGTGCAAAAATGACCACCCAAAAACATTTGTACCACAGTAACAGCAATATACCAGTATTCAAAATGAACTCTAGACTAAAACAACTGTCTGAACAAACATATCCTGATTGCCAATCGCACACTACACTGACATATACTGGCCAAATTCACAGTGTACTGGGAATCCTGAGGTGTTACAGGACATTTCACAGTCAGCCCCTACAAGCATACAGACCTGATAGACTGCCAACAGCTGTATCAGCATGCAGAGTCAGATAGGTAAAGGATGTATGGCACTCACATCTGCTACCCTCCCTACCCAGCCCAACAAACATCTACACACAACACTGTTATACAGTCTTAGCAGTCTGTTCACAATGGCCAGACATACATAACTGTCATATGTACAGATTTCCACAGAATTATAAGGGTGTGGAACCATAATCCTGGCCACTGCTGCATACCATGGTCAAGAGTCTGCCATGTCATTGGGATGATAACTGGAGTGCAGTTGGTAATTAATGATATACTATACCTCTGCACTTCATAGTGCAGGATATCTGGACAACACATGACATACTTGTGGGACAGGGGGCTGGAAAGAGAGACATATCGCACATAATGGTGTTACAAACTAAAACAGTAGCTGGTGTTACACATGTTGTTGTAACATAACATCCCTGAAGGATATGATGTCTGGAACATCAATGGATGTCAACAGTTAGTGACTACAATCCTTACATTATCCTATCAACCCTACAAAAACAGATGTTGTTCAAGGAACAAACCAAACATAACAGGCAAACATCTGGCCAGTCTGTGGACAACATGCCAGCTGAGAGGTATGTCAGAGGCATATCACTGTCAGATGTCAAGTCACCCAGTAAATGCATGTCCAGACAAACCCTGTCAATCTAGCAACCATCCAAGTGTATAACAGCACTAATGACATGCAATTTGTACCCAATTCTGTAGCTTTGTCCCCCATGTCGTTAGGCTGTCTCCACATGTCCTGTCCTGTGAGGTATTTCCACCTACTGTCTGTGAAGCTGTAGCCCCCACACCTCTGTAATGTCCCCCACACAGGCAAGGAATATGGGCGAGGCCCACATGAAGGGCATCCCATATACTATGTGGGCACCTACATAGCTTTATGGCCTCAGCAATACCTGACAGGACACTATCAACCCCCTCAAGGTAGACTGAACACCTGTGTAGACAACAGCAATACACAACTACCATCATAGGTGGAGCTAATCGCAGGACGGGCCAAGAAGGAAGAGGCGCCTCATTAGAAGCCATGTCATCTTTTTCTGCACAAGCAAATAAGGTCACAGGTGATGTACCCCAAGGCTGTCTTTGAGTGCAAACTGAAGACATCCACCAAGGCCAATCACTAGGCCTTCCAGATGTGTATATGCAATTCCAGAGGCAACACACATATCTACTCTGTAGTGGTGGTCAATAACACCACATACACATATGCCATAGATATACGTAACTAGCTGCAGACAAGTGAAGTGTACACATCACCCCCCTGTCCCTCCATAGGTACACACGTGCATGTACAGCACTTCATCCCCCATGATCAGGAAGCAGGTCTGTAATGCCCTCTCAAAGGCAACACATAGAGGTCTCCATAGGCCTGACACCATTGCTGGCTGCATCCAACATGAACACAGGCATGGGCTCTCAGACCCATTCTGCAATGTAGTCAACCACAGCCTGAGCACTGGTGTCATCCCATCTGCATAGAGGATAGACAGAAAGTTGATAGAAAACAGGTTAGGCATTAGCATTAATGGTCAGAAGGAAACTGAAATGTATGCCATTATGTCATGATAGCAGTCCTCACTGACATGGCTGAAAACCTCAATACTCTCCATTTAATATAGTAATATAATATTAATATCTAATAGGCGATAAATAAAAATATACAGCTCAAATCCCCAAACCAAGATAGTGTAGTGGTCAGAGTCCCAGCTTTGTATGCAGGCATACACAGTTTGAGTACTACAACAGGCAATCCAATTTACATGGGAAAGCAGTCTTAAAAGTACACACTTGCTAAATGAAGTAATTAGTGTGGTATATTATGAGAATGAACTGTGAGTAATGGTTAGCAATGCTCAGCTATACTTAACAGGTTTAACAACACATTTTGGTTGTCCTCACCCCTTTTTCTGGAGTTTGAGTGTCCAAATTCACCTCCATATTCTGTACACATGCACAGCTGTTGTTGTATATGAAATGGACAGCTATGCTCCTTTTTACCACTTTCCTATCGCCCCTTCTTTTTTACTTTAAAGAATTAGTACGGGTGTAAGCATGAGTAAGTGGTTGTAACAGCAACAAAATTATCAGCATTGCCAGGTCTTGAACATCACAGTCAAAGTACCACTACACCATTTGAGCTGCAGAAATTGTTGATGCTTTTTCCAACATATACTCATTCAACAGTGGATAAAAGGTTCAGTAAATCAGCCAGGTTTTGTATTTATACATATACACATGTATATATGTATGGAGATGCATATATATATATATATATATATATATATATATATATATATATAGTTCCCTATCAGAAGCCTGAAACATTATAAGCTTGAAAATCAAAATCCTGAAACCAAAAGCCTGAAAACTCAAAATCCTGAAAACCCAAAATCCTGAAACTCAAAATCCTGAAAACACAAAATAGACATACTGACGTCATTGTGGCTTTGCTATTGTTAGCCCTGTGGTGTTAGGTCATGCGTTGGGTTCAGGTAAGTGTGCGGTTGGTTTTATGTTAGAGTTAGGGGCGGTATAAGTGAGTTAGGGTTAGGGCGCAGGTTAGGCATGTATGCAATAGTGACAAAAACTAGGGTTAGGGGCGGTTTAAGTGAGTTAGGGGTAGGGCGCGGGTTAGGTGAGTGTGCGATAGTGACGGACCTTAGGGTTAGGATTAGGGTTAAGGTCAGTCGGTAGATATTAGTGTGTTTGTATTGGCATATTAGCATTATTTGTGTTTTCAGGATTTTGAGTTTCAAGATTTTGGGTTTTCAGGATTTTGAGTTTTCAGGCTTTTGGTTTCAGGATTTTGATTTTCAAGCTTATAGTGTTTCAGGCTTCTGATAGGAAACTATATATATATATATATATATATATATATATATATATATAGACAAATATATACATAATATAAATAGTGATATACATAGAAAATACACATACACACACACACACACACATGCATATATATATATATATATATATATATATATATATATATATATATATATATATATGTATGTATTTATATATATATGTATGTATAATATGGAGAGGCATATATATATGGACAAATATATACACAATATAAACATACAGCTCAGCAAGCTCCTGCCTGATGCCCTGCAGAGTTCTACAGCAGCAGAGAGACAAAAGAGAGACTTTGGAGTGATTAAGTGTCATGTTTCTGCATTTTCTTGCTGCCTTTAGCTAATTCTGCCTAAAATGATGATTTTATAGTTTCAGTGATTTAAAAAGCTTGTTTCAGCTACATATTGTACTTATTTTACCTCCTGGACTTTAACAAAGTTGTTTTTGTGATTACATTACCTATTTAACTGTTGTAGGCTAAACACTCAAGTGTGAGAGACATTTATGTGTATTTAAAGTGTTTTTTTGATTGTATCTGCTTTATTTTCTGAAAAAAAAAACAAACAAAAAATACAAATACTTGTTTTCCCACCTTTCTAAGCTAGTATAGTCCAGTTTTCAGGTTAATGCTGAATTCAGGGTTGTGTTACAAGTTTCTGTGTTTGCCCATTCCTTACTTGCATAGAAGGAAGTTTCTCTGTTGACCTGTGAGAGAGGGGAGCTTTGAGCAGCCTATCTGTCCCTGGAGGAGTGGTTTCAGCCCAGAAATTAGTACTTTACTGGCCATTTTGGGCTAATTTCTATCTCTTTTATTTCCCTGCTATAAAACCCACATTTGCAAGGTTTTTGCGCTTGTATACAACTCAGCAAGCTCCTGTCTGGTGCCCTGCAGAGTTCTACAGCAGCAGAGAGACAAAAGAGAAACTTTGGAGTGATTATCATTTTTTCTGCATTTTCTTGCTGCCTTAAGATAATTCCGCCTAAGACACTGATTTTTTTTAGAGTTTCTGTGATTTAAAATGATTGTTTCAGCTACATATTGTACTTATTTTACTGCCTGCACTTCAACAAAGTCATTTTTGTGTTTAAATTACCTGTTTAACTGTTGTAGGCTACACACTCAAGTGTGAGAGCAATTTATGTGCATTTAAAGTGTTTTTTTTATTGCATCTGCTTTATTTTCTAAAAAAAACAAAAAATATACTTGTTTTCCTGCCTTTCTAAGCTAGTATAGTCCAGTTTTCAGGTTAGTGCTGAATTCAGGGCTGTTACAAGTTTCTCTGTTTGCCCATAAATTACTTGGATAGAAGGAAGTTTCTCTTTTCACCTGTGAGAGAGGGGAGCTTTGAGCAGCCTATCTGTCCCTGAAGCAGTGGTTTCAGCACAGAAATGAGTAGTTTATTGGCCATTTTGGGCTAATTTCTATCTTTTTCATTTCTCTGCTATAAAACCTGCATTTGCAAGGTTTTTGCACTTGTATACAGCTCAGCAAGCTTCTGCCTGGTGCCCTGCAGAATTCTACAGCAGCAGAGAGACAAAAGAGAGACTTTGGAGAGATTAAGTATCATTTTTCTGCATTTTCTTGCTGCCTTTAGCTAATTCCACCTACAATGATGATTTTGTAGAGTTTATGTTATTTAAAAAGCTTGTTTCAGCTACATATTTTATTTATTTTACTGCCTGCACTTTAACAAAGTTGTTTTTGTGTTTAAATTACCTGTTTAACTGTTGTAGGCTACACACTCAAGTGTGAGAGCCATTTCTGTGCATTGAAAGTGTTTTTTATAGTATCTGCTTTATTTTCTGAAAAAAACAAAAACATACAAAAAATGTCCTTGTTTTCCCACCTTTATAAGCTAGTATAGACCAGTTTTCAGGTTAGTGCTGAATTCAGGGCTGTGTTACAAGTTTCTGTGTTTGCCCATACCTTACTTGGATAGAAGAAAGTTTCTCTGTTCACCTGTGAGAGAGAGGAGCTTTGAACAGCCTATCTGTCCCTGGAGGAGTGGTTTCAGCCCAGAAATTAGAAGTTTATTGGCCATTTTTGGCAGATTTCTATCTCTTTCATTTCCCTGCTATAAAACCCGCATTTGCATAGTTTTGCTTGCCGGGCAGCGCCGGTTAGCTAGGGTATAACTATTCCCAGCTCTACAAAGTCTACTCTTCAATTTTTCCCTTGGAACTAGACAAACTTTCAACTTAAGGACTCAAACAATTCACTTCTCAGCCTGGCACTTGCTCAAAACTCATAGCAAGCACTAATAAACCTTAGAACTAGACCCCCCCTATACTGTAGAGAAGGACAAGGTTCTCTATTTGACCTTACCAGCCTATCAGTAAAACAGTTCAGTGTACCTATCCAGGCATGTCCAAAGGGCAGTTTCAGGTGTACTGTCTAGTCCAACTGGTGAATCTGAGCATTTTGAGGCAATGTTACAACTGCCTCATGTACACAGACAACCCTCTCCTCCTAATACCAAACACTAATACACACGAGAGATGAAATTATACAGCCAAACTGGAGGCTAAGCTCTCTAAACCCAGGACTGGACCAGACAGTCAAGAGGAGAAGGGAATTACTTGCATCACACCACCAGTCTCACATACACCTATGAAACTAGCACAGGCAAAAAACACACATAAATACACAAAAACATACTCGGAGGCTCTAAATACAAATCTGAAAAAGCAACAGAGACCTCCAAAGCAGACATCCAAGTAACCTCCACCCCCAACACAAACCATGAAACATATACTTCACAAATCCAGTGTGCCATTCAATCACAGCCCTTAAGGCAACATAACATACCCAACACACTAGTAATAGGTGACTCTATAGTCAGGCACACTGACGTCCCACTCACTAGGCTAAACAAGGAGAAGGTTACTGTTAGCTGCTTGTCCGGTGCCAGGATCCGCCACATAACGCAAGCACTCAGGTCACTCCAGAACAAGTACAAATACGACTTTGCCATTGTCCATGCTGGTGTGAATGACCTGAGCCGTACCTCCCTTGACTACATGAAAAGGGACATGGAAGAACTCTCTGATTACGTAGCCCAGGCTGGCATGACCCTGACCCTGAGTAGCATCCTGCCCTCACCAAGATTGATACCACGGTATAAGGAAAAAATTATCAATTTCAAAAATTGGCTAAGCTTCTGGTGTCATTCAAAGGGGATCTGCAGCCTGGGATGACATGCTCGACAAGCCACTCTGCTTCGCTAGAGATGGCTTGCACCTGTCACCCTTAGGCTTTTGAATACTGGCCAAGGCTCTTGCCATCCCCATATTGCTTTTTTTAGGCAAGGCTCAAAAGACAAACCCACTACCATAAATAGCACAAGTAACAAAAAACTGAGGATAATGTTACTCAATACCAGAAGTCTAAACCTCAGAATGCACGCACTCGAGGCACTCCTCAGTATGGAGAAAATTGATATATGTGCAGTAACAGAAACCTGGTTTAATGCTCCAGAAAGCACCCCAGCACTGCCAGGCTACATCTCATACCATACATTTTGGCCACAAAACCCAGACCAAAATACAAAAGGTGGGTAGTATCCATATTCATCAAGGATACCCATACCTCCAGGTTAGTGGCACAGCACGATGCTTAAGAGATCATCCACGTGCAACTAACAATGGGAAAAACTGCAATTCAAATTGTAGCTTGCTAGAGATCACCCACCATGTCCCAGGACCCCCATTCCACATTTCTAAAAACACTGGGAAACATAAAGGTCCTACCAAACACCCTGATATTTGGTGATTTCAATTACCCAAACATTAACTGGGTGAATTACTCAAGTACTAACTCCCTTGCCCAACATTTCCTAGAATTTAAAAACTCAAATGCCCTGGATCAACTGGTCAACACCTCCACCAGAGGTGACAACATATTGGATCTGGTCATCACCAAGATAGGCAACCGGTGTTCCACACTGAAGGTAAATACCTCACTGGTTAGAGCTGACCATAAACTAATCAATCTGGATATACACATTCCCCCCCCCCCACCCCCGGTCAAAAAAAACACTGTGAAAAACTTTTCAAAATTAAACTTCACGTTACTTAAGATCGAGGTGGAAAGTTTCAAAGCCCCCCATGCTAAAGGATAATGCTGCCCAAGCTGCAAATTCCTTTACTAATGCACTCTATGGGCACCTACAAGAATGCATGGATCGGGCTATCCCAAGCAAAACCAAGACTCACTCCTCCAAGAAAAGGAAACCAGTCTGGTGGACCCCTGCCATAAATAAGCTATACAATAGAAGGAGGAAACTAGTACAGAAAATAGTAAAATCCCAAGAAGGGAAGACATCCCTGACCAGTATCAGCAAGAAACTACGATCGCTCATAAAATTATCCAAGGCTAGCTTCAAAAGAAAAATTGCCAAGGACTCCAAAGATAACCACAAAGCATTCTTTAGCTATGTCAAGAATCTAAGTGGCAATTCTCAGATCTGCTTGGAGTTAGTGCAGAATGGCACAAAATACAATGAACCGACCGATATAACCAACATACTGGCAGACAGGTTCAGTGCAAACTTCACCCCCCTCTCACCCACAAAAGGGCCCATAACCATACCAGAAGAATGCAGTGCCCCTGAAATCACAGATACTCAGGTTAAAACAGCCCTCTCCAAAGCCAAAAACACAGCATCAATGGGACCAGACGGTGTCCCAGGCTGTATCCTACATGAGCTCAAAGATGAAATAACCACTCACCTAAACGCACTGCTCAAACTCAGCCTCTCCACAGGCTATGTGCCCTTAGAGTGGCACACAGCAATGGTTATTCTGCTCCACAAAAGTGGAGCCACAACAGACCCTGGGAACTATCGACCTATAAGCCTGACTAGCTTGGTCTGCAAGGCTATGGAGCGCATCATCATGGATCTCATTAACAGAGACATTGAGAACCTCCAAACACTGGCTTTGTTAAGGGCAGATCAAGTCTCCTAAACCAGGTGGACTTCTTTGAGACAGTTACCAAGGCTATAGATGAGGGAAAGGTAGTCCGCAAAGCCTACCTAGACATCGCAAAGGCCTTCAACACCATTCCACATTCTGGTATTATAGACAAGCTCACCAGCCTAAACATAAACCCCTATGTCACAAGATGGGTTGCCAACTGGCTCACGGACAGATCCCACATGGTAAGAGTTGCAAGAGCTAGGTCTGACTCTAAAGCAGTTACAAGTGGCATTCCCCAGGGCTCAGTCCTAGGACCCCTCCTGTTCAGCATATACTCAGAGGTACAGGCAAGCACAGGAGGACTATGGCTGACCAAGTTCGCAGACGACTGCAAACTAGGGGCCATAATTGACTCTCTGGCTGACACAGACATCCTCCAAAAGGGTCTCACTGAGACAGATACCTGGTGTCAAAACTATGGCCTCAAGCTAAATGCCAAAAAGTGCATAGTCATCCCCTTTGGAAAAAAGCAAAGTACCCAAAAACTACCACATAGGTGATAGCCCCCTAAATACGGAAGACGTAATAAGGGATATATAAAAGAAACTATACATATATATAAAAAAAATATATATATATATATATATATATATATATATATATATATATATATATATATATATATATATATATATATATATATATATATATATATATATACATACATATATATATATATATATATATATATATATATATATATATATATATATATATATGCTCATAACATGTAGTGGAGTCATACCTCAGAACCATACCTACCAACCTCTTACTGCAGGAAATCTGGCCGAAGGCTGTCCAAATGGGGGAACAATGGGACAAAACTAGGGGCATATTTTAAATATTGCTCTTATAAATGTAGAATGTTGCCAGAGTGACAGGATTTGTTTCAGCATACATGTTCTGAAGGATGTGAGTTCTGAAACTGAAATGTATGTCATCATTTACTGTCAGAAATCTTCAGATCATCACAGTTATTTACCAGGGATATAAAAATAATGCATCTGTGGAACAGAATATGAGCAATAAACCTGGACATACTGCAACAATCCAGACAGTCCAGAGGTAGGCTCAGAAACCCTTAGTGCAATGAACCTGGGCCAGGCCTGACAAAGCGGGGGGAGAAAGACATGGAAATAGGGACATATCTGAAATACTGGAATAGATAAGCTGACACAGTTGCTGTAGTAACACCCTCATGTCTGTCCTAACATATGTTGACTGAAATAGCACAAGCCCAACACTCAATTACTTCTCACTAGTTAGTGACTGAAATCCTCACATCATCTCACTGATGTGTCAGAAATACACAACACTTATTGGGGCCAGGCAACAGTATGTCCTACAAATATCTGGACATAACATCACTTTAGGGAAACTACACTCAGCCGCTAAACATGTCACCAAGCACTATCCAAACTACAGTCAGATTGACACAACGCTCACCCAAATCTGCTAGGGGGAATTACACATGTACTGGCAAATATATCAGGCACTACAGGGATGTCACAGCACTGAAAAACAGACACCAGTGTGAAAGTGCATACCCACAACCAATTCAACCACAGTCACAGTGACACATACCAGTAAGCCAAAGGAAAAGTACAGTATAAGGACTATGTGAACAAAAACATCTCAACATGTTTGCCACTCACACACTACCCCCACATATACTGACCCAATTCAGTGTAGTATGATGCCTGACCATGGCATGGGACATCTCAGTCTGCCCCTACAAACAAATACAGCCAATAGACCACAACAAACAGGAGCAGCATGCACAGGCAGATAGAAGAGGAGCCATAACACATACATCCACCCATCCTCCCTACACAGGCCAAATAACATTGACACTATACACTGCTACACAATCCTGACAGTCTGTCAACAATTGCCAGAAACACACAGACCTCTCAACTGTACAGAGTCCCACAGAATGTCCAGGCTTTCCCTTCATATATAAGGCCTCTTCCACTTAACATGTCTGACAGTCTGATACATCACTTGAATGATGTCAGGAATGTAGGCACTAAATAATCATATACCATACCTATCAACCTCTTACTGCATGACATATGGACAAAGCCTGACATAATTTTGGGACAGAGGCCCAAAAACAGGGGCATATTTGAAATATTTCTGTTATAAACTGAGAATGTT
The DNA here is from genome assembly GCF_019279795.1 of Protopterus annectens. NCBI lineage: Eukaryota > Metazoa > Chordata > Ceratodontiformes > Protopteridae > Protopterus > Protopterus annectens. The sequence continues at coordinate 612,034,474 of NC_056732.1, read as the reverse complement.
GCTGTTGTAACAGGGTTAGTTGTAACATATCTTTTCTGAGGAATATGAGGTCAGAAACACAAATGGATGTTAGCAGTTACTGACTACAATCCTCAGAGTATGTTACTGATTTTCCAAAGACAAAAAATGTCTGAGGAACACACCAAACATAGGAGTCCAAATTCTGGCCATTCTGTGGATAGCTCTACATGTGAGAGTTATGTCAAACACATAACACTGTCAGAGCTAAACTCACACAGAAACTTCATGTCCACACAAACCCTGTTAGACTAGCATTAATCCAAATGCATAACAGCAATACTTACATTCTGTCCCTATGTCTGGAACATTCTCCCCCATTTTGTTGGCCTGTCTACACAGTTTTGGTTGTAAGAGGTATTTCCAAATACCCTCTGTGATGCTGTTCTTCACACACCTCCATGAATTCCTCCTCACTGGCAAGTAAAGGGGCTGATGCTCACATGACGTACTCAATGATAGAAGTGTGTTGCCATGCCATTGGCTATATGGATAACAACACAGCTGTCCTGCATGCAATTAGCAAGTGGGGGACATCAGTTGATGCACAGGCCATCAGCTGTTCCTGAGCATTACCTATAAAAGGCAAGTTGCTGCCTATACAAAACAGATATATACCCTACACCCTTGAGAGAGAGAGAGAGAGAGAGAGACAGCAAAAAGAAAAAGAAAAACCAAGCAGGACATAACCACCTACAGTTGAATAAAACAAACAGGTATGTCAAACAAGTAAGCATGAAGTATGCATTTGTTTGACAATTACTTTCTAGTTACTAATGAAGTTTTGTACATAAAGTCTAAAATATCTTATCTAATGCTTGTAACATGTTTTTTGTATAAACTGTGAAGATTCCTGAAATGTTTAAAATTTGTAGTATTTAACTGTATAACAACTAGTATCTGCATGTTAGTAGTCTAGTAATCTCCTGGAACTTATCTCCCTGGGACTCTACTGAAAATGGACATAAATCCAATTAGACTATCCCAGTCAACAAATGTAAAATAAATAAATAAAATAAAAATAAATGTAATGGACTGCAGTAGGGAGTATTTAAGAATGGGAAATAGGAACTGTAACATATATGTCTCAACAAGACTTGCTGTACTGATATATTGCTGATTAGAAATTATGGCCATAGCATCTGGGTCTGTCTGCAGTGGCATAGATCATAGATCAGGCCCCTGAGTCACCCCAGGAAAGTCTGACTACTACTGCAGTGTGTGTTGGACAATACTGACTGTGACAATGCTAGACAAGCTACTGGGATGTTGTACATATCCATATTTATAAATACAACTATGACATACTTGGTTGTCTCAGAAATGTGAGAGACTTATACATGGTATTTGCATAGTAAAGTGCTGTTGCACATGTGTGTGTTGAACTACATGTGCTATACTGAGCTCATACCTTTAAACTGTCCAGTGTTATGCACACTGACCATATGTGTGCCTCATATTTGTAGTCATTTACTCATACAGTTATGTTATGTCTGGCAAATCATTCAAATCTGTGAAGACTGACATTACAACATCTCCTTCTTTTTCTTCTGGCTGTTCCCATTCGGGGTCATCACAGTGGATTATTTGTTGCCATTTCTGCCTGTCCTCTGTATCCTGCTCTGTCACACCAACCACCTGCATGTCCTCTCTCACCTCATCCAGAAACTTTATCTGAGGCCTTCCTCTTTTTCCTCTTACCCGGCAGCTTCATCCTTACCATCTTTTTCCCAATATACTCAGCATCCCTCTGCAGCACATGTCTAAACCGATGTAATCTTGCCGCTCTGTTTTTGTCTCAAAACCATCCAACATGGGCTGACCCTGTCATATACACATTGCTAATCCTGTCCGCCCTCATCACAACCAGTGCAAATCCTAATATCTGTAACTCTGCCACATCCAGCTCTGACTCCTGCCTTTCTGTCAGTTATACTATCTCCAACCCATATAACACAGCTGTTCTCACTACCCTCTTTTAGACCTTCCCTTTCACTTTTACTGGTACTTGTCTGTCACAAATCAGTACTGGCACTCTTCTCCACCCTCTCTATCTTGCCCATATTCTCTTCTTCATCTGTGCTCCACAGTCCTTATTACTCTGAAAAGTTGATCCCAATCATTTAAACTCATCTGCCTTTGCCAAATCTGATCCCTGCATCCTCAACATTACGATACCCTCCATCTCATTCACACACACATGTTCTATCTTAGTTCTCTACAGGGTCTTCTAAATCTGTACCCTACTCTCAGTACAGATCACAATGTTATCTGCAAACATCATAGTGAACGGGGACTCCTGTATGATTTTGTCTGTCAACCTGTCCATCACCATTGCAAATAAGAAAGGACTCACAACTGATTCCTAATGTCATCCCACCTCCACCTTAAATGCATCCATCACTCCCACTGCAGATCTCACAACTGTCACACCACCCTTGTACATATCCTGTACCAGTCTTACATATATCTCTGCCACTCATGACTTCCTCATACAGTACCACAACTCCTCTCTAGGCACCCTGTCATATGCCTTCTTTATGTCCAGAAAGACACAAAGCAACTCCTGACATTCTCTGTACTTCTCCATCAACACTCTCAGAGCAAATATTGCATATGTAGTGCTCTTTCCTGGCATGAAAACATACTGCTGATCACTACTCATCACCTCCCTGCTTAACCTAGTTTCCACTACTGTTTCCTATGACTTCATGCTGTGACTGATTAAAGTTATCCCTCTGTAGTTACTACAGCTCTGCATATCAACCTTATTCTTAAAACGATACACAAACACTTTCTCTCCACACCACATGCAACCTCTCACTTTCCAAGATATCATTAAATAATCTGGTTAAAAACCCCACTGCCATTTTCCCTAAACACCTCCATGCTACCATAGGTATGTCATGTGGACCAACAGGCTTTCCAGAATTCATCCTCTTCATAGCTATCCTTACTTCCTCCTTGGTAAGCTGTTGCACTTCCTGATTCACCATACCCACATCATCCAACCAACTCTCTCTCATTCTCTTCATTCATCAGCCTCTCAAAGTACTCTGTCCATCTGCTCAACTCACTCTCCCCACTTGTGAATATGTTTCCTCATTATTCTTTATCACCCTTATCTGCTGCACATCTTTCCAAGCTCAGTACCTCTGTCTAGCCAATCGGTACAAGGTCTTTCATCCGTCCTTAGTGTCCAACTTGTCATACAAGTCTTCATATGCTTCATCCTTAGCCTTTGCCACCTCTCTTTCTGCCATGCACATCATCTCCTTATACTCCTGTCTACTTTTCTCATCTCTCTGACAATCCCACTCCTTCATCCCCAACCTCTTTCTCTGTATGCTGTCCTGTACTCCCTCAGTCCACCACCAGGTGTCCTTGTACTCATTCCTCCATCCACATGTCACACCAAGCACCTTTCTAGCTATCACCCTTACTAGCTCTGCTGTACTTACCCAGATATTTGGTAAATTGTCACTGCCACCCAGTGCCTGTCTTAACTCTTCCCTGAACTCCACCTCACAATCACCCTTTTCCAATTCCCACCATTTTATCCTTGGTGCTGCCCTTACACTCCTCCTCTTCTTGATCATCAATGTCATCTTACAGACCAAATGTCTCTGCTGCCTAACTACTTTCCCCTGTCACCACTTTACAGTCTCCAATCTCCTTCAAACTGACCATCCTAGATTGGATATATTCCACCTGTGTGCATCTCCTTCCACTTTTGTATGTCACCCTATGCTCCTCCCTCTTGTTATAGTACGTATTCACCACAGCCATATCCATCCTTTTTGCAAACTCCACTATCATCTCACCATCTGCATTCCTTTGCTTAACACCATATATACCTATCCCATCCGCATCCCTTCTGTTCCCTTCACCAACATGACCATTTAAATCTGCTGCAATCATCACGCTCTCACCCTTGGGTACAGTCATCACCATGTCATCCAACTGACTTCACATTGCTCTTTCTCATCCATTGCACAATCAACTTGTGTAGCATATGCACTAATAGCATTCATCATTAAACCATACATTTCCAGATTCATTAACATCACTCTATCAGACACTCATGACATCCTCCAAATACACTCTTGGCATACTGTTCCTTCAGGATAACACCTACTCCCTTTCCCCTCCCATCCACATCCTGATAACACAATTGTGACCTGCCTCCGATACACCTAGTTGTACTCCCCTTCCACCTGGTCTCTTGCGCACACAATATATCCACCTTCCTCTGGCCATCATATACACTAGCTCTGCCCCTATACCAGACATACTGCCAACATTAAAAGTTCTTACCCTCACTACCACATTCCTGGCCTTTCTACTCTCTTCCTGCCATATGAGTGTTAGACATCCTCCAGGGTATGTCTGTCAATGCAAAGGCTACTGTGCTGTCGAATGACTCAAGTGTGTTACAGCAAGACAGTGTCACTAATTTTGTCCTATTGCCCCCATGTATGTGTGGCATCCGGCAGATGTCCTGCTCTTATGGGTTGAGAGGGATGACTGGGCAGCAAGAGTGTGAATACAGTGTGTCATACATACATAGAACAGAAATGTATATCGGGTATTACCTATGCACATGTCAGTATGAGTAGGCATATCCGGCTGCCTCATAACAACAGAAATGGGATGCAAAATGTCAGTTAAATAAGCTGTACATGTTGCACACGTGTGTAAACTTAGTTACTGTGCATCCAACAGAGTGACATTTCTACAGCTACTGGTTGTTGCATTGCCCTGACACAGCCATGGGTACTACAATAAGCATGATTATCTGTTTGAAATTGGAGAGGTGTCCAACTGTGTTATGGCTGTATGTCCATGCCTACTACAAACAGCTATATGAACACCAACATAGCTGTATGGACTCAGCAGTACCTTACTTGCAAAACCTGCCTCCACCAAAGTAGAGTAATCCCCTTTGCTGGACAGCAGCAATACACAAACTACAGACTTGGTCCCTATATTGGCTGTACAGGGCAAATTAGGAGCAGGCACCAACTTGGCATCAAGTCAGCCTTTGTGTGATCAAGCAAATAAGGTCACAGGTGGAGTACTGTAAGGATAAATATGAGTCCAACTTGGACACATCCACCAAGGCCAATCACAAGGCCATACTCACATATGTGTGCAATCTCAGAGGCAACAAACCAACCCACCCTGTAATGGTGGTCAATCAGACCATATATACACACACAACATAGCTATAGCCAACTTGTGCAAATAGGTTTAGGGCAAACATCACCCCCTGGCTCAGCATCATTATAGGTGGATATGCACAGCACCCAGACCCCTCCCCTCATCACCAGTGAGCAGGTACATATTGCCTACTGAAAGGCAGCAAATGTAAGTATCCATGGGACCTGATATCATCCCTGGCCACATCCTACATGAACTATGAACTCAGGCATGTTCTCCCAACTCCATTACACACTGTAGTCACATCAAGCCTCATCACCATCCACACCCCATCCACATGGAAGATGACCAATGTAATCCCTCTACACAGACATGAATGAGGAATAGAGGATTATGCAATTGACTAGCCCTCATTGGGGGGAATATGACACATCAGAACCAGGAGTGCAATGCAAGATGATACAGTGCTGATAGATTACAGAGATATAGTGTGGTTGTGAGTGGTAGCTACTGCTATTCAATGCAGATGTGCAGGTTCTGTACATACGTTTGCCAAATGTATGAGGTCCTGTGATGTGTTTCCTTTTTTATGTCTTCCAGGTGCAATGTAGCATCAGCAAAAGTCAACTTTCTCAGCAGCTGAGACAAATATAATCATAGAAGCCATACTACAGAACCATGCCATAATGTCTGGTCGAACTCAGCAACATCTGTGGGAGAGGACCAGCCTGTGGGATGACCTTGTCCACAGGGTAAACAATGTCGGCCTGCATGTACATACATACGAGCAGGTCCAGCATCATGCAAATGACCTCATACGCCATGCCCAGCAAAGAGCTGCAACAGTGGTCAGGGACCGCACAGCCACAGGTGAGAGCCCAGCCATGCCGCTCCCACTGACACCCACCGAGGAGCTCCTCAGCAACCTTGGTGCATCCATCCCAGCTCAACATCAGGGTATAGACCCCCACATGCCGGAGGTGGGTGGCACCCAGACAATGGATGAAGAGTGTGTAGGTAAAGCCCCAGTGGAGATTACTAGACTAGTGTAGTAGACATATTTGTATTTGTAGAGTATCTACGTGCATGTGTCAGGTCAGATTGCAGTTGTGGATGTGTTTTTTCTATGGTGAAGGACAGCAAATTGTGTAGTATTGGGGGTTGTACTGTAAATGTGCAGACATGCTGCATCCATCCTGTACCAATGCCACATGTGAGTCTGCTGACAATACTTCTCTCCCACAACTACCTAGGTCCCTCCAGTCTGCATGTGGGATGGCAGCCTGAAGCTGGTGAGTATAGAATTGTTCTGTTGTGGTTTGCCAATACCCCAGGCATGTGAAGGCCATGCAATGTACTAAGCGCAAACCTGTCACTCATAGCCATATTGCTTTATGTGCATGTTCATTTGTGGTGGGGTTAACTGCATTGCATCACAGTGGTCACCACAGTGATCTATCTGAAGAGAATGTAACATTCCTGTAGCATACCTCACAACCTGTCAGTGCAAAACTTCTGGACAGAGATCAACAAAATGGGGGGACAAATGGCCTAAGATAGGCACATGTGTGAAACATTACTCTTATACAGTGGATATAAACAGTGTACACACCCCTATTAAGATGCCAGGTGTTTGTGATATATACAAAATGAGACCACAATATGTCAGTCCACACCTTTTCCAACCTGTAATGTGACTTATAACATGAACAATTCACTTGTAAAACCAATCAATCTGTTGGGCACCAAATATGGAGTATACAAACCTTACAATAAGCTGGATGCATACATGTGCATACCCTTCAAATAATATTTTATTGCAGAAGTTTGTGATTTACTGACAGCATTCAGTCTGCTTGGGTATGCACCTGCCATCAAGTAAAGCACTCTGAGTATCACCAAATAACAGTCCAAGTAGGATATTCATGACATTTGCTCAGTTGCTTGCAACAGTAACAGCCATGGCTTGCAGACAGCTTACAAAACAGCAAAGAGATCTCATATTTGAAAGGTATCAGTCAGGAGTAGGGTAAAACAACCTTACCACAGCATTGCATACACCATGGAATACAGTGGAGACAGTCATCAAAAGGTGGATTGAATATGGGACAACAGTGCTGTTGAAAAGACCCTGGCCTCCCTCCAAAAATTATGACAAGACATGTCAAAACCTAGTCAGGGAGGCTGCCAGGAGACATACAGCAACACTGAGGGAGTTGCAGGAATCTCTTGCAAGTACTGGTGTTATGTACTACATGTGAGAACACTCTCCCATATTCTGCATATGTCTGGCCTATGTGGTAGGGTCAGAAGATGGAAGCATTTCCCCACACCAGAAAACATCCAGGGATGGATACAATTTGCAATACAGCACATCAAGTCTCCCAAAGGCATGTATGAAAATCTGTTAGGGTGTAATGAGACTATGGATCGACCTCACAGTCACAATACCAAAAGGAATGTATGGAGCACAAGCAGCACCTCTCCTAACCTGAAGACCAATATCCCCATGGTGAATCACACTGGTGGCAGTGGCCTGCTGTGGGGATGCTGGTCGAAAGCCAGAACTGGGTCTATAGTCATGGTGGTGGGAATTCTGAACAGCTCCAAATAACACCTATGTCTGTCCCAAATCCATCAGGCATCTGCAAGAATGCTGAGGATGGGGAGGGGTGTCATCCTTCAACATGACAAAGACCTGAAGCATACAGCCAAGGCTACCTAAGAATGGCTCCACCTGAACATACTCGTGGTTATGGATTGGCCCAGCCAGACCCTAGACCTACACCAGATAGAAAAACCCCAGTGTGACCTGACAAGGGCTGTACACATGAGCTGCCCTTGCAATCTGACAGAGTTGAGTGACCTTTGCAAGGAAGAGTGGCCAAATAATGCCATGCTGATAGACACCTTCCCAAGAAGAGTGAATGCTGTAAGTCACTTACAATGTGCTTCAACAAAGTATTATTTTAAAGGTGTGCACACTTATGCAACCACCTTATTGTACATATTTCAGTCATTATATTTTACACATAACACATTTGTTTGATTACCAATTGGATTGCACAGGTCAAATGTCGCATGAAAGGTGGGTAACATATTTGAATGCATTATTATGGTCTCATCTTATATATTACAAAAACATAGCATGTTAACAGGGTTGTGTACACTTATCATATCCACTGTAAGCTTAGAAGGTTGGTGATGTAACAGGAAATGTGTGACCATATATTTACTCCTGGTTTGGAGGTCTGACACTCAAATGTGGATTCAACATGGTAAAAGCCTGTTATTGAAGCTGTTGTTTTGAAGCTGTCTTTTTGCCATTTTGGTTGTTTAGCAAGTTTTGAATACTCAGATGAAATACTAACACCTGTGGTGCAGCGCTCTTCCAGTATTTACACTCAAATGTACGTCATTAATCAGTGATGTCACTCTTCAGATCATCCCAGTTATGTATCAGAGAAACACAGGGGTTATGAGAAACAGAGCAAACATATGAGCCAGACATCTACACATCCTGCAAGGATCTGTATAGTTGTGAGGTATGTTCTGTAGTACTTGCCACTGTGCTATACAGGTGAATAGCAATGATGTGTACATGGGTGGAGTCTGTGCTGGGGAAGGGCCATCACCTACTAACACTACTCATGTATCCTAGAGCTCTATAGTGTTAGTTACATGTAGTAAAACTGGTTGCAATGCATGATGTTGAGGGCCATGTGTCATGCATGTCACCATTTGGGTAATGTGTGGTCTGTGTAACAGATTTGTGCCACCTCACCTGTAAGTGTGTGTGTGTGTGTGTGTGTGTGTGTGTGTGTGTGTGTGTGTGTGTGTGTGTGTGTGTGTGTGTGTGTGTGTGTGTGTGTGTGTGTGTGTGTGTGTGTGTGTGTGTGTGTGTGTGTGTGTGTGTGTGTGTGTGTGTGTGTATCAGCCAACCTCAAAGTGCAGGTATTAATGTATATATGTTGTCTTCCCTTCACAGGTGGCAATGGGATTCGGGGTCCCTCCCGCTTGGAAACTGATGTCATTGTCTCTGCAGACTCTGACAATGATGATAGGAATAGTGAGGTACATGTGGAATTATCAGGGGCTGAATCTGTGCCATTGTTGGCATCCTACTCTTGTCCACACCATTCCCGCACACAGTGACAATGCCCACACATACCCTGTCACCAGTGGCCACAGATGATGGACAGTTGGCAGGTGGTGGCATTGAACAGGTTAGTGTGGTGACTATGGCAAGTGTGAGGGTAGACTCTGGCCATAGCCAAAGTGCAGGTGAGGTCCCACACAGGTGAATGGACAGGGGTGCTCAAAGGAGGACCTCTGCTCATCATGCCGCTGTCGCAAGTGCCACAGCAGGAGTCAGCAGACACATGTTTCAGGGTGTCATGGATGCACAAGCACATAGTGAATGCCACACCAGACAAATACTCAGGGTGGTGGATGCAACTATTCTTGATTTACGTGGTGACATGCATAACCTTGTTGAGGCCACACGTCAAAATACTGAGGTCATGAATAGACAGTTGGGTGAGACCTTGGCAATCCCCGACCATGGCATGTCTGTGCTAGAGCATGTGGTGGGAGATGGGTATTGGCCATGTGGACATAGGTCAGTACCAACAACATCTGAGACAAGACGGGGCCATGCACCTTTATACTCCCATAGTGGCAGTGACACCAGCACTACCAAAGGGGGGCTGCCGTCCCATCAGGGGCACGGATCCAGCAGATAGCAGTCACCCTCAGGAAGCAGTACTGCATCTGGCCTTGGGCCTGGTGGCACCAGTGATACCCCTGGCAGGACCAGTTCCCATGTCAGTGGCTGCAGACGGTGAACTGGATACCCTGCCATGTACGGTCCACAGCTATCCAACATACCCCAGTGTAGGGCAGCCACATGGTGTGACTGTGTGCATACATACACACACACACATCTGTATCACAGGCAGGTCACCTCCAGACACACACAGCACATCTGCACAGCCCATCTATTGGATAGCCCTCCAAACACACACACACACATGATGTCAACCATATGGCTCAGCCTAGACCTCTGGCAATCCCACACCACAAACTGTGCATATGATGATACATGTGCAACATCCCTGTCATCCATAACATCAATGCAGGGACATGCTAATATGGGTCTGATGCACGGAGTGAATATAGTGCAATGTAGCTATGTAACACTATGTAAGGTGCTGTCTGCTTGCATTTGTTATGGGTACACATACAGGTGTTTGTACCGTATTAGCCAGGATGCATTATTGCTGTTAGTACCACTGACTGAATGTAGTCTGACATCCTGTATTCTGTTTGTGTTCCAGGTGTCTGTGTGTCTGCAGGCTGTGGCACTGCAGACATTCCCAAGAGGGAGTATGAAAGAGTGGTAATACACAGACCGTGTCATAGGCAAGGTACAGCTTTATATGTACATGTACTAGGTGTGTATGCATACAACAGTGTGTGAGGGATACTGTTGTCAGACAGTGTGACCTTGCATACAAAGCCCTTGTCACAGACAGGTAGCCTTCACACATGTCAGCTCAGAGTTGTGTAGTACCGCAGGCTCATACATACAGGTTACTGCAGTACTGTCAGCCAGTCCCTCACAAGAGTAGCCATTACATTAACTGCAAAAGATTCACCTGTCAACACGTTTTGGCTCTGCCATTTCTTTCCCATGCACTCAACCCTAATGCAGTTGATGAGGGCAAGCTAGATACTGTGTATGACAGATTTGTGGTATGTATTCCTGAGTTCACCAGGTGGAACAGGGAGACAAAATGGTAAATCCTTTGCATATACACACAGTAAGGACTGACACAGGGCGTGTGCACACAGTAACACAAACAAAGTTGGCAATAGACAGATTAGTAAACATACATTTCCACTTTGATGTACTATACTACTACGTACACATGACATGCCCCACATAGATTATAGGCATGGGACATAACACACTACCTCGTAGAACATGTAATGTTCTGAATGCCTTCATGGACAGTGAGATAACCCACCAGGAATAGAATGTGGAGTCGTGTATTGCTCCTACAAGCTTGGACAAGTGATAGAGTAGCCGACATTGTATCAGCATGATGTTTCAGTCAGGTATGATACCTGATGCTGGCATGTGTCTCACTACACTCACTGTGGATGATTTGGCAATAATATCACATACATGGGCATTGTTAATGGACATAGACCACATATAGGTTGCAAACATCTGGATATTCCATAGACATCTGTACAGAGGATAGGTATGGCCTGCGCAATGGTTTAACATGCTGCATGTGAGGCAGATGCTGTTACCATGTTATATAAAGTAATGTCATCAGGAGGTGGTAAACAGGTGTGGATGGTACACACATCAAAATGGTATCAGCCAAACAGGATATGATCTTCACCCAAAAACACACACACACACACACACACACACACACACACACACACACACACACACGCACACACGCACACACGCACACACACACACACACACACACACACACACACACACACACACATGCATGCACATACACACACACACACACACACACACACACACACACACACACACACACACACACACACACACACACACAGTTGCCAGTATTGAGTTTAGAAGCTGTACTTATCTATTTATTACTAATATAGTGTTTTGCAGTTATCAAACATGCTACGGAGCTTACATGATTTCACCTAGTCCCAACATACTTCTAAGGTGAATGACATCAGCAGGCCTAGTAAAGTAGGGTGATGGAAAGTTTACAGGGTACACAAATCAAGATGACATAACACACACACACACACACACACACACACACAATTGTTAGTATTGAGATTAGAATTCCTGCCTATCTAGTTATTTGGACTATAGTGTTATGCAGCTTACTAGGCTGACAACTGGCCAAAGGTGCTGATAACTGCACAGCTGAGGTAAACTATTACAGGTGCCAGAAATTCTGCCTTCAGTTTTTCCCTAGATCTTGCTATTTATTTCTCTCCTGCACTTCAAATAGCCTAATGGCTTTGCACTTTAACAGGTTTTTGTATCAGTTATTCTAGCACACCCTAGAGCCATCAGCAGTAGTCATTCCTCATGGAATTAGCTGCAGTACTTAGTAGTTATGATCACCACTCCTGGCATGATTAAAGTGCAGTTCTCTGTGCTTTTGCCCATTAACCTGGTGCACTTGGGCATTCTGAGGCACTGTTGCAACTGCCTCATGTACACAGGCAACCATCTCTTCTAAACTCCCAACACTCAGACTTCTGAGAGATACCCCTATATCACTGGATTGGAAGATATGCACTCTCCAGCGAAGGCTGGACTAGCTGGTCAAGAGAAGAAGGGTCAACACCTGCACCACAACACATGGAATGCATACCCCTCCAGAACTCCCACTATCACAGCTCTGACATACAAACAAAAATCACACACCCACCTTCACAGAGGCACTCAATAGACATTTACCTAAACAGCAGAGACCACCAAGACAGACACCCACTCAACCACCACAACACAGCACAAACCACAGGACACATATCTCACCTACACAGTGTGCCCCTCAACTTAAACCCCTAAGGCTAACTACCTTGCCTAATACAGTAACCATAGGTGACACAATAGTGTGGCACACAGATGTCCCACTCACTAGGCTGAACATGGAGGAGGTAACAGTCAGCTGTCTATCAGGTGGCAGAATCTAACACATAACACACCCAGTCAGGTCACTCCACAACAACTACAAGTATCCCTCTGTCATTGTCCATGTGTGTGTGAATGACCTGAGACACACCTCCCAAGATTACATGAAAAGAGTCATGGTGGAGCTCTCAGATTATGTGGGACAGGCAGGTATGACAGTAGCCCTGAGCAGTATACTACTGTCACCCAGAATGATACCACAGTACAAACAACAAATGATTGACTTCAACAATTGGCTTAAGTGTCTGATGTCATTCTCATGGGATCCAGTATCTGTCTGCTTGGGATGAAATGACTGACAGATTGTGATGGCTTGCCAGAGATGCTTGCATCTGTCACCCCTGGGTTTCCAGGTATTGGCTAAGTGTCTTGACACCCCTATAATGCCTTTTTAGGTGGTGTTCCAAATCAAATTACCACCATAACAGCTATACATATATGCAATCTGAGGGTCATGCTGCTCAACACTAGACAACTACATCTCAAGATGCAGCCACTTGAAGCACTCCTCAAAATGGAGAACATTGATATTTGTGTTGTAATGGAGACCTGGTTTACAGTAGCAGACAGCACCCCTGCACAACCAGGCAATAACTCATTCCAGACCTGTCAGCCCCAAAACCTGGACCACAGCTCCAAAGGCAGTGGTGTCTCCATATTAATAAAGGATATGCACACCTCCAGAGAAGTATCCCAGCATAATGCATCTGAGATACTTCAGGTACAACTGGCATTGGGTAATAGTGTAACCCAGATCATAGCCTGCTATAGGTTCCCATCCATGTCCCTAGACTCTCAATCCACATTCCTCACACCCTGGAATCTATCAAGATCCAACCCAACACTCTCATACTAGGAGACTTCAACTTCCCCTCTATCAACTGGGAAAAATACTGAAGCACCAACACACTGGCCCAACACTTCCTGGAGTTCATCAGTTCCAATGCCCTGGAAGAGCTCATTTTGACACTCAGTAGAGGAAGCAACATCCTTGACCTGTGTTGATTACTAACATATGGGACCGTTGCTTGACAACAGTAGTCAATTCCTACCTGGTCAGACCCAAACATAAAGTAATCACCATGGAAACCCACATCTCACCCACACTCCGCACAAAGGTAACCACCTTGAACAACTTCTCCAAGGCTGACTTTGGACTCCTAAAAACAGAGCTGGCTAACTTCACAGCACCCATGCCAATGGAAAATACCTGCATGACTGCTGAATCATACACAAATGCACTGCACAAACATGTACATCAATGCATGGAACTAGCCATACTGAACAAAACCATGACACTCTCCTCTAAACACTGGAGGCCAGTCTGGTGGTCCCCTGTCATCAATAACCTGTACAACAGAGGGAAGAAACTGTTACAGAAAAAGTTGGAGTCCCAAGGGTGGTAAAACTCCATTATTAGCCTCAACAACAACTTCAGGTCCCTCATGAAATCATCTAAAGCCAGCTCTGATGGCAGAATTACAGCAGATACTGACAACAATCACAAATCCTTTGATAGTTATACCAACACCCTCCACAGCAATATCCAGAAGTGCTCTGAGTTGCTGCACAATGTTACCTCCTATACTGAGTCAACAGATATTGCCAACATTCTTGCCAATACATTCAGTGCCAGCTTTACCCCTCTCTCCCCCTAGGGGAACAATCCAAATGCCAGAAGAATGCCAGGCACTCAGGATTACTGCCACCCAGGTTACACCTGCATTGTCCACAGGCAAGAATACAGCTTCCATGGGAACCAAAATGATCACTGGCTGTGTTCTACATGAACTACAAAGATAATTGGCACCACATCTGTGTGCCCTATTCAGTCATAGCCTAACCTCAGGCTTTGTCCCTCCCAAATGCTGCACTGCTAAAGTCATCCATCTCCATAAAGGTGTGGCAACTACAGACCCTGGGAATTACCAGCCCATTAGCCTGACAAGTCTGATATGTACAGCTATGGAGTGCATCATCATGGACCTAATTGACAAACATATAAGTAATCTCCTAACAATGGACCCCACACAGTTTGGTTTTGTGAAAGGGAGATCATGCCTGCTCGACCTGGTTGATTTCTTTGTGTCAGTCACCAAGGCTGTGTATGACAGTAAGGCACTGCAAACAGCTGACATCAATCTGGCCAAGGCTCTTGATACCATTCCTCAGTCAGGAATTATTAATGAACCCACCAAATTAGGCATCAACCCCTATATCACTAGGGGGGATGCAAATTGGCTCACAGATAGAACACACAGTGTGAAAGTAATGATCTCCAAGTCAGACTGCCAGCCAGTCATGAGTGAAGTCCCACAGGGATCACTCCAGGGTACTCTCCTGTTCAGCATCTATTTCTCAGGAGTCCAGGTGAACAAAAAGAAACTCTGGCTGACCAAGTTCACAGACAATTGCAAGCTGGGAGCCATCATTAACTCCACAGGTGATGCAGGCATCCTACATAAAAAAGGCCTCACTGAGACCACTGACTGGTGTGAAAACCATGGCCTGAAGCTTAACACCACAAAATGCATCATCATCCCCTTTGGTAAAATCTCAGTTCCCACTAAGTACCACATCAATGGAAGCCCACTGAACACTGTAAGAATTATAAGCAATCTGGGGACACAGGTTGACAGCAACCTCTCTTTTAACCACCACATTGCCACTGTGGTCAGGAAATCCTTTTATATGGCACATCTCATTACCAAGGGTTTTGCATCAAGGAAGAAAGAAGTCATCACCTCTGTGTATTCTTCCCTCATTAAACCAATCATCAAGTACAATGGCCTATTTGTCATGTACCTCACTAGACACCTGCAACAGCTGGAAAGGCCACAGAAGTACCTCACAATGAGGATCCTAGGCATTAAACACATGTCCTACACAGACAGACTCAAACGACTCAAGCTATTCTCTGTCTCATATCACCTACTTGGAGATGATCTCTGTTTGACTTGCAAAGTCATGTCTGACCCAGCTCTTTTACAAATGCTACATCTAAAGACATCCCAATCTCTCTGCACCACACACTGAAGGGACCTCGACCTCATTACCACAATCAACATAACATGCTGGAGGGACAGGTTCCTCACCCAGAGACTGCCCATGCCCTCAAATAGACTTCCCATACAGGTCAAGCAAAGCACCTTGATGACCCTGTTCCAGAGAGATCTTGATGAGTGTATGTATAATAGAAAGTTCACCCTAGGGATCACTCCAGTGGTACTACTTGATGGAGGCACTGGGAATTAATGTCAGGTGGCACAATGACAGGGCACTTCTATGGACTAGGCTTGTAACAGCTCCAGGGCCATTAGCCTAGTACACACCTATGAACCTATAAGAGGAGTAACATTGGCATGACTGATAAAATAGGCCACTGGGTGGGTAACTTATCAAAATACTTATTCCTACAAACATACACACACTTGCCAGATTTGAGAATAGAACCCCTGCCTATCTAGTTATTTGTAATATAGTGTTACACAGTTATCACACACACCACTGAGCTTATTGGGTTGACAACTGACCGAAGGTGCTGATAAGGGGAATGACATCAGCCTGACTGATAAAGTAGGGCAGTGGGTGGGAGACTTATCAAAATACTTCTTCTTACAAACATACAGACATACTCATTTTCCAGGTCTGAGATTAGAACCCCTATCTAGCTAGTGATTTGTACTACACTGCTATGAAGTTATCACAGACGCTACAGAGCTTACTGGGCTGACAACTGGCCAAAGGTGCTGATAAGGAGAATAACATCAACAGGACTGATAAAGTGGGGCACTGGGAAGTGTTGTGGGTGGGAATGGCCTAAAATTGTTTCACCTACAAACACACACTCCCTCACTCTCACATACACAGCTGTCACAAACACACAGTTACCAGTATTGAGACTAGAACCCCTACATATTTAGACTGTATTGTTACACAGTTATTGCATGTGATTCAGAGCTTATAGGGGTCATTGGTGTCCAATGGTACTTCTAAAGTGAATGAAAGCAGCAGATCTTGTGAAGTAGGGCAATGTGAAGTTTACTGAGTGGGAAGGGTCTCATAATACCTGGACCTATAGAAAGACACATACATACACACCCACACACACACCCACACACACACACACACACACACACACACACACACACACACACACACACACACACACACACTCACACATGCAGGTGATGTGATATTATAAACTCAACCTCAGTGCTGTTACACAATGGGGCCCAGCTTTTATGTTGGTGCATGCAACTGTTTACATCTGGTATGCCACTGGCCAAAGCAGGACATCACTGCATGCCATTCAGGGTATCTGTTTGTGTGATTCACTCTGTGCCCCCCTGTGTCTCTGTGTCTCTGTATCACTCTCTGTCTCTCAGTTCCCCACATCTATGTGTGTGTATACTTGACATATGTTGTTATCTGTTGCCCATATGTGTTTGTGTGTGTGTGTGTGTGTGTGTGTGTGTGTGTGTGTGTTTAAAGACAGTTGAGGTGTACATAGCTGTCTGTATGCATGGACATATATACACAATGCAGTCATATATTCTGATGTGGGTTCCAACATGTCCTGTGATTCTCTAAGTGTAGGAGCATGCCCAGTGTGGCCTTCTATAGTTAGATTGGGACTTCATTCCAAAGATAGGTGTACTCCAGTCCAGGGTTTTGTGTGCTACAGCCATGCCTCTCAGGAGTACACAGGACTTTGCTCAGGGTACTTGTTTTGTTTAGCAGACATTTTCTGACATATCTGTAGTCTGAAACTGCAATATATTGTGTCATTACCTAGTGCCAGGCATCCTCAGATCATGACAGTGCTTTACCAGCCGAATATTAGTTGTATAATGCATGGACCCATATTATGAGGGCAGCTATGTAAATTCTTGCCGAACAAGGCCATTTGTGAGGTGTGGCTACAGCTAGTGCAGTACTGAGACATGGCTGTGTAAACAGTCCAGCAACCTGGTGATATACATGCTGGGGATCTCCTTCTTGTGTGGTATCTTTCTAACCTGAAATGTCATATCCTTGTGTGTGCATCCTCTGACTGGTACATTTTTTGGCAGGTTGTCCAGGTGTTTGGCTAGAGGTTTTATCCTTTATACGTAAACTTGTGTTTTTATGGCAAGTTAGTTACATATAATTGAAGTGTGATGTTACAAAATAATACAGACATTACTGTTTCAGAATATATAACCTTCAGACAATTGCTGCTACTGCAAAACCCTCATCCTACCAACTTTTTCAGTATGTAAGGGTGATATTTACAACACATGCCTATCATTGTGCCTTTGTTCCACTTTTATTTCTGCCCTTGTCCAGATATCTTGTTGTCAGAGGTTGGGACCTATGGGTGTGGGCACAGAGTGCATTCAACTGTGCAGGCATGTCCATTATATGTAAAGGCAAACATAATAAAAAAGGATTCTTGAGAATGACCACTGGCAACAGTACCACAAAGCACTTATATTCACAAAAGTCTTGGCACATCTGCTACACGTCCTTAAAGAAGTCACTAATATATGTAGTATATTCCACATAGCACTGTGACTTCCATGTATATCAGTGGCAGAGTAGTGGGTGTCACTGACATGCATAACAATTGGCACTGCAGTTATCTGCACATGGCCCTTTCAAAGGCAGCACTGTACCTTGGGCAGTACAAAATAACTGCCTGGAGAACATGCTGGCCAGATCCAGACAGTATTAACCACACATACACATAGCTCATTGACCCCCTGCATATTGTGCACAGGCAACATGTTTTCATGTATACTGGTAAAGCCCTGCCAATGTGTGCTATGCTGCTATTTCCCTGCAAACATACATGTTACTGCATTTGTGTGGGCATATAGGGGGCACACCTGTCAACTATACACATTTGCAGAGACTGTTCTGATATTTGTTTTACATTTTGGTTCCATTTACCATACTATTGTGCCCTGTCTTGGGGACTAGAGGCATATCAAGAGCCCAGGTCAGATTCTACTGGCATACATTTGAGTTTCAGAATTCTTACCCTTCATAGACTTACTGCAACTGTGGGTCCCGCTGTGCTATCACTGTGTGAGTCTGTAGGGGGTTAATTCAATATTGCTGTCATGTGTGTGCGTTTACCAGACATTCCTCTGTGGTTTTCTACAGCTGACTTGCTGTGTTGGTGTGAGGGGTGGTTATGGGATCCCCACCCTGACATCCATGTCTGTGACCTATGACCCCCCCCCAGTTACCTGTCCCACACATATAATGCAGTTGGATTTGCCACCTTGGGTACTACTGCATAGTGTGTGGAAGCCAGTTTTGACCAGACATTTCCAGGTGTCCCACATAGCTGTCAGTTGTGTGCTGCTATCCCAATAGGCCACCTCATTCCCTTGCATGCATGCATTCAGCATTACCATAGATATGCTAACAAAACATACTATTCAATTCATTTATTGTTAAGAAGACTGACTTACCTTGTGCTTGTGGCAGTTGTGAGGATGGTGCTTGAGGGCCACCTATGTAGGATGCACACAGTACACTGCATATACATGGTATGTTACAGGTAATGTGATGTGTTTGTCATCCATTTTACTGTGTGTGCAAGTCAGAGAGAGGTGTCAGTCCCTGGGATCCCTACAGTGTCAGTATGTGTGCTATGCATTGCCTCTTTGCCAAGGCCTGAGCATACCAGGCATGCCTCCGTCTGCCTATGGGAGCAGGCTCAGGGGCCTCCTCCTGTGAGTCCCTATGTGCCTGTGGGGATCTTAGCAATGGTCGTGGGCTGCATGGCCCTTCCCCATGCTGTTTCTGCTGCAGCTGTTTCCACAGGATCATATTGTGTAGCATGGTACATACTATGAACATGTGTGCACATGTGGCTGGAGAGTACTGCAAGGCTCCACCAGATATGTCAAGGCAGCAGAGCCATGACTTGAGCATCCCAAGCACATGCTCTGTAATGAACCTGGTTTGTGTGTGTGCCTCATTATGGCATTCTTGTGTAGGTGCATGCATTTCTAATGGGTGTCATCATCCACGGTTCCAGTACATAGCCAGCATCCCACACCAGATGGCCATATGGGATGCACCCAATGGCAAATGCCTGGTACAGCTATGATGAATGCCAGATGTGGAAGTCGTGATAGCTTCCAGGGCTGCCAGCACACACATTCATGATAATGCCCTGGGCACATACTTATGGATCAAAGCAATGGCAGCCCCTAACATTTTTCCAGTTAAAATTCCCCCGCATGTATACAGAAATGGTGCAGACTTTGTGGGAAAAAACAGACTGTAATGTGTTTCCATACTTTATACTGTTGTGCTGCAGATGCTGCCTGTATGATTGGCTGACTATGATGCATTCCACCTGCCAGCTATGTTATTTGTACTTCATTGCTTTAATTCTGCTATTTGTCCTTTTTTGCTTTTTTCCTTTCCCATTTCCTCCACTTTTAAGCCCTGAGGCGAGCCGTGCAAACCCAGTGCCCAAATGTAAACAGTCCTGTTATTTCTGGGGTTTTTTGTTTGTATTAGACTGGGTGCGCACCCCACAAACCTGTTTAGCTAATGTAAATAGTTGGAAATGGCCCTCCCCTTGGCGTGAACATGCTTTTCAGTTCATGGACTAAGACAATACAGCCTCAGACACACCACCTTGCTTAGCTGTTCTTAGATAAGCTTATCTCTATACCTTAGGGCTCCAATGTGCTTACAACATGCCTTACACACCCCCTTTTCATGTCTGTTGCTCCTCCTAGTTACACCATCATGCTAGAGTACCTACACAGTTAGGTGCAGTTTGGGACTTAGAAGATTTCTGTGATTCAGTAAATTTCCCCTCATTTGTATACCCCACTGCCTTAGTCCATAGTCACTGCACCTATACAGACCCTTTCCCCTTGACAACCACTTTTCTCTGGTATTGTTTTCATTCTGCATACCATAGACTATAATGGCAAAATGCAGATTTCCCTTAAAACTGACTTTTCAGCTTTTTTTTTATTTTCCTGCCAGTCCCATTTGTGCACCACTGCCCTATGCTTAAATGGCTTGGATCGGTCCAAATAAAGTTTGATTTAAAAAAAAACTGTTTTCCTTGCCAGTGGCCATATATTTGGCCATTGGCATGCCTAACTGCTGTAATACATGCTTTTTGAGAGCTGTCATGCCTCCATTTTGGTTATTTGCAGAAATGTATTCGGTTAGTAACTGAATACATTTCTGCAAATAACATTGTTCATGCATGGATACCTGGCTGCTTGCTGAATTGTTAATTCACCTCATTTCCATGGTTTTCACCAGTAAATGAGGTAGTTAGCATTCTTCAGCTGTATCCATGCAGGAACAGTGTAGGCACACTCATGCATATCAGATCATCTGTTTGCTGGATCACTCGGTGGCCATTTTCCTTGCAGGAATGGCTACACTGTTCCTGCATGGAGAAAATGCATTGATGGATCCTGCTGCTATATTTTGTGTCTGTGATAGAGTTGCTTTCTTTTACCTCCTCCATTTTGTTTTCTTTTTTAAGAAATCTGCTTGGCCTGGTGTTTTTGTTCTATGTGGGAGATAGACATTTACTTGGGCTACACATTTCACATGTTTTTTCGTTTGTTAATTGTCTCTTGACTGATACTTAAATACACACTGACTTTCTGGCCATTTTTCTTTTGCTGAGATTTCAAGCTTGCAGAAACTAAAACACTCCTAAGGATTCCATGCTGGGTGAGGAAATAAACCCATATTTTTTGTCTGTGATAGAGTTGCTTTCTGTTTTACCTCCTCCATTTTGTTTTCATTTTTAAGAATTCTGATTTGCCTGATGTTTTTGTTCTATGAGGGAGATAGACACTTAAATTATATGGGATGCACATTTCACATGTTTTTCATTGGTTAATTGTCTCTTGACAGAATCTTAAATATACAGGGAATTACCAGCCATTTGTCTTTTGCTGAAAAAAATTCAAGCTTGCAGAAACTAAAGCACTGCTGGTATTTCCTGTCCCCTTTCTTGATGTGTTTTTTAAACCTGGTGATTTTTAAGTTTGTTGATATGGTTTTTAAACCTGGTGATTTTTAAGCCATCCACTCCTACTGTAAATTGAGCTTAAATAGCTCTTCCCTTTCTACACTGCTGTTGATGTATTATTTGTCTTTCCTTTTGCTTGTATTGAAAAGGTGCATTTTGCCTCTCATTGTCTGTTCTACTGTTTTAATTTATCTCACTTCATTATCTACTTAGCTGTTGGAAAAAGTAGTATATTTTATACAATCTAGAAAGCACTTGTTTTTACATCAAGAGGTCAGTGGATGTTCCTTCCAGTGCACTGGGAGGTAGCCTGGTCTGTTTAGGTTGGTGAAACACTTAAGATTTCTGCATGTAGTTTTATTGGGTGAAGGGCTTATTAATCAGCTTATCTTGTTTTTAGTGCCTTTATCAGTTCGGTACAATTGAGTGGCCCTTGGCTTATTTATACAAAGCAAAGTACTTTTATTGAATAATCAAACTTTTATAAGCTGTTAAAATATACTGATGTATTTGTATCTTTAAGTTTGTTTGTGGTAGCATTTTATATCTTTTAAGTTTGTTTGTGGTAGCATTTCACTCCGAACACTCCTTTACTGTGCTTTTCCATTGGGAGGATTGGGATTGTTTGTCTGGTGCCTGTAGGTGTTTGCCTGGTCTGTCAGAGTTGAACGACACACAAAAGAGCTCTAAATATTGTTTCACTTTTCTTATAAACTGTGACTGGACTTCAGCAGTTTCAAAAACAAAAATAAAATCTGCGCTGTCTGCTGCTGCTTTAAGTAGTTAATTGCACTGTATTACATTGTACCTGCCAGTTGCAGGGCTGTTGTAGGTAGCTTGTGTGGTCTTGTTACACTTGAGCTCCAAACCAGCTACTCTGCATTTAGAAGCTGTTTTTCTGTACCCTTGTGGCAGAAGTGTGCTGATCTATCACATTTAACTGTTTTGCTACATTAATTTGTGCCTTTTAAACTATTTTTTCTGCCTGTGATTGCTTCATTACCTGCACTTCTTTTGCACTGTAATATTGCTTAGACATAATAGACTAGATCCAACCTTGCTGAATCTATCCTGCTTTTGATATACTTGAACTCAAATCCAGCCATTTTACATTAAGAATCACTCCCTGCACCCTTGTGGCAGAAGAATGTGGATATAGCCTTGTATGAGCTGGGGATTGCTGGAAGAAGATCACTGTGTGATTTTCTATTGGCAGACTAGTTTAAAACTGTTTAATTTCACCTGTATATAAGCCTTGCATTTGCTTCTAGCTATAAACCACACAACGGGTGTTAGTGGTGCCCTGTATAGTAGCAAACTCCAAGAAACTATTTTTCCCCTAGATGTTTGTTAGCTGAACTCTCCCAAGCCTTCCCTGCTGTACTGCAATCAACTCAGCTATGTACTGCTGCACTGTGGGCAACTCAGCTGAGCAGTGTCACCACACTCCTTCACCCCTAATCTTCAACAGAATAAGTTCCCCTTGTTTAGATAATCAAGTTAGTCCTAGAGCAAAAGCTAATCCAACTTGACAACTCCCCAACTAGTACTTAAGGTTTAACCTGCTACAATGGACAGCCAGTTTCCCAACATCTCACCAGCTAGCCTGATTGACATGGGCATCCTTGGACAATGTAGTAATTGCCTCATGTATGCTGACAACCACTTGCTCCCCAAAGCAAACAAATACAGTATGTGAGAGATGTAACTGCACCATGAAGCTGAAATCAATCCTCTCATGTAAAAATAAACAAGACATCAAGCAAGTTGTCAGTACACATACCACTACTCTCATACAAGACAAAATCAAGTCACATAGACCCACCTATGTGGAGGTACTCACTAAGAGCCTACCAAAGGACCAGAGACCTCCCAAGCACAAACAGATCATACATAATGGAACATGAACAGACTCCACTTGATACAGCAACAGACATATAAGTGTCTCAACAAATAAGCCCCTAAAGAAAAACACCTCAAAACCTAATGTCCTGGTCATAGGTGATTCCATAATGAGACACACAGATGTCCCCCTCACCAGGCTGGACAAGGAGAAAGTCACATTTAGCTGCCTGTCAGGTGCCAGGATCCATCAAATCACACAATAACTCAAGTTACTCAACAACAATTAACGTTATGACTCTCATAGTACAAGTTGGAGTGAATGACTTGAGACATACCTCTCTGGACTATATGAAGAGAGACATGACTGAACTCTCAGATTATGTCCCTCAGACAGGTATGTCCCTAGCACTAATTAGCATTTTACCTTCACCCAGGATGATGCCACAATACAGGCAAAACATGATTGACTTCAACAATTGGCTTAGCTTCTGGTGTCACTTCAAGGAGTTCCGCTATCTCTCAGTCTGGGAAGACATGGTTGACAGACCATGCTGCTTTGCCAGAGATGGTATTCACCTATCTCCTCTAGGCTTTTGGATACCGGCAAAGATGCTGCCTTCCCCACAGTGCCTTTTTAAGCAATGTCAAAATAAAAACATTCCCAATGTAAAGAAATCCACTGAAGACAAACTCAAGGTTATGCTACTTAATGCCAGGAGACTCAACAGAAAACTGCACTGCCTGGAAGCACTCTTAACCTTGGAAGATTCTGACATGTGTACAGTCACTGAGACTTGGTTCAAGGCTGCAGAGAGTACCCCAGCCATACAAGGCTACAGTGCCTTCCACACATTCAGACCCCAAAACGAGCATGAAAGAACCAAAGGTGGAGGTGTATCCATCTTCATTAAATCCAAATACTCATCAAGACTGGTTAAAAGTATGACTCTCTAGAGCTACTCCAGGTACAATTAACTATAGGTAAAACACCATACCACTCCATTGCTAACTATAGGTTCCCCACCATGAACCAAAAGAAACACACTGATTACCTCTGCTTGCTAAAATTATTCCTTATACAGTTAAACACTTTAGTCATGGGAGATTTCAACTATCCTTACATAGATTGGACAACATACATGAGCAGAAATGTGATCATCCTAAACTTCCCAGATCTTGTTAATTCAAATGCTCTGGAACAACTAGTCTGCATTAGTAACTGTATTTAGAGCACAACCTAAAGCTGTTTACTGAATTTCCTGTTTGCACTTATTTTTAAAATCGTTTTTTTCTCAGAACTTGCATTTTATCTGTCTTTGGCCTAGCACTCTTGTGTGGGGTCATTTACTGCACTGTTATAACTTGTGAATACTTGTGAACCTCTGCTATCTCTGAAAAAAACAAAAAAAAACAAAAAAAAAATCTTGCTTTTTTCCCACTTTTCTGAGATTTAAAAAAGTTCAGTTACAGGCTTGCTGTTCTTGAACTGTTTGTAAGTTTCTGTGAGGCCATTTTTTGAAACTGTAGTTTTATTGGCCATTTTGGGTCAATTCCAAAACTCCTTCATCTTCCTCTCTTAAAACCCTCTTTTACGTGGTTGTGCACATTTTTGTGCATAGCGCAACAGTGGGCAGTGCCGCCTAATTGGGTTTAAACTATTCCTGGCTCCACAAAGTCTGCTCTTCACTTTTTCCCTTAGAACTGCTCTATCTCTCAATTTAAACACCATATTCTCATTCTAAGGTCCTTCACTGGTCCAATTAAGTAATCCTACAAGTTAGCACTATTAAACCATAAGCACTACTTACTCTTATACTCTCTACGACTACCCTGTCCCCTATTGGTCTGTCTTAAATTCAGTTTCCCTATATTACTCTAGCATGTCCAAAGGTCAGTCAATGGTTTCGTCTCCAGTCCAGCTGGTTAATCTGGGAATTTTGAGGCAATGTTACAACTGTCTCATGTACACGGATAACCCTCTCCTCCTCCAAACAGATTCAAATATATGTGAGAGATGCAACTATTTAGCCAAACTGGAGGCTGAGCTCTCTCATCTCAAAACTGGTGTAACCAGTCAGGAGGAGAAGGTAAACTCAAACAACACAATTCCAGTATCATATAGTCCCACCACATCAGCGAACCAAACACATAAATATACAAAAACATACTCAGAGGCTCTAAATAAAAATCTACCTAAGCAACAGAGACCTCCAAAGCAGACATCCAAGCAAACGCTACCTCAAAACAAAACACGCACAACACATAGCCCACAAAGTCAGTGTGCCAAGCAGCCACAGCCCTTAAGGCTGAATAACACTCCTGATACTCTTGTAATAGGTGACTCTATTGTCAGACACACTGACATCCCACTCACCAGGCTGAATAAAGAGAAGGTCACGGTGAGCTGCCTGTCAGGTGCTAGGATCCGCCACATAACGCAAGCACTCAGGTCACTCCAAAGCAAATACAAATATGACTCAGTCATTGTACATGCTGGTGTGAATTACCTGAGACGTACCTCCCTGGACTACATGAAAAGAGACATAGAGGAGCTCTCTGATCATGTAGTCTAGGTTGGTATGACCCTGACCTTGAGCAGCATCTTACCCTCACCTAGAATGATGCCACAGTACAAAGACAAAATGATTGATTTTAACAATTGGCTAAAATTTTGGTGTCATTCAAAGGGGATCCCGTGTCTGTCAGCCTGGGATGACATGCTCGACAAGCCACGTTGCTTCGCTAGGGATGGCTTGCACCTGTCACCACTGGGCTTTCAGATATTGGCAAAGGCTCTTGCCACCCCCATAGTGCCTTTTTTAGGCAAGGCTCAAAAGTCAAACCCACCCCCATAGACAGCACAAGGAACAAGAAACTAAGGGTAATGCTGCTAAACGCCAGAAGTCTTAACCTTAAGATGCATGCACTTGAAGCTCTCCTCAGTATGGAGAACATCGATATCTGTGCAGTGACAGAAACCTGGTTCAAGGCTCCAGAGAGCACCCCAGCACTACCAGGCTATACCTCATATCATGCTTTTCGGCCCCAAAACCCGGACCGAACCACAAAAGGAGGGGGAGTTTCCATATTTATCAAGGATATCCACACCTCCAGGTTAGTGGCATTGCACGAAGTATCGGAGACCATCCATGTGCAATTAACAGTGGGCAAGACTGTTTTTCAGTTTATAGCATCCTGCAGACCACCCTCTCAAAGTCAGGAATCCCACTCGGCTTTCCTGAAAATATTGGAGAACATGAAGATCTCTCCGAACACCATTATATTGGGCGACTTCAACTACCCAAACATTGACTGGGAGCACTACTCAAGCCCCAGCACCTTAGCCCAAAGGTTCCTGGAAATTATAAACTCAAATGCTATGGAACAACTAGTCACCACTCCCACAAAAGGGGACAACATACTAGACCTGATCATTACCAACATGGGGACTCTATGCTCCACACCAGAAGTATATCCCTCATTGGTAAGATCAGACCATAAATTAATCTCACTGGATGTCCACATCCCGACCCCACCCCCAGCCCAGAAAACCACAGTGAAAAACTTCTCAAAAGCAAACTTCTCACTTCTCAAAACTGAAGTGGAATCCTTCAAGGCCCCAGGGCCAGTGGAAACTACGGCCCAAACTGCAGAATCCTATATAAACGCATTCTACGGACATCTCCAGGAATGCATGGATCATGCTATCCCAAACAAAACCAAGACCCAATCATCCAAAGGCAGGCATCCAGTCTGGTGGACCCCTGCCATAAATAAACTGTGCAACAGAAGGAGGAAGCTACTATATGATAGAGCAATATCCCTAATAGGGAAGGCATCTCTGATCAGTACTAGCAAAAAATTATGATCCCTCATAAAATCCTCCAAGGCCAGCTTCGAGAGAAAAATTGTACAGGACACCAAAGACAATCATAAGACTTTTTTCAGTTATGTTAGAAACCTGAGATGCAACTCCCAGACTTGTTCTGAGTTGATTCTAAATGACAAAAAATACACTGAACCCACAGACATCGCCAATATCCTGGCAGACAGGTTCAGTGCAAACTTCTCCACCCCCTCACCCCCAAAAGAGCAAGTATCTATCCCAGCAGAGGGCTGCCTCCCAAACATCTCTGATGCTCAGGTGAAGGCTGCCCTCTCCAAAGCAAAAAACACTGCTTCCATGGGACCAGATGGCATCCCAGGTTGCGTCCTACATGAACTCCAAGAGGAACTAATCCCTCAAATAAAACAGCTATACAATCTCAGCCTCACTACAGGATATGTACCCACAGAATGGCGTACAGCAACAGTGGTCCCACTCCACAAAGGTGGAGCCTCTACGGACCCTGGAAACTATCGCCCCATAAGCCTGACTAGCTTAGTCTGCAAGGCTATGGAGAGGATCATCATGGAGCTCATAAACAAAGACATTGGAGACCTACAGACACTAGATCCTACCCAGTCCGGCTTTGTCAAGGGCAGATCCTGCCTTTTGAACCTGGTTGACTTCTTCGAAACAGTCACCAAAGCCATAGATGAAGGGAAGGTAGTCCACACAGCCTATCTGGACCTTGCAAAGACATTTGACACAATACCCCACTCGGGCATCATAGATAAGCTATCCAGCTTAAATATAAACCCCTATGTCACAAGATGGGTCGCAAACTGGTTCAAAGACAGAACCCACAGAGTGAGAGTTGCTGGAGCCATGTCAGATTCGAAACCAGTCACAAGTGGCATCCCACAGGGTTCTGTCCTGGGACCACTCTTGTTCAGTATATACTTTTCCGAGGTACAGGCAAACGTGGGAGGACTATGGCTCACCAAGTTCGCAGACGACTGCAAACTGGGCGCCATAATCAACTCTCCAGCTGACACAAACATCCTTCAAAAAGGTCTCACAGAGACAGATAACTGGTGCCAGCGCCATGGTCTAAAGCTAAATGCCAAAAAATGTATAGTCATACCCTTTGGCAAAAACAATGTGCCCACAAATTACCACATAGGCGGAAACCCATTAAGTACAGAGAAAGTTATTAGGGACCTGGGGACCTAAGTTGATAGCAATCTCTCCTTTGAAAACCACATTGCCAAAGTGGTTAGAAAGACCTTCTACATAGCCCACCTCATCACGAAGGGTTTCACATCTAGATCAAGAGAGGTAATCGTGCCCCTTTATTCATCCCTCATCAGGCCCATCATAGAATACAATGCCCCTTTTGGGATGTACCTTACCCGACACCTGCAGCAATTAGAAAGACCCCAAAAGTATCTCACCAAGAGGATCAAGGGTCTCAAACAGATGCCATATGCTGCTCGGTTAAAAAAACTCCAGCTCTACTCACTTGCATACCGCCTACTTCGAGGCGATCTATGCCTGATATACAAAGCTATGTCAAATCCAGAATTAATGGACATGCTCCACCTCAGTAAATCTAAATCCCTTAGAGCCACATGCTCAAGGGACTTGAACCTCAGCACAGAAATAAATAGAACTTGCTGGAGGGACAGGTTCATAACCCAGAGGCTCGCTTCGCTCTGGAATAGAATTCCAGTTCATGTGAGGCAGAGCACCTCACTGAATCTCTTCAAGAAGAATCTCGATAGGTGAATGGGAAATCATAGGTTTGTCCCGGGGATTACTCCCATGTCACTATTAGACAGAGGCACAGTAAACTAAACCTTAAAGGGCACAGTATACTCAAATCAAGGGGTGGCGTAAGCCATACAGAATCGGGCTAGGCTTTTAATTGCCTCAGGGCAGATAGCCTAGTATGAACCTATGAACCTATGAACCTATGCACCCCTTCAAGGGGCTTGAATGTCCTGGACCTGGTACTTATCAACATGGGGCATCACTGCACGACCACCTGTGTGTTGCCCTCCCTGGTGAGGTCAGACCATAAATCTGTCTTGTTTGAAGTAAAGATCAGAGTGGACACTCCCACAGGAGCAAATAAACTGAAAAATTTCTCCAGAGCAAATAATGACCTACTAAGTGAAGGTATAAAAAGTTTCAAACCACCTGCTAACACAGCCAGCAATGACTTCTATGTAGAGGAGTACACAAATGCTGCATATAGACATTCAAATAACTGTATAGACCTGGCTGTACCAGTTAGGATCAAAACCAGATCCTCTTGAAGAAACAGACCACCCTAATGGACCACAAGAATAAAAAGGTTATATAACAAAAGGAAGAAAGTGTTATCCAAGAACAAGAGGGAGCTTACTCACCAGAGGAAGAATACCCTCCACAGCTTGAACACACAAATCAGATATCTTCTAAAGTCCTCTAAAGCCAATTGCAAGGCTAAATTAGCATCTCTAGCTAAAGAGAATCATAAGGCTTTTTTTAGCTATGTACAAAATCTTAAAGGGAATGCCCAACTATGTGCCGAACTGACTGTGGACAGTACTACTTACATTGAACCTGAAGAAATTGCCAACATACTGCCAGACAGATTTGGTGCAAATTTCACCACCCTGTCCCCACCAGACACACCTCAAAACATCCCTGTCACCAGTCCACTACCAAGCAACTCCAAAGAGCAGGTCATATCCACCCTCTCCAAGGCCAAAAACACAGCCTCCATTGGACCAGATAACATCCCAGGCTGCTTATTAAACAATCTAAAACAAGACCTAATGGAACTACTTGGCACTCTCTTCAATTACAGCCTGAGCACTAGCTATGTTCCAGCAGAGTGGAGAACAGCAACAGTAATTCCCTTACTCAAAGGGGTCCATCAACCATCAACCAACCCTGGCACCTATAGATCCATAAGCCTAACCAGCCTTATCTGCAAAACCATGGAAAGATTCATCATGGACCTTATCAACAAGGACACAGGCAACCTCCAAACTCTTTACCCAACCCAGTTTGGCTTCATTAAGGGCTGGTCTTGCTTATTAAACCTGGTGGACTTCTTCAAGAATGTCACCAAAGCCCTGGATGAGGGCAAAGCAGTACATACCTCCTATCTTGACCTAGGACACAATCCCCCACTCAGATATCATTGAGAAACTCTCCCAGCTTGGGATTAACCCATGCATCACTAGATGGGCAGCAAACTGGCTCACTGACAGAACACGTATTGTCAAAGTTGGGGATTCCACCTCCACCAGTAGACCAGTTACCAGTGGTGTACCACAGGGATCTGTGCTGGGTCCTCTGCTATTTAGAATCTATTTCGAAGATGCCCAGGTGAAAGTAGATGGCCTGTGGCTTACCAAGTTCACAGATGACTTCGAACTAGGTGCAATCATTGAGATCCCCAGTGATGTTAACATATTACAAAAGAGGCTAACACAGACTAATGATCTGTGCCAGAGTCATGGTCTAAAACTAAATGCAAAAAAGTGAGTCATTATCCCCTTTGGCCATGAAGTAGCCCCTGCAAATTACATTATAGATAGGACCACCTAAGCTCAAACACAGTGGTGAGAGACTTGGGAACACAGGTTGACAGCAATTTAAACATTGATCACCATGTCTCCACAGTGGTAAGAAAAGCCTTCTACATTGCGCATCTCATAAATAATGGCATCACATCCAAGACTAAGGATGTTATAACTCCTCTATACTCGATGCTCATCAGACCACTAATTGAGTATAATGCTCCCTTTTGCATGTACCTCACCAGAACACTTGCAACAACTGGAGATACCACAGAAAATTCTAACCAAGAAAATTGAGGGCATCCAAAAAATTACCTACGTGGAAAGACTGAATGCCCTGTCTCTGTACTCTGTGCCCTAAAGGCTGCTGAAAGGTGACCTGTGCCTGGCCTACAGAGCTATCTCTAATACTGCCCTAATGGAAATGCTGCATATCGACAAATCAAATGGGACAAGATTCATCCACTCCAGGGATCTCAGCCTAGCCTGTGATATAAACAGAGCATGTTGGAGAGACAGATATGTCTCCCAGAGATTGCCACTCCTCTGCCATAAACTCCCACTTCACGTGAAGAAGAGTTCTCAAAGACCCTATTTAAGCACAACCTTGACAATTGCATGAGACACCATAAATTGACTCCAGGGGTGGCACCTATGCCCCTCTTGGACAGGGGCAGTTTGTGCTAATCACTTATTCTGTCTGCTAACAATGACCATCTAACCATGGTCAACTAGGGAACAATGGTATTACATGGCTAGGCTTGTTAAGGCCCTATGGCCATTAGCCCTAGTAACCTCCTATAAACCTGTGAACCTACATTCTATTTTTGCTGCTAGAGTCTTATATTCTATTTGTCATTTTCCTGTTTAAAGTTGCATTCCAGTGCCTTTTTGTTTGTTACAGTACTGTTTTTTATCTACCCCAGTCCCCACTGATACATTGCCTCTATAAATTTCACACATTTGTATGACTCTTGGCTCATTATCTCAGAGCTAAGCAATGATTGGTGTCCTTGCCTTAGTATTTGGAGTATTTCTGCTATATCTAACACTTTCCCAATTTCTCCATCTCCAGCCTGGTGGATATGGGCAACCTGAGACAATCTAGCAATTATCTAATTTTTCACTGACAATCAACTAATCCTTAGAGAAACCCATACAGCATGTGAGGGATGTAATTACACAATGTAATTGGAGGCAAGACTCTCATACATAGCATTATCACCATCATCATCAATCCCCTTTATTTTCTACATGGGGTTGGGGTGTCACATCAACAGTCATCATCTCTCGATTTAGCACCACTCTCCTACCTTCTTCAATGATCATGCCCGACTATCATAGGTCTTCTCTGTCACAATCCATCCATCTCTTTGCTAGACACCCTTGTTTCCTCTTGCCTTCTTCCTGTCGGTCCCAAATCTTCTTCAGCAGATTGTCTTCTGATTTTCTACACATGTGCCCAAACCACAGTAATCTGTTCTTGTTGACCTTCTCTGCAATTGGAGCCACTTGAGCTTCTGCTCTGATGTCCTCATTTCTTCATCTGTCCCACAGAGTACATCCTACCACTCACCTCATGCACTTCATCTCCATCACCTCTACCGTCCTCAACTGTCCTGCCTTTTTTGCCCAGGTTTCTGCATTATACAGTAGTACTGGTCACACCAATGTTTTGCATGCCTTACTTTTCAGCTTCTTTGTTATTCTTCTGTCATACACTACCCACAATACCCTGTGCTGGTTGGCTGCAGCCTCTCTGATTCTACCTTTGCCTTCCTCATTCAGATTTCCCTTCTCCTCAACCACCCCTCCCAGACACTTGAAGTTATTAACCTGTTACACTATTTTCCTTTTATCTCAGTTTTCATCTTCTTCTGATTTTCTCCATTTGCTGCCATCATGCCTGTCTTATCTGTATTCAGTTTCATTCCATGTGCTTTCAGTTTTGCATTCCATTCCCTTATCCTTTGCTGAAGTTAAGAGTCCGCCTGTAATGCCACATCATCTGCAACTTTGTTAATCTGTCTTCTCCAACAGCAGTCTTAGAACTGAACCTTGGTGCACACCCTGTCCCACAGGAAACCTCTGTGAGACAGAACACTGTTTGCACTCAAGTCATTGGATCCTTGTATTACATAACCTGCTCTAATTCTACCAATGCTTCTGGGACTTTGAACCACTACAGAACTGCCCAAAATCAGCTTTCTTGGGACCTTGTCACATGTTTTCTCCAAGTCTAGGAATGCCCATTTGGACTCTTTCATCATTTCTAGCTTCTTCTCAACTATCTGTCCACTATAAACATCGAATTGGTTATGCTGCATCATGAGCAGAATCCAAACTCCTCATCTCCCATTTTACATTCTACTACTTTGCATATTCATTTATCAATCACCCTCTCAAGAACTTTCATACAGTGTGACATGAGTTTGATACCTCTGTACTGTCCACAGTTGTGGATGTCTCCTTTGTTGTTTTATGCTGCCACTAGTATGCTTTTTCTCCAGTCATCTGGGATGCATCTTTCTCTCTATACTGCTATGAGTACCTTAGTGATTTCTCTCCTATCTCACCCAGCATCTTGATCATATCTATTGTGACCTCATCTGAGCCTGCGGCTTTCCATGACTTCATTTTCATTAGTGCTGTTCTCACTTCTTCTAGGGTGGGCACCTCCTCTTCTTTCATCATAGGCTGTGTCTGGGGCAGTACTGGTATTTCCTTATTCAGAAGCTGCTGAAAATATACCTTCCATTTGCCTTTGATTTCCAGTGGGCTGGTGAGCAGGATGTTACTGGCATCCCTTATGAATGGTGTCTCACTATCTTCTTTATCATTATGTCATTACCTTGCAAGTCAATGGAGTTTCTTTATGTCATCTACTGAGTCACTTTCCAGAAGCTGGTAGAGTACCTCTGATGCCTTGTTCTTTGCTACTGCAACTACTCTCTTAATCTCTTTGTTAGCCAACCAGTATTCCTTCTTAGCCTGGTCCATCATTTCTATCTCCCACTTTTTCCTGTACTCTGTCATTTGATGACTTCCTCTCACATACAAGCACTCAAAATAACAATCAAGTTGTCAATAACACAAACACACACACACACGCACACACACGCGCATGCACACACACACACACACGCACACACGCACACACGCACACACACACACACACACACACACACACACACACACACACACACACACACACACACACTAGATCCATCATAAAAAACAATATTTGCTAAAGCACTAAAACTAAGTGTTCCTAAACCCCATAGATCACCCAGATACTCGACTTATATCAATTACTCTAAGCAAAATAAAAGACACTCTACTGAAACAACACCCAGCATCAGACATTTAACCATACCCCATGTTGCCTCAACTACAAAGCCTCTTAGACAAGCCAACACACTACCCAGTACTCTAGTCATTGGATACTCCATTGTGATACATAATGATGCCCCACTTGCCAGGCTGAACAAGAAAAAAAATCACTGTTAGTTATCTGACAAGGGCCTGGATCCACCAAGTCATGCAGGTTACTGAACCACAAGTAGCAATATGATTCAGTCATAGTCCATGTGGCTGTAAATGACCTGAGACATATCTCCCTGGACTATATGAAGAGAGACATTATGGCCCTCTCAGAAAATGTGTCCCAGACTGGCATGAGCCTAGCATTAAGCAGGATTCTACCATCACCAAAGATGATATCACTATAAAAATAGAAGCTGATTGATTTTAACAATTGGCCTTGTTTCTAGTGTCATTTAAAGGGGATACAATATTTGTCAACATGGAAGGATAAGGTCAACAGATAAAGCTGCTTTGCCAAGAATGGTCTGTACCTGTCTGTGCTAGGCATTTGAATGTTGTCTAAAACATTGTTCTACCTCATACTTCCTTTTTTAGGCAATGCCAAATTGGCAAACCTTCCAACTTAGCAAAATCAACCCAAGGGAATCTAAAGGTGTTATTGCTCAATACAAAGAGCCTAAACAAAAAACTCTACTTCTTCCAAGCTCTTCTCACTTGGAAAATGCAAACATCTATGTAGTTACTGAGACATGGTTTAAAGCAGCAGTGAGTCTTCCACACATTTTGACACATATATGGAATAAAAGCAGAAATATCTCAATTTACAAAAAAAACAAACATACTCTAAGGTTGGTAAAATAGGATGACATGCTTGAGCTTCTCCAAGTCCAAATTACCATAGCGTGAGTCCCATATCATATCTTTGCAAGCTATAGATCACCCTCTATAACCCACAAAACTCATAGCTCATACTAAGACCTACTGTTGCCACTTGAAATTCAACCCAACACCATATTCATGGGGACTGTAACTAATGTCCTTTTAACTGGAAATCCCACACAACCTAAAACTTGCAGGCCAGAGATTCTTAGACTTTTTAAAGACAAATACCATGGATGACTTAGTACTGGATCTGGTACTCACAAATATGGGGAAATGCTGCACCCTCCCTAAAGTATAGTGCCCTCTCTGATAAGGTCAGACCACAAAGCTGTCTCCTTTGAAATAAAAATCAATGTTGTGACCCCAGCAAACCCTGTAACAACTCTAAGGCAAATTACCTATTAAGTGATTACCTGACAAAATTTCAAGACCTTCCAAACTGGACAACAATACTGGGTATGCAAAACTGTAAGCAGAAAGTCTGTACAGTTATGTTAATAGTTGCATAGAAACAGATGTGCTTACCAGAAACAAGCCCAGAACAAACTAAAAAAACAAACCTCCCTGTGAAATCAAGACATGAACAGATTATACAGCAAAAGGAAAAAAAAGTCATAGCTAAAATCAGGAAATACAACACCTAGCAGGATAAAATCTCCCTCAACCAGGGTAAACAAACAACTAAGTAAGCAAATTAAGTCTACCAAAGCTAATTTTGAGGTAAAGATAATCTCCCAGGCCAAGAACAATCACAAGACTTTCTTTTGATATATCTGAAACCTCAAATAATGTGCACAACAGTGCACTCAACTGATTGTCCATGGAGGTATTTACACGGAGCTGAACAATATAGTAAATCTACTGGTAAACAAATTCAGTTCCAGTTAACCCCCCTTCCAGCCATGCACAAGAAAACCATCAAACATGACCCCCTAACTATCATTAGAGAGCAGGTTCTAAATGTGCTCTCTAAGGCTAAGAATACTGCATCAATGGGCAGCAATACTAGCCCAGGATGCTTCCTAAATAGCATAAAATATGAGCTATTGGGACCTCTGGAGTCACTATTTAATCATAGCTTCCAGATAGATATTGTTACACATTTCTGGAGGACTGCAATGGTCATCCCTCTGCACAACAGCTGTCCTTCAATGAGTGAGAGATCTGGAGAGAACCTGAACAAAATCCAAGGCATCCACTGTTTTCAACAAAAAATAAATATATTTTAAGCTTGCATTGCACTTTTTAAACAGTATTTTGCTTGATTGCTGTTTCATTTTTACTGTTTTACTGCTGCACTTTGAAGTTCTAGTTTTCCTAGTGGTTAATTTGTGTTAAAACTGTTTAATATCACCTGTGTGTAAGACTCATGTTTGTGCATACCTGCACCTTGCTCTGGGGTTTCCAATGCCATGTATAGACACAAACAAATAAAAACACAATTTTCCCTCGATGAGTATTGCCCATGCCCTAGCCCAGCAATCAAGGAGCCTCAATCCTCACCACTAACACTAGTGAAGGCGTCTCATATAGGAGGAAAGGATAACAAATACACATAGTAAAGTGCAATTTCCCTTAAGAGGACATAGAGATCACAGCCAGTCCAAGGCTGGTCACTCCCTTGCTCTCCAGGTCCCCAATAAGACTCCCCACTGGCACAGCTATAGGGTCCAGATCACAGCCTAGCGGGCAAGCTAAAACCTCCAGGACCCTTTCTGTCCAACCAGTGCTTTGTGTCCCTGCCCAAGTAGCTGACACACACACTTTGAGATAAGAGTTTATACAACCACACAGACACTCCTGGGGAAGGCTGGCACAGGTTCTCCAGCTGTGACCCTTTTACTCAGACTATATGGTAGTACCACTTGCCACCACCTAGCTAATATTTATCAGCAACTCAAAGGCCCTTAAAAGGATGTCCAGTTATTACTGTGCAATATTATTATCAAAGTGGTAGTATAACTAAACAGTCAAGACTTAGAGTGACTTGGTACAGTAATCACTATAAATA
The DNA here is from genome assembly GCF_019279795.1 of Protopterus annectens. Taxonomy (NCBI): domain Eukaryota; kingdom Metazoa; phylum Chordata; order Ceratodontiformes; family Protopteridae; genus Protopterus; species Protopterus annectens. The sequence continues at coordinate 611,997,079 of NC_056732.1, read as the reverse complement.
TGCAATGTACTCTAGAGCTTAAATTATCTCTAGACAAAACAGCCACTGTTGAAAGGTTTAAAAATATTTAATAATAAATACTAAAATACAAGACAATACTTCTTACTACACAGTGCTAGTCAAGAGCTCAAAGATCACAGAGAAATACTTAAAATATTTCAGTAGTACAGTTCTGACATCACAGAAAAATACTTAGTCTAATCTTTCTAGTTGCTATCTATTTCTAAGATAAGATAACTTACATAAGAAAACAGAGTGCTGATGAGTTGGATGGTCAAGACAAAAATGCTTAATAATCTCTGGTTCTCTCTGTTTAAATTAAAATTGCAGTTCTGATTCACATTACATCATTCTTCACACTTTCCTGGGTTCCCAGGCTAACAGAAACTGCATTTGCATTCTTAATATCTCCTTTTGTTATCTTGCAGCTGGTCAGGAAGCAGAGCAATATAAATACATTTGCATGTTTAAATCTATCAATTTAACTCTTGGTTAAAACAATAGCAAGAATGGCTTCATCTAGACCCTTCGGCACCACTGTCTACATCAAAGGGTCACAACTTGCTTTACTTTGGTCAGTAGAGTGCACTGTTGTCACATTTTTTCAGTTCCACAGGTAGCACTATTTCTTTACATTTAAGACAACAAGCATGTAGTTTACATTCATATTTACAAATGGCAGAATTATCTGCAATATTCTATCTGGCTAGGCTGGCAGCCTTCATCTATCTTTACCCACTCTTCACAACTATAACCAATTGATTATGGCATAAAAACTCCTTTACAATCCAGACAATACTCCTGCACTAAAAAACATTATCACTCCCTATAACAATCCCAGACCTCTTCAATCTTCTAACAGACTGCTAGTTAGGACTATCAAAACTAATAACTCAGCTGGTGACTCTCTCTTTGCCAACTCTGCAGGTAGATCCTGGAACTCACTCCTAGCTGATATTACTTTACTTACCACCCTGCGTCAATTTAAGACAAGACTCAAACAATATTTGACAGTAAACTGGCTATATCAATGCATCAAACCAGACTAACTCTCCTCTACTATGAGTTAATAACTATAATTTAGCTTAGTTGTGTTACTTAATTCGGATTTACACTCGGGATTATCTCTAACCTTGGAATTTGTATAATTTGTTAAGTATGTATCTATTGTATATATTGTATCTGTAATATTAACTGCTTATCTTGGAGCTTTTCTCCCCGGGCCTCTGCTGGAAATGGACATGAATCCAGTTGGACTATCCTGGTCAACAAATGTAAAATAAATAAATAAAAATAAAATGTTCCATATTTCATAGCATAGGCTAGATTCAGATTTGCTGAATCTAGGATGCTTGGTATTACCTGAGCACTAAAACCAGCAATCTTACATTAAGAAGGCCCTCCTGCACTCTTGTGGCAGAAGCGTGTAGCCCAGAACCCATCTGAGTTGAGGATTGCTGGAAGAAGGCTCAGTTTGGGCCTTCCTATTGGTTAATTTGTGTTAAAACTGTTTAACATCACTTGTGTTTAAGCCCCATGTTTGTGCATACCTGCACCTCGCTGTGGGGTTACCGCTGCCATGTATAGACACAAAAAATTAGAAACACAAATTTCCCTTGATATCTGCTAGAGAACAGTCCTTAGCTCCACTGACTTTCTGTGCACAACACAGTTTCACATTGCTACCTAGACAGCAACTCAGTTGCGCATTCTGAGGTATTGATACAGTCTACCTCCCTTAGCCCTCCACAAAATAGCTGCCTTTATTAGTCTCACAAGCAATACCTAGCCCATCTAGGCCATCCCTACTAGTTACTGCATACAATGTATACCTGCCATAATGGACAGACAGTTTCCCACCATTTCTCCAGCCAACCTAATTGACATGGGCATCCTGAGGCAATGTAGTAATTGCCTCATGTATACTAACAACCACTTGCTCCTAAAGCAAATGAACATAGCATGTCAGAGATGTAACTATACCATGAAATTAGAATCACTCTTCTCACATAAAAATATACAAGACATACAACAGTTTGTCAGCACACACAGCTCCCCTCCTACACAAGATAAGGTCAAGACACATAAATTCACATACACGGAGGTACTCACTAAGAGCCTACCAGAAGACCAGACACCTCCCGAGTGTAAACAACATACACATACTGGTACACAAACAGAATCCATCCCTACACATAACAACACACATATCAGTGTATTCAACAATTAAGTCCCTAAGGCAAAACACCTCAAAACGTAATGTTCTGGTCATAGGTGACTCAATAGTGAGACACACATATGTCCCCCTCACCAGGTTGAACAACGAGAAGGTCACAGTCAGCTACCTGTCAGGTGCCAGGATCCATCAAATCACACAAGCATTCAAGTTGCTTAGCGACAAGTGCTGTTATGACAAGTACTGTTATGACTCTCTCATAGTACATTTTGGTGTAAATGACTTGAGACATACCTTTCTGGACTATATGAAGAGAAACATTACTGAACTCTCAGATTATGTGTCCCAGGCAGGTATGTCCCTAGCCCTAAGCAGCATTCCACTTTCATCTAGGATTATACCACAATACAGACAAAAATAATTGATTTCAATAATTGGTTTAGCTTCTGATGTCACTCCAGGGGGATCTAGCATCTGTCTGCCTGGGAAGACACGGTCAACAGTCCACACAGCTTTGTCAGAGACGGGCTTCACCTGAAACCTCAAGCATTCAGATACTGGCAAAGATGCTTCCCTCCCACATAGGGCTTTTTTTTAGGCAATGCCCAAAAAACAAAATGTCTGACATAAAGAAATCCACTAAAGACAAAGTCAAGGTCATGCTGCTTAATGCTAGGAACTTAAACAGTAAACTGCACTCCCTGGAAGCACCCCTCACTTTGGAAGATGCTGATGTTTGTGCAGTCACTAAGACTTGGTTCAAGACCACTAAGAACACCTCAGCCATACAAGGCGTCAATGCCTTTCACACATTCAGACCCCAAAATGAGCAAAACCAGAGGTGGAGGTGTATCCATCTTCATTACATCCAAATACACCTCAAGACAGGTGAAACAGTATGACTCTCTTGAGCTACTCCAGGTCCAATTAACTATAAGTAAAATACTCCTCCACATCATTGCTAGCTACAGGTCCCTCACCATGAACCAGGAGAAGCACTTCACCTACCTGGACTTGCTACAGTTGCTCAGTATACAGCCAAACACCATGGTCATGGGAGATTTCAACTATCCTTCCATTCATTGGACAAGTTAACATGAGCACAAACATGATCGCTGTGAGGTTCCTGGACTTTGTTAATTCAAATGCGCTGGAACAGTTGGTCCGCATCCTCACAAATGTCATGGACCTAGTGCTCACCAACATGGAGGGTCACTGCACTATCCCCTGTGTGTTGCCCTTCCTGGTAAGGTCAGACCATAAGTCTGTCTCATTTAAAGTAAAGATTAAACCTGATACCCACACAGGAGTAAACAAACTGAGAGTTTTCTCCAAAATAAACCATTGCCTACTAAGCAATTGGTATAAAAAGTTTCAAAGCCCCTGCCAACATAGTCAACAATGACTCTCATGCAGAGGAATACACAAATACCCTATACAACCCCTTAAACAAATGCATTGACTTGGCTGTACCCAGCAGGAACAAAACCAGGTCTTCCCAGAAAAACAAGCCACCCTGGTGGACTGTAAGTCAAATAAGCTATATAGCAAATGAAAGAGACTGATATCGAAGAACAGGAGTGAATTATTCAACAGAGGAAGAATACCCTCCACAGCTTGAACAAGCAAATCAGATATCATTCTAAGTCCTCTAAGGCTAGCTACAAGTCTAAACTAGCATCCCTAGCTAAAGAAGATCATAAGGCATTCTTTAGCTACATCTGAAACCTAAAAGGAAATGCTCAGCTGTGTGCCGAACTTATAGTGGATGATACCCCTCACACTGAACCTGAGGAAATTGCCAACCTGCTAGCTGACAGATTTGGCAATAACTTCACCCCTCTGTTCCCACTAGACTTACCCCAAAGCATTCCTGGAACCAGTCCTCTACCAAGTATCTCCAAAAAATAGGTCATACAAACACTCTCCAAGGCCAAAAACATGGCTTCTATGGGACAGGATATCATTCCAGGCTGCTTACTAAACAATCTAAAACAAGACCTAGCAGAACCATTCAGCACTCATTTTAACCATAGCCTGAGAACTGCCTTTGTCCCAGCAGAGTGGAGAACAGCAACAGTAATCCCCTTGCACAAAGAGGGTCCATCAACTGACCCTGGGAACTGTTGACCCATAAGCCTAACCAGCTATATCTTCAAGGCCATGGAAATAATCATCATGGACCTTATCCAAATGGACATAAGCAACCTTCAAACCCTTGACCCAATCCAGTTTGGTTTTGTCAAGTGTAAATGTTGCTTATTAGACATAGTGGACATCTTTGAGAATGTCACCAAAGCACTGGATGATGGCAAACAGTGCATGCCACCTATCTAGATTTATCCAAGGCCTTTGACGCAATCCTCCATTCAGGTATCATAGAGAAGCTCTCCCAGCTGGGAATTAATCCACACTTTACTAAATGGGTAGCAAACTGGCTCACCAATAGAAAGCACACTGTCAAAGTTGGAGAGTCCAGCTCCACCAGTAGACTAGCTACCAGTGGGGTACCACAAGGATCTGTGCTCAGCCATCTACTGTTTGGAATCTATTTCTCTGAAGTCCAGGTGAAGGTAGATGGCCTGTGCCTTCCCAAGTCTGCTGATGACTGTACACTGAGCACATAGTACCCCCAATGATGTTAACATATTACAGAAAGGACTCCACAAATGCCAGAAAGGTAAACAAACCAATAAATCCAAAAAGATGGCTTGCACCAGTTGCAGACAAACGTTTTATTCAGAATAGCAGTGAAAGCTTGTAAGCGCTTTTGTCCCAAGTTTAAAACAATACAGGAACTTCATCAGACAAGCTAAAAAGAGCTAAAACTGCATTTAAATAAAGCAAGGCATATTACATAATTTCCTCTTTGCAAACTTAAATGGAAATCATGCTCATAACTAAAGGCTATGGTCCTGGATACCAAATGTAAAAGTGTTACATGATGTTACACAGTACAAACTTAAACTGCTAGTGTAATGTTTAAAAACATATAATAAAGGCATATTAAATGTTTCATAAATATATAAATACAGTTATACTAGTGCTTCAAAGGGCATAGAGTTAAGCAATGAGAACATACAAGTCCCTATATAAAAATAACTTAAAATTGAAAAATGTATCATTTATCGTACCCATTCTGTTCTAATATACCTCCACATCTCTTAAGTATGTCATCATACTGAAATGGGCAAGACTGAAAATAAAAGATAAATAATAAAATAAAACTGCACTAAATGCAATATCTTCAGGTCAGTGGGTCTAGATGTAAACATGTGTATGCATGTATTCTAAGTTAATTCTGGGTTCATAGTCACATGAGCTGTTATAAAATAATAAACATCCACATATGGGAACAAAGGGATGTCTTATCTATTTAACGCCTTAATCTTTAAAAGACTAGATATAGATAAGTGGTCATTTAAGCCTGGCCAGTGTGTGGAGTCTAACCTGATCTGCCAAAATAATTTGGCTTTTTCTAACAGGAAAGGCCAGGCTACTCCTCTTAATGAAGGGGATATGATGTTGGAATCTGGTGTGGGGATATGCGGTTAGAAAAAGCCTATTCAATCTGGTGGTCTTCTTTGAAAGTATCAGTAGGACAATGGATGAGGGCAAAATAGGGCATACTGGCAACCTTGACCTGGCTAAGTAATTTGTTACAATACCCCACTCAGTCATTGTAAACAAACTCATGGAATTAGGCATTAACACACTATGTTTCACACTGGATAGCCAACTCACTCTCTGACAGGAACCAGAAAGTTAGAATAGGGGAGACATCTCCATAAACTGGATGGCCACTAGCAAAGCCCATCAGGGCTCTGTGCTGGCCAGCTCCATTTTGGCAGTTATTTCTCAGAAATCAGAGCAAGTGACAAAGACCTTTGGCTGACCAAGTTTACAAATGACTGCAAACTAGGAACAGTCATAGACTCCCCCCAAGACACTAACATCCTACAGGAAGGAATAACATAGACAACTGATTGGTGCCAAAGCCATGGCTTAAAGCTCAATGCCAAGAAATGCATAATAGCACCCTTTGGGAAGACAGACACCCTAACAAACTACCTTATTGATAACATACCCCTAAAAGTGGAACGGGTCAGGTTTTTGGGTACATATGTTGGTAGCATGCTGGCTTTCAACCAATGTGTGTGTAAGGTAGTAAGGAAATCATTCTATGTTGCTGAACATATACACAAGGGCATGGCATGTAGGTCCAGGGAAGTCATCATTCCTCTGCTTTCGGCCCTCATCAGCCCCATCAGTGAAGAGTGCAGTGGCCCCTTTAGTATGTATCTGACCAGGCTGATGCAGCAATTGGTATGTCCACAGAGGTTCCTTATAAAAAGAATACAGGGTGCAAACAACATGCCCTGTACAGATTGCCTCCAAGCCCAGTCATTATGCTCAGTTACCTAGAGAATGTTTAGAGGCAATGTAAGACTGGCATACAAGGCATCCTTGGATCCCACACTGATGGACCTTTTGCACATCTGCAAGGCTAATAGCATCAGAACTTCTTGATCTGGGAACTTGAACTTTGCATGCTACAGAAACAGGATATGTTGGGGAGACAGGTATATGTCCCTCCTCTGGAATAGGCTTCCCTAACCCTATTTAAGTGTAACCCAGACTAGTGGATGGGAAATCAGAAATTCCCCTAGGTCTATCACCTAAATCTCTAATGGACAGCAATGTATAAATCATACCCTAGCTTACATATAACTCTTAAAATAACCTCTAAAGCTCAAAAACTTGTGGGATATATTTTGGATGCATGGTAGGTTTGGTATACATCTATGAACCTATTATGTTACCCCTGTGTATTTTCTTCTGCTTACTATTTTACCTTCCCTTCATTTTCTATCTCCTCCTTCTCTCTACATTTATAAGATGAAATGTGTTGGCACTTTGCTGTGCCCTTTGACTTACTGTGAGGCAGTTTATTGTGCATACGAGTGTGCATAGCTTTATGAATGCTTTCTTACCTTTCACGTGAGGCTTCCTAGTGTAATCATTTCACTATGTTACCATGGCATGACTACTCCCTGAAACATGGCTAAGCCAACTTACTGTGCAGCCCTTTTCTTGGAAAACTGGCACAATGCAGGTCCTAATACATGGCTAGGCAACTATGGGTTGTGTTGCAGTATGGAATCCATGATAATTAATGCTGCACTATGATGACACTCTAATGCTTTTGTTAATCACCAAAGGAAGATATAAAATGTAATATTCTAAGAAACTAGTGTCAGTAATTTTAAAACAAAGTATAGAAGTTTATAAGGATGCAGTGCATTTGTTTGAATGCACAGAAGGTTGATTGGCTTTACAGTTATAATATCTGAGGGACTGAAAATAAGACTGGCTGCTGGTATGCGTGATCGGCAATTGTGCTAAACTGATTTTTTACATATTTGTAGTGTGGGCAATGGTTATGTGTGGCTGCCGGAAAGATTTATTTTGGTTTATACGTGACGTTTTTATGTTGAGTTCTCTTTTTGAACTTGCTGTTTTATGTTTCTGAATCATTGCCAGTCCAGTTCTTTGTGCACGTGTGCTGATAGTGATTCATTTTAATGGTGCAATGATGAAGTCGGTTTGTTTAAGCCTAGAGAATATGAAGAGCTTGCCCTCATATAGAGGGTACAAGGAAGTTTGCTCCATGAAAAAAAAAAAATGTATGTGTTGGGATTATTTGCTTGATTCTGTGCTTTTGATATGTTTATTTGAGTCGTCACTCTTATTTGTATTAGGGATTTTGTGTTCACCCTTTTGGTGTTTGTTGTTTTTGATTTTCCCCTATAAGTGATATATGTGAGTGTGTGTGTTGTATTTTTACAGGATGATAGAGGGAGGTGTGGCTAGACACTTTCACAAATATAGTAATGATAGACAGACCAGTGTAATGCAGCACAGGTGAAAAACCACTGTAGAAGACAGGTATTGTGCTACAGCTTATGTAGATGTACTTTTGGTGCTTGACACTAACTACATTAAAGATTGTTATGCTTTCATCACTCAGAAATATAATAACAGTGCATTTTGCATCAACATACCAGTAGGCTGCAAGCACATATATCTGTGTACCTGCTTAACACACTCTGCCTGTGAAGTACACAGCTTCTTCCTACTTAAGGAGGTATCTGCACTATAACAGAATTAAATCTGCATTTAAACAGGTTATGTCTGTGTATTTCTGAACCTGGAACACCTATTTGTGTATGTTATTAGAATAGTCATCTATGGTTACAACCCCATGTTTTCAAAAGTATGCCATCTAAAATGTCAGCCGCTGTCATTCATCATATGCATGCTAGTTAACTATACAGTGTTATTGCAAGACATTACCTGACACTGCCAACTGCAGAACTGACATACCAGCTATTTTTATAGCTATAGCTAATAGCTATTTTTCCTTTGAGAGGTCCACTGTACTACAGTTAAACTGTGCTCATGGATATTCAGGTGTGTGTGTGTGTGTGTGTGTGTGTGTGTGTGTGTGTGTGTGTGTGTGTGTGTGTGTGTGTGTGTGTGTGTGTGTGTGTGTCTGTCTGTTACAGCCTATAGATATATGTTATAGGCACACAGAAAACAGATATAGAGTGTTTGAGGATGTAGATATAATACCTAATGATGTGTAATACCACATACATTTTTTTCTTGTCCTTCCAAAGTAGGATGCCTATAAGAGACAAGCAAAGGAAACATAAATTGCCCTTCCAGACAATGAGATCTTGCTGCAGGCCCTCCATCATTTTGGTCAGCAGATGATTGGAAATGAGAAATTTCACTATCCCTCTCACCTCTGCATCTGGCAGGAAGTGGTAAATGACATAAATGTTGTCAATGGCCAGGGCAAAAATTTGAGGAAGACAGATGCCAGACCATCAACGTGATTAGTGCTGCCAAAGCTTGTACTGCCTACCTGTGGCAGGAGTTGAAGCCACCTACGTAGGGCAAGAGCTGAGGGTGACAGGGGGAGGTGAACACCATTATCAGTGCTGGAGGAGTTACTTGCCTCTCTGCATGGAGGGATCTGCGTCAATGAAGGAGTCCGGCATATTGGACCAGAACTTGACTGACCTCCAAGAATCTCTACTGGAGGTGCCCAGGGTATGCATGTCTTTACATGACTAGGCATTCCGGGTAATTGTGTTATGCAGTGTAGGTTAAACACAGTATCACTTTTCTTCCTTTGAACATCAGGGGTACAGAGTGGAACACCACTAGTGCAAGGTAAGGTAGCTATTATTAAGTCCTTGTACTTGACTAAGTAGTAATCATTCATTCACTGGGATTAAAGTATTGGTGTACAGTGTAATTTCTTGTGGGTATTTCTCTTTAGTGTTTTCACAGGTGATATTTTATCAGGCTCCTCCACCATGAATATACTGCTACCTGATGCTGGAGATGACTCAGAGTCTGCTGATGATGGTAGCGGACGTTTGGCATGGCCAGGGGTCACAGTGTCAGTGTTGGATGCAGGCAATATTGCCTCTGGATGTCCACCCCAGTCAGTAGACATGGTTTCTGTACTTGTAGAACCCAACCCAAACACTCTAGAAGGCACAGATGGACAGGAAGTTGCAAACAGATCTGATCAGAAGGAGATATTTTTTCTTCAGGTGTGGTCCTCCTTGTTTACCACAAGGTCCACTGAGCATAGTGAAGACAGATGAAGATCTGCTAGTGACCATAGGAAAGTCACTGAACAGTGTCTGTTCCTAATATTCTCAAAGTCACACATACCTTGATATTTACAGGAATAGGTATGCCATGCTTTCTATGGGTCTGCAAATGAGGGTGACAAATCTTAGCTCTCTCCTGCATGATGAACTTATCCACATGGTAGTGGTCTATAATGTCAGTATCATGATGGGAATGAAATGTTAGGGGCAGATAGATTACATAGCACCACCAAGAGTGATGGTGCTCAGTACTGTAACCACCAGCGGTGAGTACAGGCTGTTATATATTCAGATTTATTAATGCACCTTCTGTAACTCCATGAATTTAATGTCTCTAGCCACTGTATATATATATATATATATATATATATATATATATATATATATATATATATATATATATACATATATTATAAAACAATATGTATATTATAAAACTATATGTATATATATATATATATATATATATATATATATATATATATATATATATATATGTATATATATATGTATATATAGAGAGAGAGGCAGAGAGAGAGAGATTATAAATATATATATATGTGTGTGTGTGTGTGTGTGTGTGTGTGTGTGTGTGTGTGTGTGTGTGTGTGTATGTATATGGGTTCCTGTTAGATCAATGAAAATCACCGAGACGAGATCGCCGACACCGCATTTCCCCGACAATGATGAGTAGTGTGGAATGGGATGTATTCCCATTTCCACAATGTGGTGCGATCTCGTAGTTGGTATATTTAAGTAGGGGGTTGTGGGGGCACAGCCCCCCAAATGGGGGAAGGGGGGCTTGATCCCTGCTATACAGGTATCTGCTTATTTTTTTTTAAGTATATTATGGACACAGGAATAGGTTCCATTTCGTAATACATATACTTACCTTTGTCGGGGATGTGTGGTGTCAGCAATCTCATCTCGGTGATCCGGTCGTCGGAGATGTGGCTTTTTGTCGATGTAACATGGATCCATATATATATATATATATATATATATATATATATATATATATATATATATATATATATATATGTATATATATATATACACAGACACACACACACACACACACGCACACAGACATAAATACATCTCTGAATTATTCCACCATACTGTTTTTCCAAATTTGCAACTGCAGAGCTCTTCATTTTAATTATGTTGCTCATTATCATGTCATTATACTACCATTTGCATACTATGTAAACTGTGGGATTTCTCGGCCTTCCACCACTCGTGCTTAATGTGTCTCTGAATCGGATCTATTACAAACTATCAAACAGATTATTGAAAGTCATATGATTGAACATTCAGTTTATCAAAAAAAAAAAAAAAAACAAAAACAACACCCACATACAACAGAAAAAAATGCTTATTCGGGGGAAAGGCCCCTGCACCCCCCACACCCCTTGCTAAATATTTATACCAATTCCAAGATTGCACTACAGTGGAGAAAAAGGCAAATTTCCTGATCCCTACCATATTGTGATCTCAGTCAGAATGGTTCAACAGATTGAAGTTTTGATCATATGACTTTCTACAATCTGTCCAATCATTTGATAGGAAACCCTCTGAATCACCCATGCTGTGCACGTAGATACTTCTTAAGCAAAATTGTTCATCATGATGTGAAAAATATTTCTGAATCCCAGCTAATGTTCCCATATATTAAAATTTTAAATAAAACATGAAACTTTAAAACCACAGATCAGAAATCAACAGCTGTTCATCTTGCAACTAGCTATAAGCTCAAAAGTGTTACATTTACAATGTGTACTTTAACTTGGAAAGAAGCAAAAAATAAAATATACATTGTAGTTCTTGTTTTTTTTTCCTTTAACTATGACATGTTCCTACAAGCAGAAGCACATAGTGATGGTTGGGCAAAGGGAGCAGCTATCCCAGGGCAAGGTGTTAGGTGTATGTGATCAAGACGTGTTTACTGGTCAGGAAGTGCTGTTCCTGCTGTTCAACTTTTCAAGTGAAGAGCTAAGAGTGCAGAAGTAGAAATGGATCTGACTTGGAGCACTAGACTAGGGGAGTGTGTTTTTTTTTTTTGTTTGTTTGTTTTTTGTCTTTTTTTTTTTGCTGAGGTGCCAGGACACCAGATCAGGGACAGGCACCATGTCCTAGATAAGCCAGCTATGGATCTACTTAAAAGTTCATGTTTACATTCAGGTTTACTTAGTTGTGGGATTCCAAGCACTATAACAATCAAAATTAATAATAAACACTCAAAATAGATAAAAGCAAACCATAGTGATAAAAGGTAATAAAAAAACAACAGGAGAAAAATGATGAGTGGATTACCAAGGAATATACCTGGCTGAATACTGGTAACAAGGATCTACAATTTAATAAACATGTAAAAATAAATAGGGAAATTCAAGACAAAAGGGCAAAAGCTAGGTGAAACTGGGAAAAGACAGTGTTCTAAAATCACAGACAAAGTTCAGGAAGTTAGAATTAGAGAGTCCACCTTCACAAAGGTGTTATATAGTTAATACTTTAAATGCTTTTACTTTAAATAGTAAATGCTTTAAATAATTAATACTATGGTACTCTACAGTATTATAATTAGTGTATTCCCTTGACTTAAGTATTTTTTTTCTCTGTAATATCTCCATATGTCAGTTATTACTTAAGGAATTGTAAAACTGTCCTTGCATTTATTTTTCAACTGTATATTCTTAAGTTGTATTTTTCTTCTCAGAGCTTTCCTCCTCGGGTCTCCACTGAAAATGGGCCACAAACCCAGCTGGACTAACCCAGTTAACAAATGCCAGTAAATAAATAAAGAGGCCAGTCACTAGCGGAGTCCCTCAGGGATCAGTCCTGCGACCATTCCTTTTTGGCATCTACTTCTCAGAAGTCAAGGCCAATGTCAAGGGGGTCTGGCAGAACAAAACTGAAGATGATTGCAAACTATGAACAGTCACAGAATCCTCCACCAACACTAATGTTCACCAGAAAAAGCTGACACAAACAAATAGCCTGTTTCAGAGCTGTGGACTAAACCTGAATAGCAAAAAATGCATAATAGTATCCTATGAGAAGTTAGACACCCCTATTAATATCATAGTGACAACACACCCCTATGAGTCAGCCCAGTAGCCAGGGATCTAACATTTGACCATCATGTGTTTACATCAGTGAGGAAAGTATTCTATATTGTACAACTTATAAACAAAGGTATGGCATCTAGGTCCAAGGAGGTCATTGTTCCAATGTATTCAGCAATCATCAGACTTATCAGTGATTACAATGACCACTTTTATATGTGGTATATCCAACAATTGGAATGTCCACAGATATAGGTAATATTTCCTATGCAGACTGCCTCAAAGCCTGTAATCTGTCACTACAGACTGCTGAGGGGAGATCTATGCCTAGCATGCAAGGCATTGTCAGACCTTCCCCTGATGGACTTCCTGCATATGCATAGGTTCATAGGTTCATAGATAGGTACTAGGCTATTGGCCCTAGGGCCCATACAAGCCCAGCCAAAAAATGTACCCTGGCTTTCGCCACCCAAAAAAATTATTTTCCTGTGCCCCTGTCGAGCAGAGCCACAGAAGTGATCCCTGGGGTGAATTTCCCATTTCCCATCCAATCATCAAGCTTTTTCTTGAAGAGTGCTAATGTGGAGCTCTGTTTGACATAGATAGGTAGTCTGTTCCAGAGTATGGGAAGTCTCTGGGACGGGAATCTATCCCTCCAGCATGTTCTGTTTATTGTGGTGACAAGGTTTAGGTCCCTAGAGCGTGTAGCTCGGATGGATTGGGATTTCTTTAAGTGGAGCATGTCCAACAGCTTTGAGTATGACATAGCTTTGTATGTTAGGCAGAGATCGCCCCTGAGTAAGCGATATGCGATGGAGTAAAGCTGTAGTTTTTTTGAGATGGTCTGCATAGGGCATCTGTTTGAGGCCAGTAATCCTCTTTGTGAGGTATTTCTGTGGTCTTTCCAGTTGTTGTAGATGTCTTGTGAGGTACATACCAAAAGGGGCGTTGTACACTATAATGGGTCTAATGAGTGATGAGTAGAGGGGAACAATGACCTCTTTTTTTCTGGATGAGAATCCTTTTGTGATGAGATGAGCCACGTAGAAGGATTTCCTGACCACTGTGGCGATGTGATTATCAAAGGAGAGACTACTGTCCACCTGTGTCCCAAGGTCTCTTATCACATTTTCGGCATTAAGTAGACTACCAGCTATGTGGTAGTTCATGGGTACAGAGTTTTTACCAAAGGGGATGACAATACACTTTTTGGCATTGAGCTTCAGGCCATGGCTTTGACACCAGGTATGTGTCTCAGTGAGGCCCTTTTGTAGTTTGTCCACATCGTTAGGAGTTTCGATTATGGCTCCTAGTTTGCAGTCATCTGCAAACTTTGTTAGCCAAAGACCTTCTGTGTTGGCCTGCACTTCAGAGAAGTAGATACCAGACAGGAGAGGGCCCAGGACTGAACCCTGTGGTACTCCACTTGTCACTGGTCTGATGTCAGATTTGGAATCCGCTACTTTCACAGTGTAGGTTCTGTCCATGAGCCAGTTGGCAACCCATCTTGTGACATAGGGATTTATACCTAGTTTAGTGCTCTTATCTATAATTCCAGAGTGGGGGATGGTGTCGAAAGCCTTGGCGAGATCTAGATAAGTTGTGTGAACTATTTTACCCTCATCTATGGCTTTGGTGACTGCTTCAAAGAAGTCAATCAGGTTTAGGAGACATGATCTGTCTTTTACAAATCCAAACTGGGTAGGGTCCAGAGTTTGGAGATTACCAATGTCTTTGTTTATGAGTTCCACGATGATACATTCCATGGCCTTGCAGACCAAGCTCATCAGGCTAATGGGGCGGTAGTTCCCGGGGTCCATCATGGCTCCCCCTTTGTGGAGTGTGATAACCGTCATGGTGTGCCATTCAGTGGGTACAAAGCCTGAGGTGAGGCTATGATTGAACATGATACTTAGGTAGGGTGCCAGTTCATTCTGTAGTTCGTGTAGAACGCAGCCTGGGATATTGTCAGGTCCCATGGATGCTGTGTTCTTGGCTTTGGAGAGTGTGTTTTTACCTGTGCAGCTGTGATTATAGGAACTTTGCATTCTTCCGGTATAGAGATGGGCCCTCTAGGGGGTGAGAGGAGGGTAAAGTTAGTACTGAACCTATCTGCTAGGATGTTGGCAATATCAGTTGGTTCTGTATATTTAGTGCCATTGTGCTGTAACTCAGAGCAGATCTGAGCGTTCCCATTTAGATTCTTGACATAGCTATAGAATGCTTTGGGTTGTCTTTAGAGTCAGTGGCAATTTTGTTTTCATAAGTAGCTTTGGAGGATTTTATGAGGGATCTCAGCTTCTTTCTTAGGTTGACCAGGGAGTTCCTCCAGTCATGTGATTTTACTCTTTTTTGCAACAGTTTCTTTCTTCTGTTGTAGAGTTTGTTTATGGCAGAGGACCACCAGATTGGCTTTCTTTTTTTGGAGGATAACATCTTGGTTCTATTAGTGATAGCATGATCCATGCACTAGTGTAAGTGCTTATAAAGTGCATTTGTGTAGGATTCAGCAGTCATACCTCTATTGTCCGTCTGCATGGGTGTCATGAAGTTTGCCACCTCTGTCTTAAGAAGTGTGAAGTCGGCTTTGGAGAAGTTTTTTACGATGGTTTCCCTAATTGGGGGTGGGGGTGGGATGTGGATGTCTAGGCTGATTAGCTTGTGGTCGGATCTGACCAACAAGGAATTGACCTCTGGTGTGGAACACTGGTTTCCCATGTTGGTAATGACCAGGTCTAGGATATTGCTGCCCCTGGTGTGGGTGTGAATAAGTTGATCCAAGGCATTGGAATTTATGAATTCTAAAAAACGTTGAACAAAAGAGTTGGTACATAAGTAGTTTTCCCAGTTAATGGTGGGGTAGTTGAAATCGCCCATTATTAGAGTGTTGGGTTGTACCCTAATGCTTTCCAGTGTATCACAGAATGAGGAGTGTGAATCCTGGGGCATGGTGGGGGGGTCTGTAGCAAGCTACAATTTGGATTGCGGTCATGTCCAGAGTTAGTTGCTCTTGGACAATCTCGGATGCATTATGCTGTGCAACTAGCCTGGAGGTGTGGATATCCTTAATGAATATGAACACGCCTCCGCCTTTAGTGCTTCATTCTGGGTTAGGTGGCCGAAAGGTGTGGTATGAATTGTAGCCTGGTAATGCAGGGGTGCTCTCTGGAGCTTTGAACCAGGTCTCTGTCACTGTACAGATGTCAGTGTTCTCCATTTTAAGGAGTGCCTAGTGTGAGTGTATTTTGAGGTTTAGACTTCTAGCATTGAGTAGCATTACCCTCAGATTTTGCCTGCTTGTACCCATTACAGTGGTGAATTTGTCATTTGAACCTTGCCTAAAAAAGGCACTATAGGGCTGGCAAGAGCCTTAGTCAGTATCCGGAATCTTAAGGGCGACAGGTGCAGACCATCTCTGGCAAAGCATCATGGTCTGTCGATCATGTTGTCCCAGGCAGACAAATACTGGATCCCCTTAGAATGGCACCAGAAGCTTAGCCAATTGTTGAAGTCAATCATTTTTTCCTTGTACTGTGGTATCATTCTGGGTGATGGCAGGATGCTACTCAGGGTTAGGGTCATACCTGCCTGGGATACAAGATCGGAGAGCTCCTCCATGTCTCTTTTCATGTAGTCCAGGGAGGTACGTCTCAGGTTATTCACACCAACATGGACAATGACAGTGTCATATTTGTACTTATTGTGGAGTGACCTGAGTGCATGCGTTATGTGGCGGATCCTGGCACCTGACAAGCAGCTGACAATAACTTTCTCCTTGTTTAGTCTAGTGAGTGGAACATCAGTGTGCCTGACTATAGAGTCACCTATGACTAGAGTGTTGGGTACATTGTTATGCCTTATGGGCTGTGGTTGAGTGGCACACTGAGTTTGTGGGCTATGTGTCATTTGGGTTGTGTTGGGGGGGTGGAGTATTTGTGCAAAGTAGGATCCGCAAAACAAACAGCATCAGAATTAACTATTCTAAAGACTTAAACTTTCCCTGTGATATAAATAGGATCTGCTGGAGAGACAGGTATGTATCTCATAAACTACATCTTCTTTGGAACAGGCTCCCCATCCATGTGAAGCAAAGTTCATCCCTAACCAATTCATGTGTAACCTGGACAATTGGATGGGGAACAAGAAATTCATACTTGGTTTGGCACCTATGTCTCTAATGGGCACAGGCAGCCTATAAATAGTTAATTTTCCAGGCCCATGCTTGCAAATATTTCATCTTCCAAGCCCCTGCTTACACTTATCAAGGTTAATAGAATTTGTCAGTGATATAACATACATGGCTAGGCTTAAAAAGGCCCTTGTTGTTGTTTGCCTAGTGCACACATATGAACTTAAAAACCAAACAACTACCAATCAAGTTAACACAAAATCAAATAAAATGATAAAATGCTATTATCAAACTGGAAACAAAATTGGAAAAAAATGAATAAATGGGACCCAGGGGTTAATTCTGATTTTTATTTGTGCAAAGTAGGATTTTACTCAATTAGCTCTCAGTATCTTAGTTATGGATGTGCACTTATGACAAAACGTGATCTCTGGAAATTACATTTCATAACAATGGACTCCAATAAAGTTTTGTTCATCACCAGCCTGCTCACATCATCCATAACCATAACTCAGCCCATTTACTTGGAAAAGTAAAAAAAATAATAATATTTTGCATGCTGCACATGCAAGAAAAAATAAACAAACTCTACAGAAGTAAATGCACTCATATAAAAACAAACTCTTAGAAAAGAAATCTAAGAAAATTAGAATAAAAAGTTTAAATACACAAAAAATAGAAGAAACACTGATTTTTTTATCAGCTTATTTACAATAATGTGTTCCCTTCTACAGTATAAATCAATTTTCTTCCTGCAAGATTTTAGAGACACCAGAACTGATTAGACTTATACATGTTGACATAAATAATTTATTATAAATACCTGTCTTGTAATTATGTTTTAATTCAGAGAAATGCAACTTTTTTAACTGCTCAAAATTCCCTTGTTAATTTAAATGTACTGTGATGAAGCTTTGCTCCTCAGGTATCCTCTGAAAATGTTCTCTGCCCATTTGGGCTTTCCTGGTCAACAAAGACAAAGAAAAAAATACGAAAATCACAACCACAATGTGGCAATTGGAAAAAGGCATCAGTGACAAAACAGTCCCAAATCTAAAACTCTGTAGTAAACAATGTTAAAATAATTAAAATAAATAACGATAAACTTAAATTTTAGCATAACCCCTACTATCTTACGACAACAATAAATCAACATCAACAATATTTATACAGACTAAAATTTAAAAACAAGCCATCAGTGAGGGACCTGATTTATAAAAACATATGCAAAGCATCATTCAGTAGACAAACTGTCAAGTTTCCATAGTCCAGTGAAATGTATGAGACACTGTAGTACAAACTAAAAACAGACATTTGTCAATGCTGAATGTTAGCTTCTGGTATAGTGGTTCTGTTGCATTAGACAATAATGAAGAGATTTGATGATAGGAAAAAGAACAGAAAATAGCTTGATAAATCATGCAAAGTGGATCTGCTGTCACATAATAAAGTGAAATATTCCTCTTACCTATATCTGGCTATTACTTCTCAATATCAGGTATCAGATGAAAACCTTGTCAAATAATGTTGTATTATGGTATAATGATAATTAGTGGCAGTGGTAGTGTTGCATTATGGTGTAATGGTAATCAAGGGTGATGGTAGTGTTTTATTATGATGTAATGGATGGGTAGGGTTATAAAGGGGAGAGAAGAAGGTATCTTCAGAATCAACACATCTAGCATAGTTGTTTGGCCATCATAAAAAATAAACTGGATTAGTCTTCTTGCCTTTACTTTGCTCTTAGTTCTCAGTAAACAGAAAATAGTTCATGTAAAGTATAATGATTAGAATGCTTTATATTACTTCCCCATGATCATTTTTTTCCTGGTTGTTAAATGTTTGCCTCATTAAAAAATTAACTGCACTGTAAGAATATGTTAGCTCCTCTGTCCAAATCTAAACAGTACACCAAATGATACTTATGAGATCAGATCAGACGAGAATGGGTACATTCAGGGTGGTATGGCCGTAGGCAAAGCCTACAGCACCTGGTATTCCCAGGCGGTCTCCCATCCAAGTACTAACCAGGCCCGACCCTGCTTAGCTTCCTCCTCTTGCTTATATCTGGATATTATTTGTAACCAATGGGTATAAGTGAATAACACCTGCCCAAGAATCAATCTCTCTCACCTCACTTCCACCCTAGTAGGGATTTCACAGTTTTTCAGCCTACCATGCTGTATATGGGATACAAACTACTGCTTAAGATTGTATCCACTTTATACAATCCCAGCATAATACTAACTGCCAAATTCAAAATTCTAACTGTCGCATCTAAAATTACATGCCCATGTATTACTAAATTAAAGTGTTCAAATAAATTAACCCTCCTCAACCACCACAGAAAAACCTAACTCCTATTTAGCCCAATGTGGTAACATCTATCCCAATCCAGGCCCATCCTCTAACCCCACCTTTCCCAAAGCCTCTACCACTAAAAACCTACACTTAATAACTCTTAACCTATGTAGCATTTGCAACAAAACCGCAGAACTCCACACATGGCTAACCCAACACTGCCCTAACATACTAGCACTCACTGAAACATGGCTCAAACCACCCATAAAAGATACTGAACTACTCTCCCCAGGCTACAACATAATAAGAGCAGATCAAACACATAAAAAAGAGGAAGGTGTCGCTTTAATGTATCCCAATACTCTCACTCTACTTCCATATACTAAACTCATCCCCTCCTTCTCTACAACCAAAATCTTGCTAGCTACCTTACAAATCAAGGACACAAAACAACTATGTATTGCAGTCCTATACATTCCTCCAGGGAACAATATCCCCATATTAGAAATCATCCAATCCTGGATATCCCAAAACATTTCCTATGAAACCATCATCATGGGGAATACCGACATAAATTGCCAAGACCTAGATTCCAACAACTCCAGCGATTACATTAACCTTTATGGTTTTACTCAGCTCATCTCTTCCCCAACTAGATACTCAAAAATAACACGCAAGGAACCATACTTGACTGGATCTTAGTATCAGATCCCTACAAGTACACCAGCTTCGGAACCCTATCGAATAACTTGAGTGACCACCTACCTGCATACACCAACAGGACCATAACCCACATTATTAAAAACCACAACTATAAAACATCATGCAATCTATCTAGATTTGACCAATACCAATTTAACACTCAAATCAGACTCCTTGCAGGTACGGCAAGTGCCAAGGCCCAAAAAAACAGAACCAAACCAAGATAAAGGGCCAGCACCAGTGGAAGTTGCCAAAAATATAAATTTGTTAAATAAACATATCAAGACAATTTAGGAGTGTAGACCACCCCAAATCCAGCACAAAAGTGCCCTGTTAGAAGCAAGCAAACCAGTTCTGGCTGTATTAGCCTTCTTCGGTGCATAAATCAAACTAGAAAGAGAAGAAATCACATCAGAACAGTGGTATATATAGCAAATTAAACACATATCAATCAAATAATTAGTGCATAATAAATTCCTATTAAGTATATATTTAAATTATATTTATCCTTAATAGGAATTTATTATGCACTAATTATTTGATTGATATATTTTTAATTTGCTATATATACCACTGTTCTGATGTGGCTAATACAGCCAAAACCA
This sequence comes from Protopterus annectens, assembly GCF_019279795.1. Classification (NCBI taxonomy): domain Eukaryota; kingdom Metazoa; phylum Chordata; order Ceratodontiformes; family Protopteridae; genus Protopterus; species Protopterus annectens. The sequence continues at coordinate 611,976,401 of NC_056732.1, read as the reverse complement.
GTTTGCTTGCTTCTAACAGGACACTTTTGTGCTGGATCTGGGGTGGTCTACACTCCTAAATTGTCTTGATATGTTTATTTAACAAATTTATATTTTTTGGCAACTTCCACTGGTGCTGGCCCTTTATCTTGATTCAATAACCAATTTAACTCAATACTAAAATCTATGAATTGGTCCATACTAAAAAGTCTGCCATTAGACGAAGCTGTCAACTACTTCAACTAAATGTTCCTAGGCACCTTCAATAGTTTAGCTCCTCTCCGCTGCAAGAGAGTAAGGACTAATCCTACCCCTTGGCTTACCAAAAACACCAAAAAACTTCTTTTAACAAGAGACAAAGCATGACAGAAATTGCAAAAAAATGGCTCTAACTTCCTAAACTATAGACAACTATGCAACCAAGCAAAGAAAATGTTAGACAAAGATAAGAAACTCTATTTCTCACAATGGTTAACCTCCCACATAAACAACCCAAGAAAATGTTGGCATACTACATCTCAGCTCCTTACCCCAGGAATCAAAGAAAACCCATCTCCTGCAACTGATAAAACCCCATCTCAAATAGCAGAAACTTTCAATACACACTTTATAGAGAGCATAAGTAATCTGCTCAATCCCTCCACCCAGCCCTCAATCTTTCACTCTCCTCACAACCCAGCCCACGCCAAAATAACATACAACAGTCTCCTTCATCTTCACATGACCAACACGTCATACCAGAAACTCTCCAGAGTATTCCACCCTTTACACTTCAACCTGTCCCTACTCAAGTTATCCATAGGGTACTTCTCAAACTAAAACCTTGTTCTCCATCTGCCAATAACCTCCCATCACAATACTTAAAAATAGCTGCCAATGCCATAGCTTATCCTATCAGTATTCTCATTAACTGATCCATCTCTGAATCTTACATCCCCTCTGGAAAAAATCCATAATAACCCCCCTGCACAAAGGAGGTATATGCTTTCATATCTCAAATTACCACCCCATCGCTATAGTCTCTCCCCTATCCAAACTATTAGAAAAATGCATACATAAACAACTGCTTAATCACTCCCTACAAAATAATCTCCTCACCCTCACCCAGCATGGCTTCAGACCCTCCCATAGTACAACTGCATTACTCTCCTTCACAGACAAAATTAACAAAGTCAGAGATGCCAGACTAATTGTATCCATTATATTTCTCTATCTATCCAAGGTCTTCAATACCATCTCCCACCCAAAACTCCTGCAACAACTCTCTACTCTTGGTCTTTCCTCTTTCCCCTTCAATGGTTCAATAACTACTTAACTGGCAGACATCAATGTGTAAAATGGCAGGGAACCCTCTCTGACTTTCTACCTAACAACACTGGAGTCCCTCAGGGATCCATTCTCAGGCCACTACTCTTTAACGTCTTTGTTAACAATCTACACAGTGCCTCACACCAAAGCTCCTTGATACAATACGCCGATGATTCTACTGTTATTGCCACCTCCAACAACATTAAACACTTCCAGTGACTAACACAAACCCCCTTCACTTCCATAGAGACGTGACTACACAATGCCCAGCTCCTGCTGAACTCAAGTAAAACTAATCTCCTCCTTTTCACACCTAAAAATCTCTCAACTAAATTTAAAATCCTTTCTCTTAACAAAACCTAGCTAGAAGTAGTCTTCCAATCCAAACTAGTAAGTGTAACCATAGACTATAAGCTTTCATTTGATCTGCATATTCAAAATGCAATCAAGAAAACCCACTGCAAACTCCGAATGCTATACCACCACAAAAAATTCATGAACTCAGCCACAACAACCACCTTGTCCACTACCTACCTGCTCCCCTCTCTCCTCTATGCAGCCCCCATTCTGACAAACATTCAGACTACCCTAAAAAGCAAATTGGAATCCTGCTATAATAAGATTGCCAAATTTGCTATAAATGCTCCCCACAACACTCACCACTGCACAGCTCTTCAAATCCTTAACTGGCTCCAACTACCACACCTCCTATACCACCAACAACTTAATATAGCACACAATGTAATACATTAACTCCACACTTGTCCATCACTGAACTCTCTCCTCCAAACCTACCTACCCACCAGGACCCTGTGATCTGAAGACAAACAACTATTAACCCTACATAGGCCAAAAAAAATCAGGACAATGTCATTATTCCTACTCAGGAACTAAAGTCTGGAATGACTTACCATCAGACATTAGGGCAACATCTAACCACAATCATTTCAAACTCACACTAAAAAAACACCTCTTAGAAACAAATATCTGCATCTGCTTCAAGTAAACCTACTTACAATCATTCCCAGTCCACCTCACCTCCACCCCCCCTTCCACTCCCTACATTCTTTTCTTTTCTTTCCTCCCTTCCTCCTCTATACTCCCCTCCACTCATCTTTATCCACCCCTTGTTTTCCCTGACTAACTCCAAATCCTACAATTTGCTCATCCCACTTTGACCTTTGCATTCTTTTATCTTTACTCTATAAAGGTCTACCTACACATTACCTAAATAACACTGAAAACATCCACCTCAACCAGACTAACTCCCTTTAAAACCATACCACTAGCCTTCCAACTCTTCAAATTAGATAAACTAACCAACTTTGCTGCTAATCTCAGACATTGGAACCTAACTGCTTTTATGCCAGCCAAGCTACCTTGTAACTATGCAAATTGTTCACCTGCATGTAAATTAAATAACCTTGTTATCTATACTAGTCAAATGATTTCTTTGTAATTCGCAAATGAATATGCTAAAAAAATGTTTTATTTTGTATTTCATTCCAAAATATTTTTTTTGTATTTCTCTAATGTAAATGTAAATCAAATGACCATTGTATTTTTGCTTTGTCAAACATTCTACCATATATGTTATTAGTTGCACTAATTTATGAAGCTTTTCTACCCGGGCCTCCGCTGAAAATGGGTTTCTGACCCAGTCAGACTTTCCCAGTCAACAAATGCCAATCAATCAATCAATCAATCAATCAATCAATCAATATAACACACAATTTATAAAACAAAGCTATCATCCCTTAAAGCAATGGAACTAAGCAAGCAAGTCTCAGTCACTGATATATAGTGCCAAAGTTGCTACATAGTGCTAAAGTAAGCAACCAAAGTCAAGAGTCCAGATTTTCCACCCTACCACTCTTCAAATGGCAGATTAAGCCCATGCATAATTATTTGTTCACAACCATAGGACACAGTGTATATAGAAGCTTATCTAGCCTTCTGACTTTCCAGTACTTCACAGATAGTCTCTAACAAGCCTATCTTTTCAGAATGGGGGAAGTTAAGAAAAGGAATGGAACAGTAATCTCCTCTGCGCTAAACCCTCTCTGCAAGCACACCCTGCCTCCAGTGGGTTGGTATCCCCCACCATCACTCTTACTATTCAGCCTTGCCTTCACCACCCCTCCAAGATCCCTGTGCATCTAGCCTCTCCCACCAAAGCAGCCCTCTAGAGACAGAAAACACTATCTCAGTCTCTCTGATCTTGTGTCCTCCACAGCTAGGGATCCCCAGTCCTTTGAGGTATGTGTCTTCAAAGGCAAATCATTATTTGCATACTGCTGCAATACTTGGTTACCAGGCAATGATATACAGACTGCATACTGATGAATTAAGGTATCCTATTTTACCCCCAAACCCACCAACCATGGTTCATAACTAGTTACTATGCTTACATTCAGGGGGCCATTGAGGAGCCTACCCCAAATTCCCCATTGTCTCAAAGCACTATCTGGTTATATGACTTGCTCAAAGACACACAATAAGCAAATGAAGGCTGAGACAATTAAACTGTGTACCACAGGAACTAACCTTAAACCTCTATGGCTTCTGCAGAAAAATGCCATACTGCATTCGTTGGGAATCAGACTCAGTCCTCCCAAATGGCAGGTGAGAATTCTTCCACTGAACCACCGATGCACACTGATAAGCCATCAACCACTACATTTCTAACACATCAAGCACTCCCATCCCTACACAGAACCATTCATCCATCACCTCCATAACACTCCATTATATCACTGCTAAACTTCCTCCCGCAAAGTCTCATCCACCATCCACCAAACATTCCCACTTCCCCCATATGGGTCATTATCCCCTCCCAACTCTCCACACTCAGCTCTTCCTCTCCCTATTCTCCACCCCAGACCATCCCTGTCTGCCCTCTAACTTCCATGCTATTAAAATCCACACACCCACACCCTCTACACCCCAATTTAATAATGCTCTAATTATATACAGAGCTATTCAACATAATACTTAGATACATCCTCTACTCACTGGCCTTATTATCACTATCTCATCTCATGATCTACACCAGTTATACAGTACATCAATCCTTTACTCTAGTCCTCATAACAGATGCTCCCTTATCATGTTCTCCTACTGTAAATACACTCTGCAAATCAGCTCCCCTCACCTCTTCCCACATACTTATATTCACCTATGCAAACCCAACCATAAGCTATAAACTCCTCTTCTGCTCAGACTAGGTAACAAAATTAAAACACTAACTTAAACACTCCCACTCATATGCTCCACTCACTTCAAAGCTAATTATTTCTGTCAAAATTCACCCCAACTCCAGGACTCACATCAAATCATTTCCTCCCCATCTCTAAATCCAACAGGAACTTCACAAATGCACCCACATCTATCAGTCAACTCCTGCAACATATAATCTGCCAAATATAGGCAACAAATCCCTGAAATGTATTCATGAGTGAGCCTACAGTCCCCAGATATCTTAGTGTTAACAGAAGCATGGCTAAAACATGTCTTAAAAATGAGGAGTTACTTCAGTTTTAATACCATCAGACAAGACAGACCACAAAAAAAAAACAGCCAATGTTACCATACTCTTCAAGAATCCCTTCCCTCTCTCCCTATTTTATCCAATTTCTTCTCCTACCTTCAAGTCAGAACTTCTATTCTGCCATTTAAAAATAAATGCTCGCCAAAATATCTGTATAGGTGTTTTATACACCACCCCTCCACCGGAATTAATAGTCCTATTGTAGAATAACCATTATCTTAGCTAAAAGAACAAAGTCAGCACAATAGGACCCAAAAAAGCAACAATTAAGTACAATGCTGTAAATCCTTTGCGTGGCCAATACCAACACAAACGCAGCTTATTCAAAAGCTTTTATTAGATCTCCAAATTAAAACCAAGCGCTTTCTCCCAGTCACTACCAGGCTTTCTCAAGGTAAAACAGTTTGGTAACTCATGCCATTTCATTTATACTCTAGACAAGATCACATGTCTCAGTTAATTAATGCCTATTGATATTTTAAAGTAAAATACAAAGAAATGTAAAAATATAAAATTGTAAAAATGCAAAAATGTAAAGTTTTATATAAAGTTCTGTATAAAACAATCTTGTATCAAAACAATAGATTGGTATTGGCCATGCAAAGGATTTACAGCATTGTACTTAATTGTTGCTTTTCGGGTCCTGTTGTGCTGAATTTGTTCTTTTGGCTTGGGCTAAATTCATTTCTGACTTTACTGGTTTTGTTATGGCAGAAGGAACGGAAAGTGAAATTTTTGTGCAAACACCGGTTTTACTCAGAGAGGACCCTGAGAACGCTCCGGTTACTCGAGGAGAATTTAATCAAATTCTCTTGTTGCTTACACAGCTCACTAACTCCCTAAATGAGCGTAACATGGTTTCATCCTCTGGCTTACCTGGGAATCAGCAACAAATGGTTGATTCCATTGGAAGACGCTGTACTTCACCTGTGCACACTAGAAGTCCTGAGTGTTCAAACAAAGGAACAGGTAGCAGTCTTGCCAACACTTCAAAGAACAATGATGGTGCAGTACAGACTAAACCTAAAGTTGTACCTAATTCAAGCAGTAATGAGCAGAGACAGAACTTTGACTTTAGTGCATGGACTAGGCGCCAATTCTTGTTCCAACCAGGTACTGTGAATCATGAGTTTATTCGAAATGCGGAAGTTGATTTTGGTGATTTTGAAGAAAGACTTTATTCTTTTAAGAACAATCAAATTGAAATTGACTACTTAAAAGAGTGTATTAATGTGCAAAGGGTGCCTAAAGGCTTGCGTTTTTTCAAATTTCCAAATAATGTGCAGATAGGCACTGTGTTTTATGATCAGCTTTGTACTATTTTTAATAGGGCTGGCATTGAAATGCTTAAATGTATGGTAGCTGAATATGAAAATAGAGCTGACAGATTGTTAAAGGATTTGAATGATTTCAATGAGAGGTTACTTAATGACAACAAATTTATTAGTTTTAGAAGGGATTATGACAAAACTTTTACTGAGGTTGACCAACACTGTATGAAGGTTTTGAACCGGAAAATGAGGAAATCGGAGTGTGCTTTAAATGAATACAAAGAAGGGAGGGCCTTCCCGCTACCTGTTTCCAAATCATGGAAAAGTAACAACAACGAAGGGGTTGTTGTAAATGGGGGCGAAAGGAATAGATTTGATAGCTATGGGCCTGTGACTGTTGATACATTAAGGAGAAGTGAAAGGATAGCAGAAAGAAATAGGAAACAGTCTGTGCAGGATTTTCAGCAACCCCCGAGAAGGGGGAAGGGGCGGAATTTCCAGCAGAACAACTGGAACCATCCGCAGGATTAGACAACATTATTTTTAACTGGTATGAATCTCCTGTTGTTACAAACGAAAAACAAATTGTACATAGAAAGAATAACTTTACTATTTTCAATTTCACAAACTGTGAAATAACAAACATCCACTTTGAATTATTTTCAAAAGGTTTCCACTTTGTTCCTGCAAAACCTTTTCAACTCACAAACCTTTTAATTGATTTGAAGCTTTTTGTCAGACAAATGAATTTAAACATACTTTTTAAAGGTCAGGAACATTCAACCAAGGGGTTATCCAGGAAAAGCATGTTCAACCCTCCCTACACACCCCTCCTTAAAAGTATTTGAAACCTTAGTAGAAAGGGACATTAGATGTATAGGGCAAGGAAATTTCACCAGACCCGCATCGAACCTTACAGAAGACGAACTAACCCTGATTGAACATTTTAAGAAAGAAGGTATCAGAACAATGAAACCAGATAAGGGGTGAGCTGTAATTATGTACACGGTTAACTATGAATCCAGTATGCATACTATGCTCCAAGATGCACAGCAATACGAACTTATTTCTAAAAATGAAATCAATATAGCTTTTGCTAAGATTAACTACCAAATCCAAGACTTTTTGCTACAAAAAGCAATCAACGAGCAACTATATAACTATTTATTTGTTGCTAAGCCAAAAATAGCACAGATCTTTGGTATTCCTAAAACCCACAAAACCTTGGACCCACTAAGATTTAGACCTATTGTGGCTGGGGCTGGAAGTATAACTGAACCACTAGCTAAGTTTATCGACTATTCCTTAAAAAAATTTGTTTCCAGGATTTCCCATATTTGTAAAGACTCCTGGGAATTTTTAAAAGGAATTGATCAAAAAACATTTGATGAAGATATGCTAATGGTTACAGTGGACGTGGTGGAACTTTTTCTGAGCATTCCACACCAATTGGGCCTGGAATGGTTTGGTGCCACATTGTCAAAAGAAGCAGGTTTCAGTCCCAAAGTTACTAATCTTTTGTTGGAACTCATGGAAATGGTTCTTGACAATAATTTTATTAATTTTAATTGAGAATTTTATAGGCAGAGGAAAGGGGTAGCAATGGGCTCACCCTGTGCCTCTCTATATGCCAATATTGTCCTGTACCATTGGGAAAAGGAACATGTGTTTGCAAGTAGTTGGTGTCAAGAGATTTTGTATTACAGGAGGTTCTTGGATGATATATGTATTTTATGGAAAGGTAGTTAACAGGATCTTTTAGAGTTTTTGTCCTACATTAACAACTCAACAACCTTCTTGAGATTTACCCATGACATTGACAGGAATCAGCTACATTACCTGGACGTCACCCTATATAAAGACAATACCAATCATTGTTTTCAATCAAAAATATTCAGGAAGACTACTTACTCAAACTCATTTCTGCACTTTCAAAGTAACCATTCTTACAGCCAAAAGAAAGGCATAGTAAAAGGGCAGTTAATAAGGGGATCAAGGATGTCCAGTACTTTGGAGGCCTTTTGTGAAGAGATTGAGATTTTAAAAGGCTTTTTTCTTGAAAAGGGTTACCCAAAAGACCTTATAAATAAAATGAGCCAAGAAGTTAGTAAGGGGAGGGACAGATTATACCCACCCTTGTTAGGAACTGCTTCGAGCATGGTTCATCCAAAAACAACAAAAGACAGTTCTAACCTTAGAAACAGTTTTATTTACACTTATGCAGTTAATTCGGATGAATTTGAAGAGGTTATTCAAAGGTACTGGCCTGTACTCACTTCACATGATGACACAAAGCCTTATACCACACCTTGCCCTCATTTTATTAGAAAGAGGAACAAAAACCTTAAAGAATTACTGGAGGCTAAGCAAGACATTAAATATGACAACACCAAGAAGAAACTGGGAACTTTTCCTTGTAGGAACTGTAGACAATGTTATGCCATGGTAAGATCTGATCACAATGCAGTCACTTTCTAAGTCAACATCTCCCCCGACTCCAGCTAGGGTCAAACAAAAACAACTTCTCCAAAGCTGATTACAACCTCCTGAGGGAAGGTATAAACAGCTTCACAGCCCCCTCCCCCTCCACAGGAACTGGCACATATGTCCAAACCTACACCAAAGTACTATATGAGCATTTATATAGCTGCATGGAATCAGGAATACCAGACAGAATTAAATCATCCTCCTCCAGGAAGAGTAAACCTGTCTGGTGGACATCTACAATAAATAAACCATAAAAAAAGAAAACATTGCTGTCCAGGACCAAGAAGGAGCATGTGCCTAATTGGAAGCAATCTCTCCTTAGCCTGAACAAGCAAACAAGAGCACTAGTGAAATCCTCCAAAGCAAACTTCAAGTTCAAACTGGCCACATCTACTAAAGACAATCATAAGGCATTCTTCACATATGTCCGCACTCTCAAGGGAAGCACCCAGATCTGCTCAGAACTGATGGTCAAGGACACCACATACACAAATGCTGTAGATATAGCCAACCTGCTGGCAGACAGGTTCAGTGAAAACTTCACTCCTCTGTCCTCCTATCAATAAAACAGGACGTCCCCAGTACCTGTCCCCCTCCTCTTATCTCTATGGAGCAAGTCATCACTGCCCTCTTAATAACATCCCAGGCTGCATCCTACATGAACTCAGGCAGGAACTTGCAGCACCATTAGCCACTCTATTCAGGCAAAGCCTGAGTACCAGCTTCATCCCAGCTGAGTGGAGGACATGTGCTGTCATCCCTTTGCACAAGATGGAGCATCCACCGATCCAGAAAATTATAGACCCATCAGCCTAACTAGCCTGATCTGCAAAGCCATGGAGAGGATTATCATGGACTTCATTAACAAGGACATTGGCAACCTCCAGACACTTGACCCCACACAGTTTGGTTTTGTCAAGGGGAGGTCATGCCTGTTAAATTTGGTCAACTTCTTTGAGACAGTCACCTAGGCCATAGATCAGGGGAAGATGGTGCACACCATCTACCTTGACCTGGTCAAAGCCTTTGTTACTATTCTCCATTCATGTATAATAGATAAACTCTTTCAACTAGGCATCAATACATATGTTACCAGATGGATAGTAAACTGGCTCACTGATAGAACCCACCTAGTCAAAATAGAGGAAGACACCTCAAATAGTAGACCCGTAACAAGTGATGTACCCCAGGGATCAGTCTTGGGGCCTCTGCTCTTTGGGATATACTTTTTGGAGGTGCAGGTCAAATCTAGTGGGCTTTGGCTGACCAAGTTAGCAGATGACTGCAAACTGGGTGCTGTCATCAATTTCCCTAGTGATGTGGACATCCTCCAAGAGGGTCTCATCCAAACAAATGACTGGTGTCAGAAACATGGCCTGAAACTGAATGCCAAAAAATGCATCATCATCTCTTTTGGGGAGTGTGACATTCCCACAAATTATCACATTGATAATAAGGTACTAAGCACACAATCAGTATTGAGGGACTTGAGCACCCAGGTTGATAGCAAACTGACTTTTGACCACCATATTGCCTCCATTGTACGGAAAGCTTTCTATATGGCCCACCTCATTAGTAAGGGTATCTCATCCAGGGACAAGGTGGTCATAATGTGTATTTTTCCCTTATAAGACCTATTATTGAGTAAAATGCCCCTTTCACCATGTACTTCACAAAGCACATGCAGCAGTTGGAGAGACCACGGAGGTTCCTTACTCAGAGAATCCAGGGCCTCAAACATCTACCCTGCACATATAGGCTAAAAACCCTGTCCCTTTAATCAGTCTCCTACAGACTCCTCAGAGGTGACCCCTGTCTGGCATACTTATCAGTCTCAGACCCCACCCTGATGGGATGGCTGCATATCTACAAGTCAAGCTCTACTCGACTAACCTGTGACATCAATAGGACTTGTTGGCGGGACAGATTTGTATCCCAGAGACTCCACCTTTTATGGAAAAGACTCCCTCTCCATGTAAAGCAGAGTACTTCATTAACATTTTTAAGCGCAACCTGGATGACTGGATGGGGAACAGAAAATATACACCTGGGATTACACCTGTGTCCCTGCTGGATAGTGGCATAGGGTGCTGACTTGTTGGATCATGGGCTAAATTCTTGGCTAGGCTTGTAAGGACCTCAGGACCAGTAGCCTAGTAACTTCCTATGATCCTATGAAAAAGCTGCAGAGACAGTAGACAGTGGTCATTCTCTGCATGATGCTTACCTTGACCTGGCCAAGGCTTTTGGCTCTGATATCAATGAATGTTAGACAAAATTAATTTAAACCCATACATTGTCCACTAGTTTGCAAATTAATTTTCCAAAAGATCCCATGTAGAGAAAATTCCTGCTACCCTTTCTGAATGTAAAATTGTAACTAGTGGGATACCGCAGGGATCAGTGATAGGCCATCCTCTGTTTGGCATTTATTTTGTAGACATCCAAGACAGTATCACTGAAATGTGATTGACCAAGTTTGCTGATGGCTGCAGGATGGGTATCATAATTTGCTCATCCACTGATACTAAATTACTCCAAAAAGGGCTGGAACATGCCCATACTTGGTGTGCTAAAAATGGTGCCAAGCTGAAAGCAAAAAAGTGTATCATATCGGCAAAAGGCTTTTCCCATCTCATATATTACAACTTGCACTTATTTTCAGACAGATATGGCCACAAGAAGCACAGGTACTTATGTAGACAAATTTCTCTCACTCAGTCACCATGTTTCTATCATAGCCATAGTCATAGTCTTTCTGTATGGCACTTTTGACTGGCTCATTAAGCTTACAAGAGAATTTCTGCAAGATCCAAAGAAGTCATCTTACCACTTTACTCTTTCCATATCAGACCAGTCATTGAATACAGTACTCCTTTTGTCAGTTACAAATCCAGGAATATTGCTCAACTCTGAAGGTCCCAATGAATTTCAACCCAAACTCCTTCAATTATGGCAGTAGATCCACACAACTCTCCTTATTCTCTGTAGCCTACCAGCTGCTTCAAGATAGCCTGTGTCTCACTTTTTGAGCCATGAAAGACCCAATCCTAACTGACCTTCTATTTCTTAACAAAACCAGTAGTTCTGCAAACACTTGCACTAGAAACCTAAATTTACCCCAACAAATAAATTAGACTCACTAAAGGGATAGGTTCTAAACTCAATGCATTCCCATCCTGTGGAATAACATACTGCTCCAAGTCAAGCAGCGTACTATTTTGTCTGCCTTTAAGGCTAAACTTGATGATTGGATGGGTAGACAAATTTGCATCATGGTAATCATGTATAGCTCTGCTTAATTTTGGAGGTAGGCGCTATTAAATATTCATACAGTGTGGTAAGAACTTTTAGGTGTGTTTGGTTAAAGGTATATATGACTAGACCTCATATGGTCCCTGTGATTGTTTGCCTGATAAGTGTCCCTATGTTGTTATAGCACCAGTAGCAACACCCACTGGGGTTGTAATACAGCATACTGTATTTGTGGAAACTTTGATACATGTAGTAAAAACAATGTAATCAGTGTATTTCTTATTGCAGTACATATTCATCATATAAAAACAACAACTAAGCAGCACTGAAGAAATACCACCACTGTGGTCTCCTGCTTTGTTTTTTTTTGGGTGGTATTTCTTCATATTCATCATATAGATAGTAAATCCACTGAAGTGGCTGTTTCAGGGAGATTGCTGATAACACAGTACACATGTGTATGTCTCCAGGTCCTCAGCATTAATAGTTGTCACACAACTGTCGGTTATAACTGTGTTTGAAACACATTGCCTGTATCTTCTTCACATAATATTGGTGCTGTTACTTTGACAAATTCTTCTGATGTTCCTGCTCATATAAATGATAATAAAGATAATGTACAGAGACCTTCAAGATGAGCCAGAACATTAAGTAATATTTCTGACACTCATGCAATTAATGAATAGCGAGAGAAAAAATTAAAAGTATTGCACCGGGTGGTAACATAATTCTACCAGCTGTCACATTGACATCATCCATAGATACTGGCCTACATAAGGCAGTGTATATATGTGAAGTTATTCTTGTCCTGGAAGATTCTTTTTTGAATAATGTCATACATTCCTTGGATTGTCTTGATGGTAATATGGTAACAGTGTCCTATCTGAGAGGACTGTAATGAAAGGATGCCCCTGGCATTTTGCAAAGGCTACTTATAGGCAAGTGGTCATCTGATAGTGAAATAATCCATGTTAATGCTTATGCTTTTCAAACTGTACCACTCACTCTATATTTAAGTATACTTAAGAAAAGATTTTTGAGCTTGGTATTAAACACAAGATCAAGGTTTTATTTAGCAAACTCTTACCATCACCTAGCTTTATTGATTAATTGTCTGCCAAGGCCAACTGTTTCAACAACTGGCCTTAGTTACATTTTGGCAAACATCTAACATTGGCATTCATCATCAAATGGAAAGAGGCCTCAGTTGATGATGGTTTATATGGTTATGATAGCTATTGTTTAAGTTACAAAGGTGGTAAATCTCTGGTAAAAAGGAAGCTACTAATAGTCAGTCATTTTAGGAACAGCACTAACAAACATGCCAATTTCAGAGTCAAGATTTCATCACATTGTGAATGTTTATTATGCAAATGCACACACCTTAAAAATCAAAGTACCCAAGCTGCAAACTTTAGTTCATTTACACTTATATAAGATAACTGTACTCATTGAAGCCTGACAGCCATCATATTGTCTCTTCTGGATTTTGTTAAATTTGAGAGCCTAAAACTGAATTTCTTGTAGGTAAGATTGTTATATTTGTAAATAAGAAATTATCTGCACAGATGCATTTTTGTAATATGGAACGCGAGACCTTAGCTGTGAAAACTGATGGCTTGTTAAGCAGACAGGCTAACAACTTAGTTTGCTTGTACAGGAGCCTTGGACAAAATTTGGAACTTCAAGGGAAATATTTGAATAGCTTGTTATCCATTCTCACATATATCCTTACCATAGTTATAAGTCGTTTTAACTTCTCAACGATTAGATATGATACTTACTGTAGTAAGAAACTAGCTGAAAAGGAGTTCCTAGATATTCTAAAGAAAATACATTTATACAAGTTGTGAATTTTTCCACAAGAAGATCATAGTAAATTAAACCTACCTTAGGTAGCAAACTGCAAGGGCTTCCATCACAGCGGAGTTCAGATTGTAATGCTACTGATTTTAAAATAGCTGGTATTAGGATGTATAATACAAATCTGTATAGTAGAACTAATTCTGAAGAATTAATATAAATTTTCAAATAAAGCAGATGGATTGAAGAGTGTGCCATTTGTAGCTTAAGTGGATGGAACACAGTAGAGGACCTTTGTAAAGAAACTCTGATATCTGTTTGTCAAAAAAATCTTTCAACAAGAATTCTGCTTTTTCGCCATGGTGGAATAGCAGTCTAAGAGTTCTGGTTAGTAGAAAGAACATGTTTAAAATCTTTAGGAATTTTAAAACTCATCCAAGCAGAGTTACACTATTGATAGATGACAACTGAAGACAGCTTTTCAACATCCTTAAAATGTGAGGAAAAACCTGTTAATGACAGACAGCAGAAAATTATTTTTAAGTATGCTAGCTATTCGACTCATTGTCCTTCTAAAGTTAGTTCACTGATATCTGACAATAATTTGGTAAAATCTGACACTAGTTTGGTGAGGATTACGGTTGTGAATTAGCTAATTCCTGAAATCAAGGTAGCAGGCTTTGATTTTTTTTCCATCTGTATTTGCTTACTGCATGACTCTGAGCAAATCACTTAGCCAGACAGTGCCTCTGGGTCACACCTGCAAAGGGGCATGTGTGTCCAATGGGCCTATATGATTAACAATTGTATATCATATAGCATAGTTTAATAGTTTGCACTCCAATGTGAAGGCCGATAACTTTAACAGCTATTTATACAGTTTGCTATCATCAGGTAAAGTCAGAAACATATAATGACTTGATAATTTCTGGTATTTTTTTCAGCCCAAACATTTCATAGAAACCAATGAAAAGATAATTAATGAAAATTGAAAATACAGGCAAAATGTGTCCCAACATTTTCTCAGGGCAACTTATATCTATTAACAGAAACAAAATAGTCATACTACTGGTCATCCTTTTTTAATGTACTACTGTAGAATAGCATAGTTCTGTCTTCTTGGACATTAGCTAATGCTGTCCCTATAGGTCAGGGCACTCATACAGATATGGCTGATAACTACCATTCCATTAAACCGGTATCTGTCTTTTGTAAGTGTCTAAATATTTATTTCACTGAAAGTATGAAAATGCATTTACCATAATTAGACTTACAGCCACATGTTTTTATGAACGGTATTCCATGATAACCATATCTGGCAGACGTCTATGATCCAGTTAGCCTGGTTCTTTATGAAGGCTTTGGTGTGACAGTGGATTACCTAGATCTAGGAAAATCCTTTGATGCAGTTCTTTACCATGTTATCTTAAAATTCTTAATTGGCAGAAAGGTTAGTCCATATATAACTAAATGGTTCAAGTCGTGATTAACCAATGCGAAACAGAGGGTAACAAAAGAAACATAGTTAGGGTAGGATGAAGGGGCAGTTGCCCTAGGTAAAAAGTAATAGGAGGCATAATCAGCACAAGCCAGTCATTCATAAGTACATTACTGGCATTTAAAAACCGAAGCAAGTATTGCATTAGCACTCTGCGTGAGGCATAAACTATTGCAGCTGCTAACTTGGTAAATAAAAAAGGAGGGGGGATTTAAAAGTTTGTGAGAGACCTGGGCACATGAGGGTACAGCTCCCTTGCGTTTGACCATCATTTTATAATGGTGGTTAGGAAATCCTTTTACCTTGCACAGCTCATTCCAAAAAGTATGCCATCCAAATCAAAAGAAGCCCTCACCTTGTCATACTCTGCTTTATCTTTTTTTTTCACTTAGAGCAGAGGAGCATAGGTTTGGAAGAACAGAGAATGGACTTAGTTTCCTCCTCAAGGAGTACTCCAAAATAGGGAATGTCACCATGAGTTAGATAAAACAGCAACAGCTCTGGGTAATAATACTGAGTTTCCATTCTGTCTGGGTCTGTATATCAAATGGGGAATCTCAGGGCCCTGTGCTGGGCCATATTCTGTTCACCATGGTTAATTCATACTTAGCAATATCCACGCAACATACCTTGACCTCACCTAGACATTTAATACCATATCACATGCAAATATAATAAGCAAGTTGAAGTAGCTCCAAACTGACCCATATGTAGTTAGGTGGATAGCCAAGTGACGTAAAAACCGGACTCACACAGTAAATGTGCAGGGGGAAGTGTTCTCTGACAGTATGAGGGTGACCAGTGGAGTTCCACAAGGATTTCTGCTGGGACCTCTGCTGTTCAACATTTACTTCCCAAATCTCCACCTATCAAACAAGAATATGCAGTTAACAATGTTTGTAGATAATTGTAAGCTTGGAGTCATTGTTATGTTTCCATCTGACATACATGTAGTCTGGCATGAACTTACACTTGTAAATAACTAGTGCACTAAAAATAGGCTCAAGCCCAATGCCAAAAAGTGCAACCTTGTAGCATTTGGTAAGCACCCCTAGCTCCATCTTAAAGCATAAAAGATATAATGCTTTAAAATTAAAAGTTTATGAGATACCTTGGCACATGGGTGAATAGCTCCCTTATATTTCACCATCATGTTACAATGATGGTTAGGAAATCCTTTACCTAGTACAGCTAATTGCAAAAGGTATGCTGTCCAAATCAAAGGAAGTCCTCACCTCCTCGTACTCTGCTTTGATTAATCTAACATTGAGTAAGATGCACCCTTTGGGATATGCCTCACTTAGCATATCAAACAGTTGGAAAGATCCCAGAATTTTTTAACTAGAAAAGATCAGGGACCTGAAAGGTCTAAACTACAAAATAAGACTGGAGGCGTTATCCCTATATTCAGTTTCATATAGAATCCTTAGTGGAGACCTATGTCTTGATTATAGGGCTATAAGAAATTCAGTAGTCCAATAACTCCTATCACACAATAAATCAAACAGACCAGCTTTCTCTAGGGCCACAGAACTAAATCTACCCCAACAAATAAATAAGATTAAGAAGAGGGACATATTTGTCAGTGTCTACCCCTACTCTGGAACAAACTCCCTGACCAAGTTAAACACTGTGACACACAGTCTGTCTTTAAAAAGGACCTGTCCAACTGGATTGGTGTTTATAAATTCACCCCCAGTATGACTGACCCTGCCCTCCTTGAGATGAGAAGTAAGGCCTAAAAGTGGGTACTGACAACAATGGTCTTGAGGATCAGCTGTCTTGTAACTTCTATGATCCTATGAAATCCCACTGGGTTGCAAAATATGTTGATGGCATCAGGACTAGCTCCATCAGGGCACATAGCGGAGAGATGAATTCACTGATTCACTACTGTCTCAAGCTATTTTAAAGATCATGTTCCAACTCTTGCTGATAACAAGTACAGCGTGCTCCCTTGTAGCATTTGGTAAACTCCCCTAGCTCCAGTAGTCTTATTATAGTCAAACAAATGGCATGGACTGACAAGGTAATGATAGAAGTCTCTGCATCAACCAAGGACCTTGATAGTTTTATAAAAATGTAAACAACACCAAAACGTTTTTATAAAACACAGTCTTTTAAAGTTAATGCCAACTCTGCAAGAGCCAAAGGCCAGAAAACTGTGGGACTACAAATATGACACTTTCTGTTATAATAGACTTCTATGCATATTATATTACAATATAACAGTGTATTTTGTTCATACACCAAAGAACAACTGCAGAATTTGGAAACTGTACAAAGAAAACTCAATTGGAAAGTACCTGACTGCAAAGAAATGGGCTATAATGAGCATTTGTGCTATTTAAATTCTTAGGGTCATAGGTATTTACTAAGATATTGATCTGCAAGGATCTTAAGAAGCCTAGCCTTACATTCACATAGTAGTTTTCGTCTCTTCTAGCTTGCAAACAGATAACACAAAGATGAGCTGAACAAGGATATGTTGGGACATTTACATGTTCCCCCTATCCATAAGGGACAGGTGCTAAACCTGGGATGAATTTGCAGTTATCCATCCATTCATCCAAATAAATTTTAATAGAGTAAGAGCTTTATGTGGAATGGAAGACAATTCCATAGAAGCAATACTTTCTGTGATACAAACCTATCCCACCAACATGTTCTATTTATTTTGCAAAAGAGATTGAGATCCCTTGAGCAGGTGTTAATATTACCAGTGAATTTATGAATGTATAACAGGTCTGACGTAATGGGGTCTGGTGAAGCTGTATGCATGAGGAAGAGATTGGCCCTCAGTAGCCTGTATGATACTGAGAAGAAGTACAAGGCTTTAAGATGGTGTGCATAGTTTTTACAATTAAGGCCTTTGAATAGCACCTGTCAAGGAATCAAGACCATAATACAGTATGCATCTTCTTTATACATCTTCTTTATAATCGTATTTTTTGTACATTTTGATACTTTGAAATAGGTAGCAATCATAAAGTGCAAAGTAAGAATATATAAGTTTGTACATCCTTGTGCAAGCAGTGCACCAGTGGATATTTGCAATCGCTGCCATTTTGTATAATTAAATTAAAATGGCTTCCAAATGCTGTGTTACTTCACAGTACTGAAACTTCCACATTTTAACAGTGCAAATTTGAAATCATGTGAAATATAGTGAAATATTCTTCTTGCCTATATCTGTTACTACTTATGACAGTGAGGTTTCAGACAAAACTGCTTATCAAGCAATAAGCATCACAATGCTGAATGTTAGTTCTCAATGATCATTTCTTTCAGAAGTGCATTAAAATCAGCA